>NW_026294562.1:10423878-11027628 GCF_007827085.1 Peromyscus californicus insignis | reverse complement strand
TGTTATTCCAGAGAACGTGGTTTACATATATATTTAATGATTTCAAGCTAATCTGTGGTTCATTTCCTTTCCTGGAAGGTAGTAAATTTTCACAATGTACTGGAAAATTTTGTGTTCTCTCCTTGAAGAACAATGAGGCAGAGTATGATGTTTAAATATATCAATCTACTTTCCACAGTGCTTCCTGAATTTGAGTACCTATATACTGTTTTATTATGAAACATGAAGCATTTACCACAAAAATATTTTATAAGTTATTTCAACATGCTTTTTCCTATTATGTTTGCTTGAAAATTTTCTCTGTAAACAATCATTGTTGTTTTGACTCATAATTTTATCACACATTAGTAAGAGTTAAATTAATTTAAGGCAACATTTATGATTTAAACTCATATGTATAATATTCAGTGCATAATGATTTAATGGTGGAAGATTTTTTTTTTTTTGGTGGATTGGAACTATGGGATGCCACAAAGTCACACTGTGCAACAGCTCACTGAGAGATTTATGGGGGAGGAGTTGCAGAAGTGGCCTCTGAGCAAGAGGGGAAGGAAAAAAATAGAGTGGGAAGAGAAGGTGCCTGCTTTTATCAAAGGGGATATAGAGCATGAGCATAGAGCGAGTACGGGGCTTGTGTTGGCAGTAGCTATAGTGTGACATCTTGGCTCCTGCTGCTGACTTATCCTGCTGTCACTTGGTCCCTGAAGGCAGGTGGTATAAATGGCTGAATGCTTACATTATGAGTGGAATGTAAACACAGAAACACACATGTGTACATATATCTAGCACTTTCCATATACTCTTATTCATTAACTAGAATAATCAAGTTATGAAATCAGAGTGATATACACTATTTTACATAGGCATTATATGCAATTATATTTATTGTCTTTCATATCCATTTTCTATAAATGACTATAACTTGTGGATTCCTTTTTCTTTTAACTGACCTTAATTTTATTTCTCTCAAAAAATATATATATAAGGGCTTGTCTATCTTGTTGATTTTCTCAAAGAACCAACTCTTTGTTTCATTAATTTTTTGCATTGTTCTCTTTGTTTCTATTTTATTGATTTCAGCTCTCACTTTGATAATTTCCTGGCGTCTATTTTTCCTGGGAGACTTTGCTTCTTCTTGTTCTAGAGCTTTCAGGTGTGATGTTAAGTCACCAGTGTGAGATTTCTCCAACTTCTTTATGTGGGCATTTAGTGCTATGAATTTCCCTCTTAGCACTGCTTTCATAGTGTCCCATAAGTTTGGGTATGTGGTATCTTCATTTTTGTTGATCTCTAGGAAGTCTTTAATTTCTTACTTTATTTCTTCCTTAACCCATGGGTGATTCACTTGAGTATTATTCAGTTTCCATGAGATTGTAGGTTTTCTGTAATTTTTGTTGTTGTTGAAATCTAACTTTAGACCATGGTGGTCTGATAGAACACAGGAAGTTATTCCAATTGTTTTGTATCTGTTGAGATTTGCTTTGTGGCCAAGTATGTGGTGGATTTTAGAGAAGGTTCGATGGAGTGCTGAGAAGAAGGTATATTCTTTTTTGTTAGGATGGAATGTTCGTAGATATCGATTAAGTCCATTTGAGTCATGACATCAGTTAAGTCTTTTATTTCTCTGTTAAGTTTCGATTTGGGAGATCTGTTCAGTGGTGAAAGTGGGGTGTTGAGGTCTCCCACTATTAATGTGTGGGGTTTTATATGTGGTTTAAGCTTTAGTAATGTTTCTTTTACATATGTGGGTGCCCTTGTGTTTGGGGCATAAATGTTCAGATTTGAGACTTCATCTTGGTGGATCTTTCCTGTGATGAATATGTAATGCCCTTCTTGTAACCCTGACTCAGAAAGACAAACATAGTATATACTCATTCATAGGAGGATACTAGATGTGGAACAAGGATGACTGGACTGCTACTCACATCACCAGGGAGGGTACCTGGAAAACAGGACCCCAAGAAAGACATGGGGATTGCCCAATGACGAAGAAATGGAAGAGATCTACATGAGCAGCCTGGACATGAGTGGGGGTAATGAAGGGCAAGAGTCGAGGGAAAGAGAGGTTGGGGGAGCAGGAGATCCCAGCTGGATCAACAATAGAGAGGAAGAACAAGGAATAGGAGACCATGGTAAGTGAAGACCACATGAGAATAGGAAGAAGCAAAGTGCTAGAGAGGCCCACAGAAATCCACAAAGATACCCCCACAACAGACTGCTGGCAATGGTTGAGAGACAGCCCCAACTGACCTACTCCGGTGATGGGATGGCCAAACACCCTAATTGTCATGCTAGAAACCCCATCCAAAGATTGAGGGATCTGGATACAAAGATCCATGGCTAGGCCCCGGATGGAGCTCTGGGAGTCCAATTAGTGAGAAAGAGGAGGGTTTATATGAGCGAGAATTGTTGAGACCAAGGTTGGATAAAGCACAGGGACAAATAGCCAAACGAATGGAAACACATGAACTATGAACCAATGGCTGAGGGGTCCCCAATTGGATCAGGCCCTCTGAATGGGTGAGACAGTTGATTGGCTTGATCAGTTTGGGAGGCATCCAGGCAGTGGCACCGGGTCCTGTGCTCATTACATGAGTTGGCTGTTTGAAACCTGGGGCCTATGCAGGGTCGCTTGGCTCGGCCTGGGAGGAGGGGACTGGACCTGCCTGGACTGAGTCTACCAGGTTGATCTCAGTCCTTGGGGGAGGCTTTGCCCTGGAGGAGGTGGGAATGGGGGGTGGTCTGGGGGGAGGGGAGGGGGTGGGAGGGGGGAGAACAAGGGAATCGGTGGCTGATATGTAGAACTGAATTGTATTGCAAAATAATATATATACATATATATATATAAATGTGATCAAAAGTTACAATAACTCTTCATCAAAGTTATTATATTTCTAATTGTCTATCTTTATTTATTCTCTGTTATGATGCTAGGGATAAATAAGACAAAATATTTTGCTCTTTTGGATGCCTTGTTTGTAAAACTTTGTAAATAGAAGCAAAACAACATTGATGACCAAGTCCCTAAGAACCAAGTTTCAGTGTTGGTAAGTCAAAAGTATGGAGTTGAGGGAGAGCAGCACTAAATGAAAACAAAGCAACAATGAAAGACCCCAGAAACAAGTCTCCTTCTATAGGAAAGGATCTACATAGGCCTGAAAAGTGTAATGCATTGACAGTAACCATAGTAACAAAAATCTCAATTTCAGTCAGATTGAAAACTACACTATTCAAATCATGACCCAACACTAAAGGCCAGCAGCAAGAAAAAAAATTCCATTTGCAGACATGAAAGTTATTTACCTATCTTAGTGTATTGGGTAAGAACTGTAGCTACCAATAGCAAATTAGATTAAAACATTAAAATAAATAAATAGTAAAGAAAGAAAGAAAGAAAGAAAGAAAGAAAGGAAAGAAGGAAGAAAGGAAGGAAGGAAGGAAGAAAGCCGTGAAAAGCCAATACTACCAAGAGGGAAATCATAGAATTTGTGATTATCTGATAATAATTATCATGCTGGTTTAAAATAAGTCACTACTCATAGGAGAAAACATGTAATACATGGCAATATAGAATAATAGTATCAATAGAAGGGTGAGAGCTGTAAGACACACTCAAAGGAAACTATTAGGAATGCTAATAAAAGAAAATGAGCAAAGCTTTTCGAAGGGTCAGCAGGGGACTGGACATGGGAATAAAGGACCAGTGACGCTGTCGTCCTATGAACAGAAGTAACCAAAGTGAAACAGAAATATTAAATGGCAGAATACAGCTGCAATTAGAATCATAAAAGCAGAAGAGGAAAATGAGATATCTGAAGAAATAATAACTGAAAATGTTTCCAATAGGCCTCAGAGAAAAGATCAGGAGACCTTAGAACTTGAGAGTACCAAAACCACCACACACTGTTATCTTTAACATCATGGAAACAAAAAAAAAATAAAATAAAAGAGAAAATACTAAAGACAGTCACAAGAGTAAAACCAAAAGCATTCAAGGTTCGGTGAAACAAACATAAGAATTTCAGAAGAACTACTTAGAAATTCTTTCATGAAACCAATCAACTAAATAAAAACTGTTATATTCAAAGTGATGAATAGGAAAGAGTAGAAACCAAAACTGTATGTCAAACCAGAAATCTTTATCTAGAGAAAGCATGCTTCAAAAATGAAAGAGAACCAGACATTCTCCCATAAACAGCTGTTGTTTCCCAGGTAAGAAACAAAGTATTTTACAAGTAAAGAAGTCCATATTTAAAGGAGCATGAGTAATGGGTTACTTATAAGACATGGATGATTAAAAGGCAGTTGGATCATAAGCCCACCTAAAGTGGGTGATGAGTCAGAAAAGCTGCATCCCTGGCCCTCCCTGCACGACTTGCAAGCAGCTTAACAGGTTGGAGAGTCTCCTCTCCCTGGAGCTCTTTCTGAAAATTCAAGGATCAGGAAATATTTAGATTTACAAAAGAAAGGAAGAACATGGACATTGGAACAAATAAAGAACAGACAAAATAATATTTTTTCTTCTTTTCTTGTTTTTAAACTGATTTAACCTAATAGTTTAAAAATATTTAAAATATAATTTAAAGTCTTTGAAAACCATAGCAGGAAGAATACAAAGTATGCATTATAAAGTCAATAAATTAAGTATGTACTATGTGTTAACTCTAAACAAACCTCTATAAAATATTTTGTCTCATTTTTCTAAGATGTGGTTTACAATAGTAACTAATTATAAATATTGTAATTCAGCAAATGTTTCCCAGGACCTGAGTGCTAAAAACAGCAAGATTTAATAAAGGAAATGATATGTTTGGACCTTTGAGCTTTTGACAGAATTCAATCCTCTGCAATTGCACAACTGATATTTCTGTTTCTTTTGATCCTTGAACTCCGTCTGACTTCCCCTCTGACTCATCACTTCTGCCTCCAAAGAGATAAAATAAACTGTTTGTGACATGCTGTGATTATATTAGGCCTAACTCAAGAGATCCAGGATAGCTTTCCAATCTCAAATCTCTAAGTTGAGTCATACCTATAAAGTACTTTTTGCAAGAAATGTAACATTTACGGTAGCCCCTGAGTAAAAGTATTGGAAACATTTTACAGGGAGCATCATTCTTATCACTAAATGAAATAAGAATGAAATAGAGATGTTAAAGGCTACATCTTTCTTCTATCTACCTATGCACCATCTATCTTCCACCTATATAGCTATCTGGCCTATATCTATCATCTGTACTTTTATCAATTTATCATTTATAAAATATTCTAAGAAATTTTAAATTATCTTATTACAATAAAAGAAGTAGTAGAAAATTTGAAAACAGACTTACTATAAAATATTGCACGAGAGAGAGGTGGAGGGGACATCTAAAATACTTGGACATTATATTTCCAATTCATGCATTATTAACATCTTGGGCAGGACATTTTTGAGGAAAGGTTTGAGATTCTGTTAGCCAAATTCTTTACAAACTAGTAAGTGAATCAGCAGCTTGGAAGCTCTCCAGATCCAGGAATTAACAAAAGAAAAATAAAGAACAAAAAAAATAAAGAATAAAGAAAAGTAAGTAATATGCAGGTACTTCACAGGCAAACTATTGAACCATAAAGGAAAAGTCCTGAATGAAGCAAGAGCAAAATTAAAGAATAGATGTAGAAGGAGATATGGAGCCATCATAACATATCTCCTTCAGAACTTAGCATAAGGAAAAACAAAGAAGCCACTTGTTTAAAATATTAAAAAGGAGAAAAAACAAGGAGTGGAAACTGCTCTAAGTAAACTTGTATAAGTAGTAAATTTCAAAAGTAAATCAAGGTAAGTTTTAAAAGAATCCAGCCTAAAACAGTCAATTTCCACCTTGTCTGACAAGAAATATTCTGGAATTTTCTACATTCCTATAATCATTTTAATACTTGCACAAATATGCTTGAAACATCAACATTTTCCTGTTTAAAAACTTTCACCAACTTAAAAGATTTCCACAAGAAAAAAAATTGCTGTTAAAAGTGTCTACAGTCAGTGTACTGAAGAGTTAGTACTGGATGATTTCTCCCTCCAATTTAGAAAGATGTCTGATCATCTCCACGTTCTTCTGTGCATCATTGTACAGTATTCTTGAGCACTGACAGAAAGAAACTAACCTCATAAACAATCTCACAAAACATATGAACAAATGCCAAAAATATTAAGTGCATTTAGATGTAAAAACAAACCCATTTCTATCTAACTATAAATTATGGACCTTTTCAACAGTTAGGTGAAAAACGAATACTACTCACATTTTTTCCCATAATTTCTAGGTGTTCTTCATTCCTTATGTACAGACTATATTGTGGTATTTTGAGATTATATTTCATGAAAATAGAAACTGGCATAAAAAATTAAGATCTTCTATAGTTTTTAAATATAGAGACATCCTTCTTATGTAGTATTGATAGCATTTAGCAAACTTCTCTTCCTTCTGCCGTATATTTTATTCTTGCTGTCTTTGGCAAAGTCTGCTTGTCAAATCAAATTCCACACTTTGTATTTATCTCCCTAAACTCCTCCTCCTGTGTTTTCTATTAGGATAGTCCTTATCATGTAAAACAAGAGACAGTAATGAGTTTCAAAGGCCTAGAGAGCCAGTGTCTCAGGTTAGTAGGCCCACAAGTCATAGTCTCTGTTAACACAAGCTCTGTTGTTTTAGCACAAAGCAACTTTCAACGATATGTGTAAATATGAACATAGCTGTGTTCCAGTAAAATTTTATTTAAAAAATAGGTGTAGACTCCTTGAAAATAGTTTGACTATTTCTGATGTGAGTCCTTGTAGCTAGAGTTTTCCTGTCTGGCCCACAGTCAGGACAAATCTTTGTCACCTGTCAGTCCCACAGTTGCTCAGACCCAACCAAGTAAACACAGAGACTTTTATTGCTTACAAACTGTATGGCCGTGGCAGGCTTCTTGCTAACTGTTCTTATAGCTTAAATTAATCCATTTCTGTTAATCTATACCTTGCCACATAGCTCATGGCTTACCGGCATCTTCACATGCTGTTTGTCATCGTGGTGGCTGGCAGTGTCTCTGACTCAGCCTTCCACTTCCCAGCTTTATTCTCCTCCTTGTCCCGCCTATACTTCCTGCCTGGCCACTGGCCAATCAGTGATTTATTTATTGACCAATCAGCAACACACTTGACATACAGACCATCCCACAGCAAGTCCTATATTGGAAAATCATTTTCAACTTCTATGCCAAATTAAATTCTGGATTTACATCAGCTACCATGTGATCTTCACTCAACATGGAAGAAGGAATAATCTGGCCTTGATCTAAATTTCACAGATATAACAGCACATTTCCTATGTCCCAGCATAAAGAGTCTATTATGTGCTCTTTCATCTCACAATTTTCTAAGTCATTCCAATTATATTTACTGGCAAGCTTAAGAGGCATTCTCTCTTGATATCTCACAGATATTTAGCTCCATGAAGAGTATGTGAACATTGTTCAAGTAGTATCTATAAATAGATCTACAAAAGAATATCTTTTAAAATGTGACTTACATTTGTCTTTTCTGTAGAACACAAAAATATAATTGTGAAAAGGGTCGAACTGTTTTTTCAAGAATGGTCTTCATCTCTAGTATTGGTAGCTGCTGTGGAATGGTCTGTATGTCAAATGCTCTGCTCTGATTGGTCAATAAATAAAACACTGATTGGCCAGTGGCCATGCAGGAAGTATAGGCAGGACTAACAGAGAGGAGAATTGAGAGAACAGGAAGGTGGGAGGAGACACTGCCAGCTGCCGCCATGACAAGCAGCATGTGAAGATGCCGGTAAGCCACAAGCCACATGGCAAGGTATAGATTTATAGAAATGGATTAATTTAAGATATAAGAACAGTTAGCAAGAAGCCTGGCATGGCCATACAGTTTGTAAGCAATATAAGTCTCTGTGTTTACTTGGTTGGGTCTGAGCGGCTGTGGGACTGGCGGGTGACAGAGATTTGTCCTGACTGTGGGCCAGGCAGGAAAACTCTAGCTACAGGTAGCACTGATTCAAAACAGTGAAACAAAGTCATAATGCTACCGTGTGATCTTTCTATATATTACACACACACACACACACACACACACACACACACACACACACACACACACATCTATATCTATATCTATATCTATATCATCTATATCTATATCTATATCTATACATGTAGCAACAATTAGCACTTGCTCTAGCTGTGTATGATTTTTGTAATATAATGCATGTCCCACAGACTTGTTTATGCTCTCTGCAGGCATAGTTTTGTTTGAAATAAACCTGGAAGTCACAACACAAAGTGTTGCTTTGTTCTTAATGAAGTCATCCAAGACAAAATTGACCTTAACTTGTTCATAGATAATTTTAATTTAGCAAAAGCTGGTGTTCTTTAGACTGAAAACCTAAGTTTTCATGTCTATTGTGAAATCTTAGAGGGATAAATAACCTAAAATCTTGCTTTGATCTGCTTAGATATTATGAATTCTTGTGCTGCCTTTCCCTGCGGATAGAGTATCAGAAGTTGAAATTCCTAATACCATAAGCTCTGTACCTCATCTGCAACCAATTACATTGGTTGTATTAATGGGCTTGCCTTAAATAGTCATCACCTTCTCTTGCTCAAACAGTTCCCTTTGAGAAAATTCCCTGTAGTTCTAAGTGACATTATGCATTAAATGTGGGCAGGGGGCCAATGCATGAATCAGATGAACATCATTCCATCTGAAGACTGTCCTTTAACTTGAGATTCTTTTTTTCCATTTTACCCTCCCCCCATCTCCCGAGCTATTTGTATTCATATTCTGGTTGGATGTTGCCATTAAATGTTATGTTGCAGTAGAAAACTATAGCAGTCATAGTTCTCAAGGATTACTGTCTTCTTGGAGACATCCAGTTTTATTTTGTTTTTTCAATCCCAGGCCGCCTTTTTCTAGGAGTAACTAGCCATTCTCAGTCCCAGTGTACAAAGCCTAAAGGGTAATAACTTTTCTACCTTATGACTGAATAACCTAAACAAGTCTATTTCCCTCTAATTTATAAAGGAGGACCAGACACATGGGATGAATGAAAAAAACATGAATGAATGAAGTGCAACGGCATAGCTCATCACAGTTCAAGGTCAGTTCCTTAGAGACCATTTGAGAGGTTCTTAAACATAAAAGGGGCATTTAGCACAACCTACTAATGTTCCTGGCCAGATGCTGTGCTAGAATAATTCAAGTTATCAATCTCAAAAACAAGTTCTCAGCCTCTTCTAATGTCTTAGTGATTCAGATCCCAGTATTTTCAAATTTAGAAACACTATTAATTGACTCTGAAGAGCTGTAAGATTTGTAAGTCAATATACCATACCATTTACTCTTTTGTTAAATAGTGGCAGTGATTTATTTCTCTGTACCAAGAATTGAGCCATGTGCTAGGAAACGTTCTCTATTGATGAGCTTCCACCATAAACCTCTCCTATTTGTCTGATTAGGGGAAAAAGGTCCTCGCAAAATTTACCAGGTTGGCTTTGAACCTACCATGTAGCCCAGCCTGACTTCAAAATTAAAATTCTCTTGTCTCAGTTTACCAGATGAGCTGGGATTACAGGCCCTTGAAATACAGCCCAGTCACAGCATTTGTTCTTCCAACTTCTTTTTAAGTGTGTTGGTTTTATCAAACTGATAGTTTCCTGCAGTAGATATGCCTGCATGTGCCAAATTTGATAATCCAGCCTGGTTACCATTTACTTTTTTTTTGTTTTGTTTTTTGAGACAGGGTTTCTCTGTGTAGTTTTGGTGCCTCTCCTGCATCTTACTCTGTAGACCAGGCTGGCCTTGAACTCACAGAGATCCGCCTGGCTCTGCCTCCCGAGTGCTGAGATTAAAGGCGTGCACCACCACCACCTGGCACCATTTACTTTTTAAAGCCAATCCCATACTTTAGACAATGAAGAAATAAGGTAACCCCACTCCATTAAAAAAAAATCTTTCGTATTTTGTAGAGTTGAACCTATTAATAAATTAACTTCTTACTCTTAGATCCATTTTACACATAAGATATCAGAGAACCTTGAAGACTAAATGGTTTTCTTTTATCTCTTTGTACTAGGTCATTTATTTGAATGAGATTACATTGCTTTGCCTGCATTTTCTTTCCTTTCCCTCCTTTTCCTTCTTTCTTTCCCCATGTAATCTAGATAATACAGAAATAAACATGATGGAGAAATGAGTTGTGTGAGAAATGTCCCAGCCTGGGAGGTGAGAGTAGAGGGAGGGTCAGAATCAGTCACTGGATGTCTCTCTAAAGACGCAGGTTTGGGAGGAAAGTGCAGGTTGGCAACAACAACAACAACAATGTAACAAATAATATAGTTATAGTAAAACAATGAGAAGAAGATAAGTAACAATGGGTTTTTCTGAGACATGCTACATGGTTTCAGTAGTGGACCAAAGAACCTACATGGACTTCTGATAGCTTGGGATGGAGGAGATATGACATGAAGGGCTTCTTAAAAGAAGCTCAGTATTTAATGGATAAAGTGTAGGAAGGGAAAATAAATAATAATAAAAACAAAAAGGGTTTAGGATAATGGAGAGTTGAAAGGGTGGCTTGAGAATGACTGTAAATTTAAGATTGGAAATGTAGCTCAGTACTAGTATACTTGCTTCCCCCATGAGAAAATTAAAAAAGATTATACAAATCCAGATTGGTACTCTTGAGAGTATTAAAATGTGGGTCTGAGATACAGAATCTCAAAGTGTTTCACCAGGTTTTGTTGGAAAGATAATATCTTGATCCAGTAGACGGAACATATTGGTCTCTCCAGAACTGTCAGTTACACCAGACACTGTTAACAGAGCCCCTTCCACCTTCCCCCAAGCCTCCCTTCTGAGGGCTTTTGTCTGGAATATGTGGACTTACTTCATCTAGGGCAAAAGGAGGTTCAAAGCATACAGGGCCAGAAGAAGCTTTTGTAACAATGTGAAAATCTATGCAAAGAGCAGAGCAAGTGAAATAGATAAAAATACGTTGAAAGTCAGAGATTTACCTGTCTCTGCTCATCTCTTTAGTTGTGTCTCGAGGGACCACTCCTCTGCTCCGGAAAGATGAGCAGTACCTCTCTGGTAATCCCTGTGTGCAGCAGGATCAACCTACAAAGCATTGCTTTATAAAATATAGTTGCTGAAATGGGAACTGGCAGCCTCATTCATTTTAAATAAGACTAAAACACGAAATCACTTTTTTTCAAAGTTTCAGACTGCATTTAATATTTCTCATGCTAAACCCAAGATTTTTTGAAAACCCTCATAGAAGATTAAACTCCTGTTCTTTCTTTTATACTCTTGTAACATTAGAAAAATAACATTTTGTCTTTCATTTTTCTTTCACCTAGGTTAGCGTCACAAACTTATAGGACTTTGGATCTGTGTTTATTGACACTGTGTCCTGGGTGCTCTGTGGACGGGTTAGGAAATAAATGATTTGGTTGACACCCTAGCCAAATAGGACTGTGGTAAGGAATGTTTGGTTTATCAGAAAGGCTTTCATGTGGCATAAAAGATCTGCATGCTGCTTTCTGGGATCATGAAAACTAGTCCTCAGGGACAAGGCTTCCTGGTCAAGTTGAGCTGGGAGCCTCTGGACCCTGTGTCTGAAGCATATGATATCTTCAGCAATCGAGACTTGTCTTCCACCTCTGGGGGACAGCCAAGGGCAACAGCAAGAGCTTATAATATTTTAGGAATCTGTTGAACAAACCTGTCCTACACTCAAAAGACATTTTCTTATGCCTGGTGTTGGGATTTTTGTAAGATACTCTGTGGATCTTGCGAGATCACTGTTGGCCAAGATGAGAAAATTTAATTTAAACTATACATGCATATTTGTACATGGACTTACATGAATTATAGGTATTTAAGGTAAATATTTAATAATATGGTCCCTTTTGAATTTTTCAAGGAGCCTTCCCATTATTTTACCCTCCTCCCTTTCTCTTCTGTAATTATCTTCCTCTTACGCTCCATAACTAGAATCCCTCTCAACCCTAGACCAAGAGGTACAGGCAACTAAGAAGTGTTGAGAGAAGGGGAAGTAGCCTTTCACAGAGAAGAACACACAAATTGGTTATATAGTACCAGAGGGTCAGCTCTAAAACCATATACAGTGACACTATACAGACTGGGCAGGTTGGAAGTATGTATGAGTCGGCACAGAAAAGCTTCCAGCTACAAATGGCACCCAATAGAATTTGTCTTTTTCTGATATCTTTGTGTAGGGCTGAGCATAGTGACATTGATTTATTGTATTTGTCAAATTCTAGTTTAAATTCACTCCTATATGAAATAACCTAGAAGGCCATGTATACCATTGATTTTTGCCAGAAGGGAAGAGCAGGTTGGAAACACTGGTCAGATTGTATGCCGAATTTTTTTGGTATGTTTGCAAGTATGTGGTGTGTATGCATACATGTTGTGTTTGTATGTGTGTGGGCATATGTGCGGTTCAGGTACATAATATATACACACACACACACACAACCTGTGGCCTACACACACACACACACACACACACACACACACACACACACACACACACACACACACACATACATATGTAGGCCAGAGGTTGATTTATGTGTCCTCATTGATCACTCCCCACCTTACATTTTGAGGCAGGGTTTCTCACATGACCCATGCCTGCCAATTCAGCTAGTAGATAGTTGACTTGCTCTGTAGATCATCCATCTCTACCTGCCAAGCACTGGTATTAACTATCTTGCTGCCACTCCTAAATGACATTTGCATTGGGGCTAGAAATCTGAAACCCTATCTTCATGCTTGTGAGGTCAGAATTTACCAAAGATCCTACTCCCCAGTCCCTGTATACAGGTTTTCAGTAAGTTAATAAAACTATTTCAGCATTCGTTGACTACTTTATTTTCATCTGTGAGATGAGCTGTTGCTACATCATGGTGATTCTTAGAACACACCCTCCTTAATTTGTGAAGAAAAGATTAAAAAATAGCATTCCTATTAAAACAGTAGAGGAACCAGACTTAGAACAACCAACATAATAAAACTCTTAATTAGTAATGGAATGAAAGGTGTGTCTGAATTCCTAACCTAGATATCAGGAAGATTTAAGATTATATGCAACAACATCTAACTTTCAGTGTCCTTGTTTATTTTTGAAAGCCCAGTATCTGAGTTTCATTACATATGTATTATATTAGTTTACAAATATTTCAGTTATGGGGTTGAGAAGAGAACTCATGTGGTCTGTATGAAAGACTTAGCATATTGTTTAGAATGTGGCACATGTCCAGTGAACAGTCCTGATGTTTTCACAGACATAAGTAAACAGCCCTTTATATTGTATTTTTCCTCTTTTCCTTAGAGGAGACTGGTGAGCCCATCCTGCAACAGTAGACATATTGTTATCATTGGTTACTGAGAGCATTTTTGTCTTGTTTATATGCACTTTTTTAGACTAAATAATTTTTATCGGTTTTCATTATCTCAGAATGTAATATGTTTTCTTTCTTTTCATTTCTTTAATATCACTTCTTTCTTCTTCTTTACAAATATTCAACACCTTATTGATTTCTGTGCTGAGACTATCCCTCTCTATAAAATAGTTTCTGCTGAGTATTTTTTCTCATAGTCTACACTAATACCTTGTTTCTTTACATGCTTGGTAAATTTTTATTTTAAGCTAGAAATTTTGAAGATATGGTACATTTCAGACTCCAGATTTAATTATATATATCTCTATGTAAAATATTTATCCCATGTGAAGCAATAAATTATTGATTGTGTACTTTTTTTTTTTTTTTTCAAGACAGGGTTTCTCTGTGTAGCTTTGCGCCTTTCCTGGAACTCGCTTTGGAGACCAGGCTGGCCTCGAACTCACAGAGATCCACCTGCCTCTGCCTCCCGAGTGCTGGGATTAAAGGCGTGCGCCACCACCGCCCAGCGATTGTGTACTTTTTGCTTTATAATTTGTTACAATTTGTTTATTTCTTTAGACTGGCCCTCAGCATTGTGATAAGTATTTAGTTCTTCCTCAGCCTGAATCTTTAGTCCTCTGTGTGTTTGAATGGAAAGTGCATGGTGATTGTCATACAAGGGTGATTTTCACACCTGATTTATTTGGTAGAATGCAAGCTCTAAACTCCCTTAATTAACTTTGTGTTAGAGAACAACTGAGATTTCTACTCTCTCTTTTCAGCTATAGAACTGCCGATTTCTGCAAGGTTATTTTTAGGCATGGGAAGCTGAGAGGTCAGCCATGGACATGAGAGGATATGATATGCAAAGTTCGGAGTCAGTAAACTATGCTTTTCTTTGTTTCCAGATTATTTTATTTCCAGCCAATTTGTCAGCTTCAGTCTGTGTCTTTTAGCACATCAAACCAATAAACATACAGTTTTCTATATGAATTCCAACAGTTATACAGACAGTGATGTGAACTGACCCAATGATAATACTTATAAAACACACAGAGACAACTTCTTCCCTTAAAGGTCAGTCTCCAACTTTTGTCTGAGTTTTGTTATTGCTGGATGCCTTCACAGATTATTCTCCCCATTTTTTCCAAAGTTTCAATTTGTTTTACTGAAAATGAATCCATATAATACAAAGTTTTCTGGCATTAACAGGGCTAGAACTAATGCATTCTCTTTCAGTTTCTACCATTTTAGGAGGACTCTGTCTTTCTTATCTCTTGAGTCTCTTCATTTTTATATTCTAAGAGGCCTGTACTTTAAAATATTATTTTGGGACTGAAGATATGACTTTGTGGTTCAAAGCTCTTGCAGAGCATGGAGATTTGGTTATGGAAATATACATGGCAGTTCACAACCACCTCTAGCTCCAATTCCAGAGGACCAGAAGCCCTCTTCTGGCCTCCAAGTGCGCTACAATCACATGAAGCCAAAACACATACTGGGAAAACACCCATACATATAAAATAAAAATAAATAAATGTTTAAAAGCACATGTACCATTTCTAGCATTTTGGTTATTTAGAGTAAATAAGCCTACTGCCTATGTATAGTTCTTTCAGACTGAATAAAACCCTCCAAAGGTGCTTATTAAATGGATCTAATTTTTTTTTCAGAATTTGCCTCCAGTTGCACTTATATATTATCTGGAAATCAATAAGTGCCAGATGTTTATACTCATGGAGAAATTTCCCATGATTTTATTGTCATCCAGGATCCTTATATATAACCATTTCCCACAGAATGGGCTTCTTCAGAGTTTGAGTAGAAGCATAATTTCATGTATGGTATATTTAGGGAAAAGCAATGATGATCTTAGCATGCATTCATGACTTATTCTTCCAGACTTGATGCCAGCCAACTTAACCTACACATAGACAGTAAAAAGAATGACAGAAGCAGTTTTGGGCTGCTGGCAAACACTGGTGTCTTTGGAAATACCATGCATAGCTACATATAGATGTTTGTTTGACTGTGTTCTCAAATCTACCTCAGCTTGCTCAGTATCCCTCCTTAAACTTGGACATTGACTGCTATTTCTGTATCTGCAAATGTGAATCATCTAAGTCTGCTTTAAATATATTAATAAATAGATAGTGCTAAGGAAAACTTTCCAGCATTTTAACATAGCACATCTTCAGCACAAGAAATGATGGCCTCTCCCCCCTTCCTTATCACTGAAAAAAAAAAGTCAACCAACACCATCAAACAAATATCAAGTAAAAGTTTAATTATTCTCACTAAAGAAGCAGTGCTTATCTTGGCTATCATTTTTAATTGAGATTGATTGAGTGTGCCTAAGAGTTTTCTTTGACAAGGAATATCACAATGAGAAAGGCACACAAATTCCAAAGGAGGGCCAGAATCACTTTTCAAGTTCATTAGGACATCATTATCAGGTATAATGGTAATAACATAACCTCCTAATGTGTTATTTAGAGTCCAAGTTGTTATTCTTCCATATTATACTGGTTACCTATAAGTGGAATATATATTATCTGGTTTCACAAAACCCATAGTCAAATGCCATTGTAGGTACATGTATTTTTTAATTAACTAGGCAATGTTTGTAGAAAGTAGGAAATGAATATATGATTAAAAGCACTTTTTATATACTATATACCTATACATTTATTGAGCACATTGGTTATTACATATTTTTTAATTATACAGTTGATTGAGCTGTGGTTGGCCTAATTGATGGAATCATGCATATATTATTTTTGAATCCATGATTTATGTCTGTGTACATTTCAATGTGACTTTCCATTTACTATTTAATTTATATTTAATAAATAACAAGTTTAGGGTATATGATATTACTTGCAAAAATAAAAATTTTGTTAGAATGAAGAGGTCATCATAATATATGAAACATAAATGCTACCATATGGTTTCTCAAGTAAAGTGCTTTTTTCCTCACAGTTTTCACTTGGGTCAATTTTGTCAATAATGTTTTTTTTTTCCTGTTGATTAAATTGCAACTCCCTAAAGAATATTTTAAAAACTATTTCTTGTCATTTTGGGCCCAGTAGAAGACTGGAATTTGGGTAGTGAAATTCTCATTTTTCACACAGCCATTTGGAATTTTCTGTTGGCCATTCAGATTTAGATGATACCAGGGGATATACTGTTCAAAGTTCAAGGGAAAGATCAGAGCTATATAGATGGAGAAATGTCTATATATATAAGAGCATAGAAGCCACAAGATGCAATGTAACTGGCTAGAAAGAGGTCAAAAAGTAAGATAAGATGCTTGTACCAGTCTTGAGACTAAAATAACATTGAAATTTGAATAGAAGCAAAGTAATCCCAAGGACTTTGCTTAAGTTTTAAAAATATTTTTTATTATTATTAAGAGATTTTCTATTCATTTTACATACCAACCACAGATTCCCCTCTCCTCCCTTCTTCTGCCCCCCAGACTTTCCCCTCCCTACTCCCCATTCCCACCACCTCCAAGGCAAGGTCTCCCACAGGGAATCAGCAGAGCCTGGTACATTCAGTTGAGGCAGGTCCAAGTCCCTCCTCCCTGCACCAAGACTGAGCAAAGTATTCCATCATAGGCACTGGGCTCCAAAAAGCCAGCTCATGTACCAGGGATGGGCTCCAATCCCAGTGCCTGGAGGCCCCCTAAACAGTTCAAACTAAACAACTGTCTCACCTGTCCAGAGGACCAGTATAGTACCATGGGGGGGCTCCTCAGCTATTGGTCTATGGTGATATTTTATTTGTACTGAAATGTGATTTTATTTGTTTGTTAATAAATAAAGTTGCCTGGGGTCAGAGCTAATAGCAAGCCATAGCAGAGCTGAGCATTGGTGGTGCACGCCTTTAATCCCAGCTCTTGGGAGGCAGAACTAGGCGGATCTCTGTGTGTTCAAGGATACAGCCAGCATGGAGACACACGCCTTTAATCTCAATACCAACCAAAGAAGACCTGGAGGTCTGTACAGACGGGCAGTGACGAGGAGGTCATGTGGTTGGGTTTACAACCAATGAGAAGGCAGAATAGGAAGTCAATAAAAAGGACAAACACACAGGAAGTAGATCTCTTTCAGAGAGGTAGGACAACAGTGACAGTGTAGCTCGGGCCTGAGCTGGGGCCTACAAGACCACAGGTAAGCACTTTTTCGGGAATTCGTACCACAAACATTGGGCGCCAGATGTAGCATGAATCTTAGGTGGTCTTATTAATAAAATCAAACCCGGGGCCAGTTATTGGGGTGAAATGCTGGATGGTCAGAGAACCAGAACAAGCCACAGCTAACCTCACCTGGCCAACTTCTCAGCTGATCTTGTTTCCTCAGACTGGAAGCCTCTGAGTCCTCATATTCGAATGGCTCTCAGCTGAACTGTGCTGCTAGAAGCCTGAAAGCTTAACCAGCCAAATTGTTAACTAGCCAAATGCTTCTAGTTTCTGGTCCTCACGCCTTATATACCTTTCTGCTTTCTACCACCACTCCCTGGGATTAAAGGCTCGCTTTCTGGGATTAAAGGCGTGTGTGACCATGCCTGGCTGTTTCCAATGTGGCCTTGAACTCACAGAGATCCAGAGGGATTTCTACCTCTGTAGTGCTAGGGTTAAAGGTGTGAGTGCCACCATTTTCTAGCCTTTGTATCTAGTGGCTGTTCTGTCTCTGACCCCAGATAAGTTTATTAGGGTGCACAATATTTTGGGGAACACAATACCACCACATTGGTCTACAATTCATGTGTTTCCACTAGTTTGGCTGGCCATCTCTGTACATTTTCCCATCATGATCTTGGTGTCCCTTGCTCATAGAATCCCTCCTCTCTCTCATCCATTGGATTCCTGAAGCCTGGCCTGGTGCCCAGCTGTGGATCTCTGCATTTGATTCCATCAGTCACTGGATGAGGGCTCTATAATGACAGTTAAGGTACTCAGCCATCTGATCACCTGAGTACTCCAGTTCAGGCACCCTCTCGACTATTGCCAGTAGTCTACAGGTGGGTCATTCTTGTGGATTCCTGGGAACTTCCCTAGCACTCTCTTTCTCCCTATTTCCATGATGTCTTCATTTATCATGGTATCTCTTTCCTTGCTTTCCCACTCTGTCCCTGTTCCAGATTAAACCTCCCATTACCCTATGTTCTCATCCGCCATCCTTTACCATCCATTACCCACCCCCTCCCCCACACACTCACCCAGTTTGCTCTTGTAGATCTCATCTATTTCTCCTTCACTGGGCAATCCATGCATCCCTCCTAGGGTCCTCCCTGCCAGCTAGCCTCCCTGGAGCTTGGGTTGCAGTCTGGTTATCCTTTGCTTTACATCTAGTATCCAAAGACCTCAACATAAATTCAATTACACTGAACTTGACAGAAGAGAAAGTAGGAAGTAGTCTTGAATGCATTAGTACAAGAGACCACTTCTTAAATATAACACCAGTAGCACAGACACTGAGAGCAACAATTAATAAGTGGGACTTCTTGAAACTGAGAAGCTTTTGTAGGGCAAAGGACATGGTCAATAAGGCAAAATGACAGCCTACATAATGGGAAAAGATCTTCACCAACACATCTGACAGAGGGCTGATCTTCAAAATATATAAAGAATTCAAAAACTAGACATCAAAATACTTAACAATCCAATTTAAAAATGGGCTACAGAGCTAAACAGAATTCTCAATAGAAGAATCTCAAATGGTTGAAAGACATTTAAGAAATTGCTCAACAATCTTAGTCATTAGGGAAATGCAAATCAAAATGGTTCTGAGATACAATCTTATACCTGTCAGAATGGCTAAGATCAAAAACACTGAAGACAGCTTATGTTGGAGAGAATGTAGAACAAGAGGAACACTCCTCCACTGTTGGTGGGAGTGCAAACTTATATAGCCACTTTGGAAATCAGCATGGCAGTTTCTCAGAAAATTGGGAATCAATCTTCCTCAAGACCCAGCTATACCCAAGGAATGCCCAATCATACCACAAGGACACATGCTCAACTATGTTCATAGCAGCATTATTTGTAATAGCCATAACCTGGAAACAACCTAGATGTCCCTCAACTGAAGAATGAATTAAGAAAAAGGGTACATATACACAATGGAGTACTATTCAGCAGAGAAAAACAATAACATCTTGAAATTTGCAGGCAAATGGATGGAACTAGAAAATATCATCCTGAGTGAGGTAACCCAGACTCAGAAGAAAAACATGGTATATAGTCACTCATAAGTGGATACTAGATTTGCTTAAGTTTTATGTGATCAGTAAATTTTGAAGTAAAAAATGATAAAGTATTTTCCTTTTAGTAATAATTTTTTTTCTTATGATGTGGTCACCTTCTTTCATGTAAATAAGTCTCAGCATCTACTATGTACTCATCAGGCCTTAGGTATGATGGAGATTTAAGAGACATGTGTAAGAGAAGAAGAATGAGGCAGGCATGTGTGGTCTGCTAATAATCATACTAGACATCAGTGACTTTACACAGTATCTTCCTCTCTCTTCCACCTCTCTTCACTTTGGAAGTCTCATGGACATCTATTTTCAAATTGTGTACTCCCTATGAGACCCATGTTCTAAAGCTGATAGTAGTGCAAGGCCAATGTATTATTTATTGGGATCCTGAACAGTACCTATAACACTAAGGAAAGCCTCTTTCTTCACTAGGGACCAATCAGTAAGTCCCTATAAGTCTTCAGAGATGGGTGCAGTCTCTTGTGATCTCCTCTGCTCCTCATTAGCTATCACAGCGTATTTAAAGATTCTAGGGGATGAAGGAATTCATAAGCTCCTCTTTATCCTATGACAGGATGTTTACAGATCCAGTTCTGTGAAGGTCTTTACCTCATAATCTTAACTACTGTGGTATCTAGAATGCAACAGCAATGTCATGCCTAACATAGCCTTCTGCCTCACTCCATTTCTTCCCCTGGCTCTAGTATCCTTTCTATGCTATCTTCTTCAATATTTTCAGAGCCTTGGAAAGGATGATTTCAATGCCCATTTATGGCTGAATGTTTAACAATTCTGTATTCTCAGTAATCTTATCAAATATGCATCTGTCCAGTCTGCCCAGTTAAAAATTCTCACTGCAAAAATGAGTTTTCTCTGGGCACAACTGATGACAGATATGTATTTATACATAACTATTTAGATGGTGATTTGATGGGTGCATCCTGCCCATGTAGCAAAATTACAGATATAGTTTGCCAATTAGGGGTTGACTTCCCTAGCCACAGGCTTTTGATGTGGTTTTTAGTACAAGATATTGTGCGTACTGGTTTTCTGTATACTGGGCTTCAAATCCAATAAGAGAGTGGTTGGTTACCCTCTTTACTGACTTGCCACTATTGTACCAGTGAACACTCCCTATCTTGCCATTTTGTAGAGTAGTATGCAGTTCCTCAGCTGAGTAAGACTTGGATGACCTCTCCCTCAGCAATCTATAAAACACCTTCTAGCACTAGAAGAGCTAGCAAGCAGGAATTTGCTTTCATCCCAGTTCCAACTGGAATTCTTTATGTCATGGGCCCAAAACATCACATATCTTCAACAGTAAATGCAGTCAGAGGTTTCCTCTGGTCCTGCCTAGCCCCAGCAGTCCCATGGCCCACTTATAGAATAATCACACAAAGGCTTAATATTATTTTTAACTGCTCAGCCATTAGATCAGGCTTATTACAGACTAGCTCTTACACTCATATTAACTCATAATTCTTATTTATATTTAGCCATGTGGCTTGGGACCTTTTTTCAGTTCTGCTTTGTCATTTTGCTTCCTCTGTGTCTGGCTGCAGGGTCCTGACTCTGCCCTCCTCTTCCCAGAATTCTTCTCTGTGCTTGCCCTGCCTGTACTTCCTGCATGGCTACTGGCCAATCAGCATTTTATTTATCAACCAATCAGAGCAACACATATTCACAGCATACAGAATGACATCCCACAGCACTTCTCCTTTTCTGTGTAATCAAAAAGGAAGGTTTTAACTTTAACACAGTAAAATTACATATAAAAAAAAGGTATCAAGCAAGAATTGCAGTTATAATATCTAGTCTATTTGTATTTGACAAAATTTAAGAAAATATTTTATCCTATATTTATGTGTCTATAGTTTCACATTTAATTTATCTTTTATCATAACCAAGGAAAACTATAATTATAACTATCTAGTCTTTAACTACATCAAAGACCCCCAAAGTATATAATACTACCTAAGTAAACAGGAAGAACATTTTAAGCAACTTCCAAAAATCTAGAATGACAGAGACAGCTGGATACCTGGACAGTCATCCAAAGTTCCTCTGTAACATTAGGGCATCCATTTTCAGCTTATAGGTCTAGCGTCTCTCAGTAGCTTCTTTCTGTGTCCTGCAGAATATCTGACAGTCTCCTCTGTGAAGCAGGAATCTGAAGGACCATCTCACCTTGCAAAGTTCAGTGGTCACCTTCCTATGGGTCCTGCATGTCCAGTTGATACACCATTTTGTCAGTCAGTCCAGGCAAGAACAGTTTCTTGCCCAAATGGCTATTTTTTGCCAAGAAGAACATAAACTCCATATGGATTGTCTTCGATGCCCATCTTCCTTTTTGAAGTAAGTTGGTGCTGCCAGGAGCAGACGTGTCTCAGTATCAAGAAATTCTACGTTTTTAAAACCTTTTAAATGCCATATTCTGTAGATCTTTGAAGTGTTTGAAGATTGCTTACCTAATTGAAATATACCTAAAAAACTTAATTAACATAACTATAAATTTGATTATCACAGAAGACTAATTATTAATCTGTATTTCTTACTTATCCATTATAATTTAAATGAGTTACATAAACATAATACCTTAAACATGAGTAGACATATATATATAGTATAAGAAAATTAACTTTAAATTTGTATCAATAAACTAAAATCCATAGAATTGTAAAACATTTTAAACAAGTTGTTCCTCTTTAAAAGTAGGTTCATTAATCAACCCTTTTATCCTATCATACCTATATCATATCCCCCTTTTCCTCTTTAGAAAGAGACTGCATTTATAATCAACCCCCCTTAAATAAAAATAAACATTTATAAACAATATTTTGGGAATTTGAGCATAGCTTCTTCTACTACTTCATGCTAATAGGGGGCACTGGTAATCTTATGGGGATCCTGAGAAAATTAGGAATTAAAACAAATCCTGACTGGAATAGCCTAGTAGACTGCATTATCTGAGCCGGTTGCCTTAAAGCTGTTCTGGGTTTTGGAACATCTGGAGACCTTTCAGGGGGTCTTCCTTGATCAAACCATATTAGCCTGGAAGCAATCCACAGGTTCCCATCTTCTGTGGAAACAAAAGCAGAACCTCTTTTCCAAAGCAACCTATCCTTAGACATAAAATTTGAAATCAAGATACCTTTGAAATATACATAATGGTTTAAATCAGCAGCTTTTATACTTAAATGTCTGTCTGCAGTTAAAAATCGCAAAGACAATATAATCCAGATGCTCTGTGTGATTTCAATCTATATGTGGATGAACCTTTATATTATCCTTATTGTCTCTTTATTTTTTAAAACTATTTTTTATAAAACTGTATATACTCATTTTCCTCTGTTTTCCAAGCCTACGTACATGTTTACATACAATGTAAACTGTTTAGACTTTTATTTTATCTGAATCTGTCTTGTTGTGAATCCATTGCTTTAAACTGCAGAATGACTAGGACTGAAATGGCAGCTTTGGCTGCTTACTCTGCCCACCTCAGCTTCCAAACATGGCAAAACTAAGTTTACCACCAGCTCTGGGGGAACCATGCTCACTGCCGACTCTGGGTAGCAGTAGGTCCATGCCTTCATACAGCAGCATGTAGCCCAGAAACCTTTTTTTTTCTGTACTAGCAGGGCTATATCCACCATGCACCATGCTGCCGGCTTGCAGATGCCACTGTGTATAGTGGCAAGAATCTGCCATGCTGCACTCAAGCCCATATGCAGTGAACCTGTCATGCTGTAGCTCAAGTCCATGTGTCACAGCATCTCTGTACCTTGGCATCTCTATATCTTGGCCCACATGAGACATGAAGTAGAAAACTGCTTTTTGTTCCATTATTGTATGTTTAGAAGCTCTTTTTAAGCTCTTTTAGGCTTTATGGAAATTTCAGAGCCCTGCATTGGTATGCCATTTATAGTCAGAGGTTTTCTCTGGTCCTGCAAAGTCCTGGCAGTCCCATAGCTTACTTATAGAATAATCACACAGAGGCTTAATATTATTTTTAACTGCTTGGCCATTAGCTCAGGTTTATTACTTACTAGCTCTTACACTTAAACTAACCCATAATTCTTGTTTATGTTTAGTCACATGACTTGATACCTTTTCTAAGTTCTGCCTTGTCATCTTGCTTCCTCTGTGTCTGGCTGGCGGCTCCTGACTCTACCTACTTCTTCCCAGAATTCTCTTCTCTGCTTACCCCACCTCTATTTCCTGCCTAGCTACTGGCTAATAAGCATTTTATTTATCAACCAATCAGAGCAACACATATTCACAGAATACATAACGATGTTCCACAGCAAATAAGGTATTACCATTTAGTTTTGGTCGGCAACTATAGTGAATGCTTGTGTTGTTTTAGAAGCCTCAGAGTCTTCTCTGACCAGTGATTTGTATGGAGGTAGCAAACCCCTATACTGTGATTTTTATTTAATAATTTATATTTAAGAAGTTTCAAAAGATTAACAAGGATAAAGAAGTAAACTGAATTTACATTCTGCTACTTCAAAAATATATCATCTTTCTATATATATTCTACATTTACATATATGAATATAAAGATAGCTATATATTGTATATCATATATTAATATGTAGTTAGCTATCTCTACATATAAGATGGATTGTAGCTGGAAGTTTTTCTGTGTCCTGCCCAGCCACGTGGTCCCTCAACTGCTTATAAAATAATCACTATGAAGCTTATATTAATTATAACTGCTTGGCCATTACCTCAGGCTTATTATTGACTAGCTCTTACACTTAAATTAACCCATAATTCTTATCTATGTTTAGCCATGTGGTTTGTTACCTTTTCTTAGTTTTGCCTTGTCATTTTGCTTCTTCTGTGTCTGGATGGTGACTCTTGACTCAGCTCTTCCTCTTCCCAGAATTCTTCTCTTTTCCTCACCCTGTCTATACTTCCTGCCTAGCTACTGGACAATCACCATTTTATTTACCAACCAATCAGAGCAACACATATTTAGAATGTACAGAACGACATCCCATAGCACTTCCCCTTTTCTGTCTAATCAAAAAGGAAGGGTTTAACTTTAACTTAGTAAAATTACATTTAACAAAACAGTTATCAAGTAAGAATTATAGTTATAATATCTAGTCTACTTGTATTTGGCAAAATAAAGAAAATTTATCCTATATTTGTGAGTCAAAGTTTTCATATCTAACATCTTTTATCGTAACCAAGGAAAACTATAACTATCTGGTCTTTAACTACATCAAAGACCCTAAAAGTATATAATACTACCTAAGTAAACAGGAAGAGCATTATAAGCAACTTCCAAATATCTAGAATGACAGAGACAGCTGGCTACCTGGACAGTCATCCAAAGTTCCTCTGTAACATTATGGCATCCATCTTCAGTCAATAGACCTAGAGTTTCTCAGTTGTTTCTTTCTGTGTCCTGTAGAATATTTGGCACTCTACTCTGTGAAGCAGGAATCTGAAGAACCATCTCACCTTGCAAAGTTCAGTGGTCACCTTCCTATGGGCCCTGCATGTCCACTTTATACAACATACTGTCAAGCAGTTGATGCAAGGACAATATTTTGCACAGTGGCTAACTTTTGCCACAAAGAAAAACTCCATAGTGAGTTTCTTCAGTGCCCATTATCTTCTTTAAAGTAGATTGGTGCTGCCAGGAGCAGACATGTCTCAATGTCCAGAAAATCAAAGTTCTTAAAATCTTTTAAATGCCATATTCTGTAGGTCTTTGAAGTGTTTGAAGATTACCTACCTAATTGAATTATATCTATGTATATTTAGAAAACTTAACTAACATGACTATAAGTTTTATTATCATAGATGATTAACTATTAATCTATATTTCTTAATGATACATTATAATTTTAAATGAGTTGTATAAATATAATACCTTAAACAAGAATAAAAATATACATATAGTGTAACAAAATTAACTTTAAATTTGTAACAAACTAAAATATATAGCAATTTAAAACATTTTATATAAGTTATTGCTCTTTAAAAGTAGATTCAATAGTTTACCTTTTTATCCTGTCATAACTATATTCTATCTCCTTTTTTCTTTAGAAAGATATTGACTATGCTTCTTCCTGTTCGCATGGGGTCTTCATTTATCATGGTCTCTTTTTCCTTCTTTTCCCTCTCTGTTCTTGATCCAGCTGGTATCTCCTGTTTCCCTAAGCTCTCTTTCCCTCAACCCTTGCCCTTCATTACCCCCTCACGTCCAGTTTGCTCATGTAGATCTCATTCATTTCTCTGTGGTTGAGGAATCCCTGTGTCTTTCTTAGGGTCCTGTTTTCTAGGTAGCCTCCTTGGAGTTGTGAGTAGAGAGGTCCCCAGAAATCCAAAAAGATACCTCCACAATAGACTACTGGCAATGGTCGAGAGAAAGCCCAAACTGACCTACTCTGGTGATCCAGATGGCCAAACACCCTAACTGTTGTGCTAAAACTCTCATCCAATGACTGATGGAAGCAGATGCAGAGATCCATAGCTAGGCCCCAGGTGGAGCTCCAGGAGTCCAATCAGCAAGAAAGAGGAGGGATTGTGTTACTGAGAATTGTTGAGACCATGATTGGAAAAAGCACGGGGACAAATAGCCAAACTAGTGGACACATGTGAACTATGAGCAAATAGCTGAGGAGCCCCCAACTGGATCAGGCCCTCTGGATAAGTGAGACAGCTTGAACTGTTTGGGAGGCCCCCAGGCAGTGGGACCAGGACCTGTCCTTAGTGCATGAGCTGGCTTTTTGGAACCTGGGCCTATGCAGGGACACTTTGCTCAGCCTGGGTGAAGGGAGGAGGGGACTGGACCTGCGTGGATTGAATCTACCTAGCTGAGCTGAATCCCTAGGGTAGTCCTTGCCCTGGAGGAGGTGGGAATAGGGGGTGGGCTGGGGAGAGGGTGGGGGGGGCAGGAGGACGGAGGACGGGGAATCTGTGGCTGATATGTAAAATTAAATTATAAAATTTTAAAAAAACACAAAAAAAGTTCACAGTACAAAAAAAATTGACTATGACCAATAATAATTTGTAACCAATCTCTAAATATAGACAAATATCCATAATCCATTTTTGGGGAATGTGGGGGTAGTGTTCTAGGCTACTTCCTGCTGATAGGGGACACTGGTAGTCTTATGGGGATCTTGCGAAAATTCAAGATAATGGTCAAGTCCTAGGAAGACTGCCTATAACCTTTGTTGATAGGCACCATCTGTTAAGGTTCAGGAGGTCTGGCATGATCAAATCTGATCCATATTAACCTGGAACAAGTCCATAGGCCCTTGCTTCCTGTGGAAACAAAAACAGAGCTTCCTTTCTAAAGCAACATATTCTTAGATCCAAATTTTGAAGTCAAGATACCTTTAAAATATACATATGGTTTAACTCAGCAGCCTTTATAATCAAATGTCTTTCTGCAGTTAAAAATCCCAAAGACAACATAATCTAGACTCTGTGATTTCCATTTTTATGTGGCTTATATTTTATATTACTTTCACTGTCTCTTTAAAGACTTAATTTTTTAAAAGTTTTTATTTCTTTATATAACTGTCTATATTCTTTTTCCTCTCTCTTCCAAGCATACATACATACATATATATATAACCGTTTAGAGGTTTATTTCATCTGAATCTGTTTTATTGTGAATCTATTGCTTTAAACTGTAGTATTACTAGGATTGAAATGGCAGCTTTGGCTGCGGCTCCACCCACTTCAGCTTTCCGAATATGGTGGCGGTATGCTTACAGCCAGCCTGGATGCCATGCTCTTTGCTGACTTTGGGAGACAGTGGGTCAATGCCTCCATCCAGCAGCATATAGCCCATAATCCTTTTTTTTTCTTTTGTGCTAGCAAAACCTAAATTCACCATGCAGTGTGCTGCACAGCTTAGAGATGTCACTGTGTACTAGCAGTGGGAATCTGCAATGCTGCTTAGCTTATGGTGGCTGGTGGCCAGCTTCATCTCACAGACAGCTGTTGGGAGTCTCTGTGTTGCTTCTGGCATGAGAGTGTGAGACCAGGAAGCCTTTTGTGGCTCCATTTCTGTGTGTTCATAATCTTTAAGCTTTTTTAGTATATGTGGATCAATACCCAATGGTGAGCGCCAAATCTAGTCAGAAGTTTTCCTGTGTCCCTCCCAGTGTGCAGCTGCTCAGACCCAAATAAACATACAGAGGCTTATATTAATTATAACTGCTCAGTCATTTGCTCAGGCTTATTACTGACTAGCTCATACACTTAAATTAACCCATAATTTTTAATCTATGTTTAGCCATGTGGCTTGGTACCTTTTCTTAGTTCTGCCTTGTCATCTTGCTTCCTCTGTGTCTGGCTGGCAACTCCTGACTCAACTCTTCCTCTTAGGAGAATTCTTCTCTTTTCCTTACCTATACTCCCTGCCTGGCTACTGGCCAATCAGCATTTCATTTATCAACTAATCAGAGCAACACATATTTAGAGCGTACAGAATGACATCCCCAGCAATGGATATTTAATAAAATTAGAGAATATTTGCAATAGGAAAACTTATTCAGATTTGTTTACTTGTTTTTGGACTTGTATTTCTTTCAATTCTTGATTACTGTTTAAAATTGTTTTGTGAATGAGCACCCATGTGTACATGTGTGTGTATGCATGCATGTACTTATGTGTGACTCAGTGTGTGTGATGAGCACCCTATGCGCTCTAGGGATTGACCAGAGGCTGCCAGGCTCAGCAGCAGGCACCTTTATCCACTTAGCCATGCTGCTGGACTCTCAAATTGATGTTGCTCATACCTAACATGAGGGGTGACAGAGAGGGGAAACTCTGGAAGTATTTGTTAAATGATGGTATTCCTGTGATATGGAACAGCAAAGGACAGGGTGTAAAGAAGTCTTCACAAAGGAAAGAAAACTTAAAATACTGATTGAGAACAGGACAACTGTTACAGGACTTAGTCAGAAAAGGATCTTTTTTTTGAATAGGCCAAAATTAGCAAAGACAATGAGGTGGGAAAGCTGAAATTTTTTGAATAACAGTGGAATTGTCTTAGTACATCAAAATGTCAACAAATTTTCAATAATAATTGATTGATAAAATAATTATGTGGGAAATAAAGAACTCCGTGAATAATTAGAGAAATATTTTTGTTACATTGAGTTTTATTCCAATTAAACATCACTTCACTTTAGGGACCATAAATATGATGGTTGATCATTTGTTTTTCATCCTGACTGGATGAGTTAAAGGCAAGCTGCTTAACATATTTTTGAGTGATTTTTATGATCAACTTACTGGAATCTGGAAGACCCACCAAAATATGGGTAGCATCTCCTGGTGACTTTGGCCAATTGCCATAGTTTGTTGTTGCTAACAAAGCATCCACTCTGTTGCTGATGATTCTTGCTAACACTTCATTTCTTCACTGATCATAATCTGGCTTCTTCGGTCTTCCACTGTCAATGGAAGTCCAGCAGATCTTCTGGAATCTGAATATACATTATAAAAACCTTTGTTCAAATACTGTTTCTTACAAATGTAAGTAGATTTTTCATTCTGCTGCAGCACATTCCTCTTTAACATTTCTGCCCAGGAAAACAGTCCAAGAGGCCCCCTTGACAGCAGTCATATATGGTAATAACAGTTTGAAATATTTTATTTCAGAGGGTTGTTTGACATGTATTTTGCGATCTTAGGACAATTTAATATATTTTAGAAAATAAGGAGACAGGGATTAAATTTGGGAATAGAAATGCAGACTCCATTCATCCCTGACCAGAACCCTTCACATCAGATTATTGACTTTTGGGTGACTGAATTTGGTAGATTTGTGTCTATGCAGTAAAGCAAACATTTGTTCTATGGAGAAGGCTAGTCAGGAACAGGAGAGTATATCCTACCCTAGGCACAGAAGTACCCTGTTCATATTTCCTAGTGAATACTACCACTTAGAGAAAGATCTAGAAGTTCACAGTCAACTTAAAGCAGCCATTTTCCCTTCTCATTCCCAGCTCTACACGCTTTCTTCAATTTTAGCAGATGATTATATGTGTTTCACTTTATATATGTTTTCTAATAACTTTGTAAAATACTTTGTAAAAGGCTTCTTTTAGCAGAAGAAGAGAATACAGAATTCTACAGGAAAAAGAATATGAAAGGCTTAAATTGAAATCACAGTTCAGCCTACCAGCTCTCGATCATTGTGATTGATATTTATAAGCACTTTCTCTTACATTGATGTGTTGAATGGGTGAGAGCCTAATTCTATTCGTCACCCCTAACACACACTGAGAACTTGATCTGTGTTGTTGATTATAACAAATAAAACCTTACCTTTGTCCCTAAATGCCTGTAAAATAATAAGAAAAGGAAGTGGTGGGACTGCAACTCAGGGCTCAATATGTAAGGCAAGAAGCACAGAGCTAGGTTTGGAAGGGGAGCGACCACCTCAGCGTTCACAGGATCCAAGTGTGTTATTTCATTTTCTAGATAAAGTGGTAAAGTTATAAAAAAAAAGTTAATATCACTTCCTAAAGAAACAAAAATATCTTATTAGCATACAGAATTAATTAAGGCTTTAATAAGTGGTAAAGTTATTTGTATACCAAGACTTGTTTGTAAATACATTTCTTTGTGATTTATTATTTAAAAGAATCCTCCTCACTGGTAAAAGAAGACAAAAATTCTGTAATATGCTTCTTATTTCTTTATTTCACATTCTTTCTCAAAAAGTACAAAAATATAAAAACTTACAAAATGAATACCACAATCAGATCAAGTTTTATTGGTGAATTTTAACAAGGCAAAATTACTGCAGCAAAACTAGATAATTAAAAACTTTAAAATTAAGGATTAATTTCACCATGTTGCTCACAGGATCCAAGTGTGTTAGCTCTACTTTCTAGACAAAGTGGTAATAAAAACCTTTCCTCCTTCCAGATTTTATACTGTTCTATGTTCCAGCCAGAAGGGACAATGAACTGTCTAATGAGGAAAAGTGATCTGTTCACACTGTATGGGTCATCCCTTAGTGCCTTCTCAGAGATCTCCACATCTCAGGAAATCAGATATACACATTTCCTTAATTCCACACTTTGTGAAACTGATCAGCTTTGAAGAAATCTAAACATTTTAGGGCCCTATAATATCCTCAGTTCATTTTGATAACAGGTATCAACGACAACAGAAAAACAATCTGCCAGGCACACTTAATTTGTGGCCTGGGGGCTTTACGCATCCCAGCATAGCTGTGAGTATGACTTCATACATTAGTAGGTTATACTGTCATATCACAATCTAAAGGTTGGGAAGCCTGGTTCTGAATCTACCTCCCAGTTATCTAGTCTCTCTTTGAAAAGGGACCATAATGACATGATGACTAGGCATTCTGTATAAGTATCTATGTATAGTATTTCATAGTTCTAGACACACAAACACATAACAATGTGCACAAGTGTGTGTGTGTGTGTGTGTGTGTGTGTGTGTGTGTGTGTGTGTGTGTGTGTGTGTAAGGGGTGGAGAGAAAGAGATGAAGCATGAAAAATGATAGAAGAGGCCACTGTTCATTGGTAAACAATGTCAGAGCCCTTTAGGGATAAAGAACAAATTCCTTCTTTTTGAGGCCCCAGTACCCTGTATTTTGAGTTAACTAAGTACATATTGAATAAATGAACAAATGATTCAAAACAAATTTGATGTTTATTCATTAATTCAACAAATATGAATTGAACTGTGCTAAAGTTGATATAAAGAAACCGTAGGAGCGAAGACAGGGTTTACATTTTGGGCTAGACTTATATTTGGTAACTTGACCACAATGTTTGGAAGACATAGAAACAGGCTAAGGAGAGGCACATATGGGATGGAAGGTGGGGTTGAATTTCATAATGCAGAACAAGCCACTTTAGGCTCAGTTTTGTACAAAGAAACACAAGCCTCTTTTTACCTAGAAAGGATGTGAACTATCTTGATGTTGCAAACCCTTTTTACATTTGTTTCTACGTTAAGATGTTATAGTTAGGCTTTTCACATGTTGAACTTCATTTTATGGCATAGCATGGATATACCTTACTTTGTATTTTAAAGGTTTATTTTACTTACAAAACTGTTTTTATAGAGATGGTAGATCGCTTATCCCCCCAAAGAAATACCTCTTCCCTAAAAATCTTCAACCAAAAAATTAACTTCCTTCCTTCCTTCTTTCCTCCCTCCCACCCTCCCTTCCTTCCTTTTTTAGGTAGTACTGGAAACCAAACCTAGGTCTTCCCACATTCTGGCAGATACTCTGTTGCTAAGCTCCTCCCCCAGCCCACTCCACATTCTATTTATTAATTTATCACTTGATGGACATTTGAATGATTTCTACTTTTTGGCTCCTGTGAATCATATGATCATAAAAATTCAAACACAAATTTTTCTTTGAACACCATGCTTTGGCTCTGGAGCTGCCTGTTTTTGTAAACGACAGCCATATCTATTCATATAGGAATTGTCTAGAGTGGAATTTACTAGAGACTTGTCCTTTACAGAAAGCTTAGCAACTCCCACACGAACCACCACACTGAGCTGTCCAGACCATGCAGTTAAGATAAAGCACCTCCTGAGAGTACTAGAAAAACACTCCACCTTCCTTGCTTAGAGAGGTCTCCGGCTGCTCTATGCCTGTGCTTCAGATGAGGAAGGCTACCCATGACAGGCTGCTAAAGTATGAGGTAGCCTGAGAGGAAGGCTTATAAGGAATGTTCATAAATAGAAATGGATTTCAGTTCATGCCAGTGTCCTCTACTGCAGAATTTACCACAGTTACACAAAAGTGGAGCTGTGGCCTTTTGTGAATATGATCAAGAAATTGGTAGTCTCAGAATTAATAGTAATAACAGCCTCCTGTTGAAAAAACATTCTGGGCTTAAATGAATTTGGTAAAAATGACCCCAAAGGTAGGAGAACAGTCTTATTTTAACTGACTGAAGGTAGTTTTGGCTTCAGGTTCAAACATGTTAATCTTCTGAATTGTGTAACCTGTCTTCAACCAAGTATAAAAGGTAAAATGTGGCTCAGAACAAACCATTCAAGAGCAATTACATGTGAAGGATGCTCACATCCCCTGTGATGTGTATGGAGATAGTGTTAATACCTCTATCGCCCAGAAATATTGTCAGTGATTGGGTAATCAAAAATAAATGTTTTTAAATGTTTTGATTTTAAAAAACATGTTATTCTACCATATTTGTTTGAACTTCTTTATTAGTCATACAGTTCATGCTTCTTTCTTTATAAATAACTCATATTTCTGCTCCAATTATTTGGGGCTCTGATTTAATTCCCCATTCTAGCCAAAGAACAGTGAGTTCAAATGAGAAAGCAACAAAATTCAATTGAAAAAGAGGTCTACTACATACATCTGCAAACTGCAGCTCTCTCTCACTTTTCTTCTATTGCCCACACTTTGGTCCTTATTCACATCAGTGGAGGAGTACACTTTTACTTCCTTTATAGGGTTCCTATTGCCTGACTCCCTTTCTTGGGTAGCCTTGACTAAATATTTGGTTCTCTCTAGAAATACACTTCTGGGTCTCTGAAACTGTCTTGTTGCTTTGATGAAACACCATGACCAAAAAGCAAGATGAGAAGGAAAAGGTTTATTTGGCTCACACTTCCACATTGCTGTTCTTCACCAAAGGAAGTCAGGACAGGAACTCAAAGAGTGCGGTATCCTGAAGGCAGGAGCTGATGCAGAGATCATGGAGGATGCTGTTTACTGGCTTGAATCCACTGGCTTGCTCAGCCTGCTTTCTTATAGAACTCAGACCCACCAGCCCAGGGATGCTACCACCCACCATGGGCTGAGCCCTCCCCCATTAATCACTCATTGAGAAAATGCCCTAAAATCGGGTCTTATGGGGGCATTTCCTCAACCGAGGTGTCTTCCTCTCTGATGACTCTAGCTTGTGTCAAGTTGACACACAAACCAGCCAGTACAGAAACCAGTCTAGATCAGGAGTCTGTCATACCTTACCAACCTGTGTGAATTTCACAATGTCCACATTTCAGCCATAGCTGGGTCTAGGGTTCAAATCATAATGCTAAAACTCTCTCTCTCCTTTCTCTTCCTCTTCTTCCTTCTCCTCCTCTTCTTCCTTCTCCTCCTTCTCCTCCCTCCCTCCCTCCCTCCCCCTCTCTCTCTCAGTCTTCTCCCTTTTACTCTTCTGTATTAAGAATAATCATCCTTCATATTCCAGGCTCTGATATATCATCCCTAAAGGGAATTGTGTTCACTAGAAATTGCTTTCACAAAAACAAAAGTCCAAGATATCATTGACTAAGACTGGAGTTGTATGCATACACCTATAACTAATTAGCTAAACTATAGAAACAGAGACATACAGTAAAAAGGATAACTTCTCAAAATTAAATGAGAGACAGTGAACACAATTGTCTAGAAAAATAACTTAAGCCACCAGAGGGAGAATTGATGGATTGAAGGCATGATGACTGAAAGAACTGGATAGGTGTAATTAACACACACACACACACACACAAAGAGATGGGGCATAGGAACCCTGATATCATTATTATTAAAAAAATTGGAGGGCCCACCTTGTCTTGTAGTGCTGTTTACTTGTCAATAACACAACATATTTGCTGAAATGATGGATGTGAAATTTGTCAGAAGTCTTAGTGTCTGCTCAGAGGTAAAATAGAGTACAGATAAGCACACATGAATAGTTTTTTTGATCCAGGAACTGGTACAGGATTGGAGAGACAGTATCTCAGTTTCCCAACTCAGCATTCTAGATCATCCTTATCTCAGGTTCAGAGAGGAAAAACAAACAAAAAACAGTATTTTCAATGTGAGTAACCTGCTTAGAGCTTTACAGATAGTGAATGGCCAGAAGAGGCACTGAGCCTGGGTCCACTCTTGAGCTATTGATGACTCAGGCTTATTACCCTGCACCACAGGAGATGTTTTTCATGTCTTCTCTTTAATTTTTTGGCACATTCTCAGCTTTGCATTTGGTAATCCAACATGTCTCCATGCTGTTATTTCTGACTAGAAAATTGGTGCTGAAAATGAGCAATTTTTTGTCCTCAGAAATGCCCACTCCTAGGACACCCACTAAATGTGACAAAACCTATACAATGGTATTTGAACTTGCAAATGTTGCAGACCCAGACTCTGGTCTTTCAAGGAGAACTGATGTAGGGTTCACATAAACACATACCCTGTCCTTACACAGAAGGGAGACTTTATCACCAAGTGTGATGATAATAATATGGTGATTTTCTTTTTTACAGAATAGTACCTATTTATGTGAAATATTGACTATTTGTGTGTGATTTTCCTAGTGCTGAATTGGGAATAAATAGAATAAGATTCATCTGCACTGGCCATAAACAAAAAATGAACTTTTCAAAATAGATCAAATGAAAATAAATCAACCTGAACTATTTCTTTAGATAAAAATTACTTGAGGGAAAGAAAAGTGATTGATGCAAGAATCAGCTAATATGGAAAGCTTGTTTATTCATTGTCACTTAAGAAAGAGCAAAAATAACCAAAAGAAAGGAAATGATATTCACAATGAATTATAATCACAAATGAGTTCATACAATATTTACCTACAGAGAAGTGGATTTGATATTATTAGATGACTAATATACTCAAATACAAAACACAGAAGCCAACATTCTATTTTTAAACTAATTTCTTTAATTTTTGTTGATATGAGCTATTCATTTATTGAGACTTAATAGGGACTTGCAAATTTCTTCATACTTCTATTGCCTTCTTTCCAAATCCCAACAGCGTAGCTATAAAGTAAAGTATACTGAGTTCTCTCATGATTATTCAGCTTGTGATCATCATAAGACTGACTACATTCAAATAATTTTAAAGTAACAAATCTAAGACTGATTGCTGCTATTTATATTTTTATTTTATTTTTTGAAGCAAAAGGAACAGTAAAAGATCTGCCTTAAGTTTCATGTAAGGCTGAGCGAGAGGACTAAAAGAGAACTATAATGGTGACTGTCCTGCATCCAAGTCTCAGTTAAAGTTAGGTACCTATACTGCACAGAACAGCACAACACAGGGTCCAGTGCTCTAGGACTCAAAGTGTGTCCCTGCTTCATTAAGTCACACATTTATAACTATATAAAGATTGGGAGAGGGAGAGAGAGAGAGAGAGAGAGAGAGAGAGAGAGAGAGAGAGAGAGGCGAGGATCTGACACATGATAGATGTCTAATAAACAGTGAGTTTATACATATGTTGAGTATTGTTGTAGAGTGTAGCATGAATCTTAAAGAGTCTTATTAATAAAAGCAAACCCAGGGCCAGTTATTGGGGTGAATGCTTGAAGATCAGAGAAGCAGAACAAGCCACAGCCACCTCATCATGCTAATCCTGTTTCCTCAGACTGGATGCCTCTCAACTGAACTGTGCTGCTCAAAAGCCTAAAAGCTTAACCAGGCTAGTTCCTGGTCCTCACACCTTATATACCTTTCTGCTTGCTGCTGTCACTTCCTGGGATTAAAGGCATGAGTCACCATGTCTGGCTGTTTCCAGTGTGGCTTTAAACTCACAGAGATTCAGATGGATCTCTGCCTCCCAAGTGATAGGATTAAAGGAGTGTGTGCCACCATTTTCTGGCCTCTATATTTACTGGCTGTTCTGTTCTCTGATGCCAGATAAGTTTATTAGGGTGCACAATATTTTGGGGAACACAATATCACCACAGTAGAGTATTATTTTAACTGTGTAAAGATGTGTTGCATTTCTTTCTGCTGTTTTTGTTAATGATGCAAAGATGAATTACATTTGTTTGATTAAATAAAATTAACCTGAGTTTGATAGAATAAAAGGGTAGATTATTGAATCTACTCTGAAAAGAAAAAAAGGAGAATGTGGATATAAGATAAAAAGGTAGATTATTGAATCTACTTTTAAAAAGCCACTACTAGTTTTAAATATTAACATTGGATTGAATTTTTATATATTGTATACAAATTTTGTATACTGATACAAATTTGAGATTAACTTTGTTATACTGTATATGTACTTTTACTCTTGTTCAGGGTATTGTACCTATACTGTTCATTTAACACTGTAAATTGAAAATGTTTTAAAAACAGACTTTCTGGACAATGAGACATGTCTGTTCCTGGCAGCACCAATTGAGTTCAAAGAGAAAGATGGGCATCTAAGACACTCCATACGGAGTTTATGTTCTTCTTGCCAAAAATGGCCATTTGGGCAAGAAACTGTTCTTACCTGGACTGATTGACAAATTGTTGTATCAACTGGACATGCAGGACCCATAGGAAGGTGACCACTGAACTTTGCAAGCTGAGATGGTCCTTCAGGTTTCTGCTTCACAGAGGAAACTGCCAGACATTCTACAGGACACAGAGAGAAATGACTGAAAGACTCTAGGCCTGTGGGCTGAAGATGGATACCCCTACATTGCAGAAGAAATTTGGGTGACTGTTCAGGCAGACAGCTGTCTCTGTCATTCTAGGTTTTCAGAAGTTGTTTACAGTGCTCTTCCTGTTTACTTAGGTAATATTATATCCTTTTGGGGTCTTTGATGTAGTTGAAGACTAGATATTTATAATTTTCCTTGGTTATGATAAAGGATAAAGTAGATATAAAACTTTAGACTCACAAATATAGGATAGATAGAATTTTTTTTAATTTTGCCAAATACAAATAGACTAGATATTGTAACTGTAATTCTTGCTTGATAACTTTTTGTTAAATGTAATTTCGCTATGTTAAAGTTAAAGCCTTCCTTTTTAAATAAACAGAAAAGGGGAAATGCTATGGGATAATGCTTTTGTACACTGGTTTAATAAAACGCTAATTGGCCAGTAGCCAGGTAGGAAATATAGGTGGGATAAGCAGACAAGGAGAATTCTGCGAAGAGAAAGGCTGAGTCAGGAGATGCCAGCCTGTCGCCCAGGGAGCAGCATGTAATGGCACACAGGTAAAGCCACGGAACACATGATGACATATAGATTAAGGAAATGGGATGAGTTTAATCATAAGAGCTAGTCAGTGATCGGTCTGAGCTAATGGCCAAGCAGTTTTGATTAATGGAAACCTCTGTGTGTTTACTTGGATCTGAGTGGCTGTGGACAGGGTGGGACACAGAAAAATTCCAACTACACTGTAATGCAAATTGCTAGTCCTTGGAAGTTATTATTACCAACTAATTAGAATATAAAGAAATGAAAGTAGTTAGTTACTACAATCAAACTTGTAGTCATATTAGGTATGTTTTCAAGTTCAAACAGACATATTTGAGATGGACAGGTCATCTTCAAACACTTCAGATATCTGCAGAATATAACATTTAAGATGTTTGAACAATACAGTTTTTTTTTTTAAATGACTATGAGACATGTGTGCTCCTGGCAGCACCAATCTACTTCAGAGAAGATGATGGACATTGAAGAAACACCATATGAAATTTACTTTCATTGTGGCAAAAGTTAGCCACTGGGCAAGAAAATGACTTTGCCTCAACTGCTGACAGTATGCTTTCCAAAGTGGACAAGTAGGACACAAAAGAAAGGACTGCCGAAATTTGCCAAGACAAAGTAGGACAGCTCGTTAGAGAATCCTGCTTCACAGAAAAGTCTGTCAAGTATGCTAGGCCTATAGGCTGAAGATGGATGCCCCAAGGTTACAGAGGAACCCTCAGTGACTGTCTAGAAAGCCAGCTGTTTCTATCACTTCTCACATTTTTAGGAAGTTGCTTGCCTGTGATTTCTGTTTACTTAGGTAACATTATATCCTTCTTGGGTCTCTGACAGAATTGAAGACTAGATAGTTATAGTTTTCCCTGTTAACAAATTCAGAAAAGAAACTCACTAAAGAGGTGTAAAGTGTATAAGTTCAAAAGATATCAAAAGATAGTTTTTGGTTGGTAATACAAGTTAGGATAGAAAGTGAATTAGGTACAACACTTTGGACTCACCAACATAGGATAAATAATGGAGTATTTTCTCTGTACCTGTCAAATGTTAATGGACTAGACATTGTTAATGTAATTCTTGAATATATGTATATATATATATATATATATGCTTATTGTATATAGTTTTTCTTATATTAGTTATAATCTTCTTTTATTATTTTAGACAAAAAAGGGGAAATGTGGTGATATGCTGTGTACCCTAATAAAGTTTGCCTGAAGATCAGAGGACAGAACAATCCTTTAGATTAAACATAGAGGCCAGGCAGTGGTGGCACACACCTTTAATTCTAGCACTCAGAAGGCAGAGATGTGTCTGGATCTCTGTGAGTTCAAAGCCACCCTGGACTACATGAGATTGACTCAGTCTAGAAACAGAACCAGGCAGTTGTGGCACACACCTTTAATCCCAGTTTTTGGGAAGCACACACACCATTAATCCTAGCACTAGGAAGGAAGTGATGGCTTGGCAGAGAAAGTTATATAAGGCAAGAGGAGACAGGAACTGAGGCCTTTTCAGGCTGAGGAGTCCTAGAGGTAAGACATGGCAGTGGCTTGTTCATTTGTCTCTCTGATCTTTCAGCCTTTACTCCAATATCTGGCTCTGGTTTTTTTATTAATAAGATCATTTAGGAATTCCTGCAAAATGAGGTCAGGAGGCTAAGTCACCAACTAGCTGACAAGAAGTGGTAGAGAGGAATTAAATATAATGAGAGTTCTTTAGTGGGGGCTGAGCAGAAGGATGCCCCCTTTTTCAGGAGACACAAGCAAGGAGAGGTTAGCTATTGCTATTCAGTCTCTCTGAGCAAGCAGGATTTCACCTCGACCTTTGAATCCTGAATTCTATAGAAGGATAGAGATTTAGGTAAAGTTTCCTTTCGTGGCTGTGTTAGAGCTGGTGCTTGAGGGAGCAGATTCCCACTTGGCTGAAGCTTGACCCTTGAACTGTTGCTGAGAGCTGCAGATTTGCAATTGCTGGTTGGGATAGCAGTTCCTTAAGAGAAAGGCACTATACTAAATCCAAAAAAACAGAGTATCATATGTCATATGATTTTCACTGACACTGGGACAGACTCTTTCCAGGTCCCTGGCTCCCTTTGATAGAGTTGTAGTAGTTAAGAATGACAGGTGCATTGGTATTTGTCTATTTTATGAGAGTCAATAACATCAGTTTCTACATTCTTTATAAACTGAGCTTAAACAAAACCTCAGCATCATTCCTACAACACATGTTAACAGTGAATCTTAATTTCATTCAGTACCTGAGAAGGCTTTACCTGGCCCGTGCTGACAAAAATCTTGATTGTAGCTCAGAAAAGGAGCTATAATAAATAAATAAACAAACAAACAAATAAAAAATAAAGCCTGCAACTTGACGAAGACTATCCAAAAGAAGACAAAGATTGACTGATAATTTCTTATAGTTTCTACTGAGCTCAATCTCTGTCACTAACACTCATTAAGCAAGAATGGCGATTCATAAGATGTTAAAGTAATTTCATTTTTAGGTTGATCAGTACAAATGCTATAATAATGCAAGTTCATGTTTAGATAGACTCATCTATAAAATGACAATAGAATTTATCTATGTAAAATGGAGTGGGAAGGAGGGAGTATTCAAAGAATATCAGTTCACAGTTTTCCCTAATGAGTTGGGAAATGCAGTGAAGTGCATTACTTAATTAGAAGGTTGATTAACTCTCAATGCAAACAATTACCAGACGAATATAAGGTTTGCCTGTAATGAATGGGAGTTCATATGTAGCCTCTAGTTATATTCTTTGGTTTGAACAGGATGTGAGGAGAAAACAGCTTTGCCATATTGGTTTGCTAAGAGAATTCTTAGCCCAGTGGAAAGAATGAATGTTCTTTGATGAGAAACTAAAATAAAAGAAGAGTGATCAAATAATCTGTGTTACTTAATTTTTCTGAATGTTGGTAAATTTATTAATTAAAATTTCTTTTCCCCACTCTTAGCATAGTTCTTCAAGGATTTTTTTTTAATTTACTACCACAAAACTAAAGAGTAGAGTAAGAAAAAAAATCATATCCTTACTAAATTCCATTGTAAAGTGGGCAATTGAAGATCTTTTCAGACTATATCCATTTACAAAGTTCTTGATTGTTTACATGCTGTATCATGTGGCATGTCCTATGGATTTCCTGAGCTACAGTATGATGTAGCAGTTTGTAGCACCCATTGTATGTGATATGGCTGAACCAATTATACATTTTCTCTTCTAGGTGTTTTGTATGTAGACTTTGAGAAAGTGTGTGTGTGTGTGTGTGTGTGTGTGTGAGAGAGAGAGAGAGAGAGAGAGAGAGAGAGAGAGAGAGAACAAGAGAGATCTTGTTTTCAGAAAAGTTTTGATCATTCAGGGCCTGCTTCCTCCAAACTTTGAAGTTTTGGCTGCAGATTTAGTCTGAATGACAGGTCAGTTGAATCTAATGGAGTTAAGGCTGAAGGGAGTTATTTTCCTAATTCATCTTTTATTTTTACTGAAAATAGATTCTTCTCTCATACAATATATCCTGACTATAGTTCCCCCTCCTTGCAGATCCCTCCATTCTCCCTCCTCCTTCAGATCTACTCTTCCTCTATTCCCTCTTCAGGAAAGAGCAGGACACCAAGACACAACAGCCAAACCTACAAAACAAGATACAATATGAGGAGGCAAAAGCCCTCATATTGAGTCTGGACAAGGGAACCTAATAAGAAGGAAAGAGTCTCATGTGGAGTCAAAAGAGTCAGAGATACAATCCCTCCCACTGTTAGGAGTCCCACAAAAACACCAAGCTAACAGCCATAACATATAGGCAGAGGACCTGGTGCAGACCCCAGCATACCCCTTGATTTCCACTTCAGTCTCTATGAGCTGGGTTGGTGTTCAGGTTTCTCTTTCTGTACCCTGCAGAGTACCTTCTTATGCTAAACAGTCTAGAACATAGTGGTGAAGGCACCATACTGGCAATAGCTTGACCTCTTAACATTCAATGAGCTTTGTGGATTTGTTGTCCTCAGAAATGGGGACCTGGTGTGAGTTTTCAGAGAGTGACCTTCTGTGGTAGCATCAGTTAGGATTGCTTAGAGATCTCCATGGGACCCCCTGGTCAACAATTCAACCAAAGCAACCTAGTCCCACCACTGGAAGCTTTGCCTGGTTACAAAAGATGGCAGTTCAAACTCTGTATCCTTCATTACTAAGAGTTCTTCTTTTCTTTTAAAAAATTTTTATTTTATTTAGTTAACATTTTTCATTTATTTTACATACCACCACAGTTTCCCTTTCCTCTTCTTCTCCTGTTCCCCCATCCTTGACTCCCATCTACTCCCCTCCCATCTACTCCCCTCCCCATCCACTCTTCCTCATCTCCATTGAGAAAGGGGTAGGCCTCCCATGGGCTTGAATAAAGCATTCCACATCAAATTTAGGTAGGACCAAGCTCCTCCCTATAAGTTATTCACGCCTCCTCCTTCTCCCACCACCCTTGGTTACTGTCTCCTACTCTCTATCCCAACCAAACCTCCGAATGATTATTCAGGAACTGACAGGTAAGAGAAAAACTTCCATTTATACCCCCCCCACACACACACACACATTGTAAAAAGGGTGGGTGAGGTAATCCAGTATGGGTAACAGGTTCCCCAAAAGCCAGCTAAGTGCCAAACACAGGTCCTGATCTCACTGCTAGGAGTCTTACAAACAGACCAAGCTACACATCTGTCACACACATACAGAGAGCCTTGGTTGGTCCCATGCAGGCTCCCTAACTGTTGGTCCAGAGTCCACATGTTCCCATGAGCTCAGGTCAGCTGTCTCTGTGGGTTTCTAGTTCTTACTACAGTCACCTGAATAGACTCTAAGAAGTTTCCACTGTACTAGGCTTCCACATCACCACTACCGACAGTGCTCCCTAATTCCAGCTTTCTCTCCCCATATTCTCTCCATACATCCTTTCCCTTCTTCACACAACCCTGATCCTTCCCAATCCAGTAGCTACCCACCTCCAGTCCATCAGCAAAATTTATTCTATTTCCCCTTTCCAGGAAGACCCATGCATCTCACCTAGAGCCCTCCTCTTTACCTAACCTCTCTGGGTCTGTGGGTTGTAGCTTGATTACCATTTACAGTACAGCAAATGTCCACTTATAAGTGAATATATACCATATTTGTTTTTTAGGGTCTGGGTTACTTTACTCAGGGTGATTCATTCTAGTTCCATCCATTTACTTTCAAATGTCATTGTTTTTAACACCTAATTAATAGTCCATTGTGTAAATGTACCACATTTTCTTTGTCCACTCTTCTGTTGAAGGGTATCTAGGTTGTTTCCAGCTCCTGGCTACTACAAATGAAGCTGCTATGAACATAGTTGTTCAAATGGCACTGTGGTATTATTGAGCATCGTTTGGGTATTGACATAGTTAGATCTTGAGGTAGATTGATTTCCAATTTTCTGAGGAACAACCATACTGATTCCATAGTAGCTGTAAAAATTTTCACTCCCACTAGCAATAGAAGAGTGTTCTCCTTGCTCCATATCTTTGCCAGCATGAGCTGTCACTTGTATTATCAATCTTAGCCACTCTGACAAGTGTAAGATGGAATCTCAATGTAATTTTGGTTGGCATGTGTCTGATAGCTAAGGAGGAGAAAATTACTAAGTGTTTCTCACTCATTTGCAATTCCTCTGTAATCCTCTGTTTAGATCTGAAATCTATTTTTAATGGAATTATTTGTTTTTAGATATCTTATTTCTTGAATTCTTTATATATTTTGGGTATTAGTCTTCTGTCCGATATAGAGTTGGTGAAATTATTTTCCATTCTATAAGCTACTTCTTTGTCTATTTGATGGTGTCTTTTGGCTTACAGAAACTTCAGATTCATGAGATCCCATTTATTAATTGTTGATCTTAGTGTCTGCACTATTAGTGTTCTGTTCAGAAAGTTGTTTCCTGTGACAATGTGTTCAAAAAATTCTCTCACTTCTCTTCTGTCAGGTTCATTGTGTTTAATTTGATGCTGAGGTCTTTGATCCACTTGAACTTGAGTTTTGTGAAGGGTGATAAATGTGAATATATGGGAATGGATTCCTCCACATACAGATAGCCAATTGATCAGTACCATTTATTGAAGATCCTTTTTTTTCCCCTCAGTGTGCCTGTCTGGCTTCTTTATCTAAATTAAATTGTCCATAGGTATATGAATTTATGTCTGGGTCTTCAACCTGTCTGTTTTTATGGCAACACCATGTGGCTTTCATAACTATAGCTCTGTAGTACAACTTGAGATCAGGAATGGTGATACCTCCAGTTCTTTTATTGTTCAGGATTGTTTTAGCTATCCTGGAGTTTTGTTTGTTTATTTGTTCTTCCACATGAAGTTGAGAATTGTCCTTTCAAGTTCTGTAAAGAATTGTGTTGGAATTTTGATGGGGATTACATTGAATCTGTAGATTGCTTTTGGTACACTGGCCATTTTTACTGTGCTAATCCTAAAGTTCCATAAGCATGGGAGATCTTTCTGTCTTCTTGTATCTTCTTCAATTTCTTTCTTCAAAGACTTGAAGATTTTTAATACAAGTCTTCCACTTTTTTTATTCAAGTTACCCCAAGATATTTTATAATATTTGAGGTTATTGTGAAGGATTTTGTTTCCCTAATTTCTTTCTCAGTCTATTTGTGGCCTGTATATAATAGCACTACTGACTCTTATTTGTAAAGTTAATCTTTGTATCCAGTCAAGTTGCTGAAAGTGTTTATCAGCTTGTAGGAGTTTTCTAATGTAATTTTAGGGTCACTTGTGCATGCTATCATATCATCTGCAAATAAGACACTTTAACTTCTTCCTTTCCAATTTTTATGCTTTTGTTCTCCTTCACCTGTCTTATTGTTCTAGTTAAAACTTCAAGTACTATTTATTTATATGGTGGATTACATTTACTGATTTTCATATGTTGAACCATCTCTGCATCTCTGGGATGAAGCCTACTTGACGATGGTAGATGATCTTTGATGTGTCCTTAGATTCAGTTTGCAAGTATTTTATTGAATATTTTGCACCCATGTTCATGAGGGTGATTTGGTATGTAATTCCCTTTCTTTGTTGAGTCTTTTTGTAGTTTGGGTGCCAGGGTAATTGTGGCCTCATAAAATGAGTTGGGCAATGTTCTTTTTATTTCTATTTTGTGTAATAATTTGAGTATTGGGGTTAACTCTTCTTTGAAAGTCTGGTAGAATGATATGCTAAAACTGGCTGGCCTGGGCTTCTTATTTTTGTTGTTGTTGGGAGACTTTTAATGACTCCTTCTATTTCATTGGGGTTATATGTCTATATAAATTGTTTATTTAATGTTGATTAACTTTGGTAATTGGCATCTATCCATTTATTTTAGATTTTTCTATTTTGTGGAGTATATCTTTTAAACTTATGTCCTTATGATTATCTGGATTTTCTCTGTGTCTGTTGTTATGGCCCCCTTTTGGTTTCTGATTTTGTTAATTTGTATATTCTCTGTCTTTTAGTTAGTTTTGATAAGGGTTTATCTATCTTGTTGACTTTCTCAAAGAACTAACTCCTTGTTTTATTGATTCTTTGTATTGCTCTTTTTGTTTCTGTTGTGTTTATTTCAGCCGCCAGTTTGTTTGTTTGTTTTTCCTCTACTCCTCTTGGGTGTGCTTGCTTCTTTTTGTTCTAAAACTTTCAGGTGTGCTGTTAAGTTGCTAGTATGAGACCTCTCCATTTTTTTTTAAAATGTAGGCACTTAGTGATATGAAAATCCCCTTAGTACCACTTTCATTGTGTCCCATAAGTTTGGGTATGTTTTTTTCTTGACTTTCTTTAAAGTATTTATTCATTTCCTCTAGTTGTTTGTTTGTGTTTTACTGTATTTCTCTATAAGTTTTATTCATTACTTCTCTAAGGACCTCTATCATCACCATATAGATAATTTTAAGGTGATTTTCTTCTGATTCAGCTCTCTTGCAATATTTAGGATCTGTTGTGGTAGTATAGATGGTCTCTGATAGAGACACATTGCCCTTGATATTATTGATTTTGTTCTTATGGTGAAGTCTAGGCTTCTGGTTTTGCTGTGATTATAGGTTTAGGTACTGACTTCTGGGTTTGTCTTTGTTGGATGGATGTTTTGTTACTTGGTTTATGTTTCCTCTCTGGATTGTCAGAGAGTGTGTTAGCTGGGTATTGCTTGTTTTACTAACCTGTTTGACTGGTGTGTTCAGGGGAATGCTTGCTGGTGATAGAGGCTGGAGAAATGATAGAGCAGGGGGAGATTGTCTGTTACAGCTCTAGTGGGGAACTTGAGAATGGGGGCTGGGGAAACAGAGAGTTGGGGAAAGTCCATAGGCAGCTTACCTGGTCATATGAGAGGCTTGGCCTGTTGTTGAAAACTAGGTATCTACCAGAGTTATGGGCTGTGACAAAGCAATAAGGCAAGGGAGGGAAAGCTGTGGGGTTTAGTTTGAGGGATCCACAGGACATGTGGCCAAATGGGAAGGTCTGTTAACAAACTACATAATCTTCTGGCAGGTGTGGTCTGTCACTTTCATTTTTAAAGCTTTTCTTTTCTTTCTTTCTTCCTTTCTTCCTTTCTTTTTTCATTTCTTTGTTTCTTTCCTTTTTATTGCAAGACAATAGCATATAAGTATTAAGAGTTGTAGACTCTAAACCCTGACCATTTTGTTTTGCATTTTTCCCCATCTCCTATCTTTAGACATGAATCCACTTTTAACAAATTGTTTCCGTAAAGCCTCAAAGAACAAATCAAATGAGTTCACCACTCTCTAATCAGTGGCTACTATTCTTTCCCCTGATCACACATGTCACAGCAGAGCACGAGCTGCACACATATATTTTTGTATGTCCTGTTTCATTAACTCATTCTTCTTCATAAATAAGCCAATGTTTTATGTCTGTATGCATAATACTCCAAGGATCTCCATTCTTGGGCAATAAACAAGACTCCATCAGGAATAAGCCATCTCCCAGGCCCGAGAAGAAGTAACTATTTTAATTGATGTTGTAATAACCTCCATCATTTGACTGTCATACACTTATGCTCCAAATTGTCACCTTGTAGCACATGTTTCATTCTTATTTTTGCTGTTATTAGTGTTCCATTTCAAGCTTATGCAAGTCAGATTGCTGAAGGACTGACTCACGTCCTGCAAGCCTTCCTTCACTCTCTTTCTAGGTGTGCCTCTTCCTTGGTCACACATTTATTTGTTCATTCTCATCACCATCAATCTCATTATCTCCTCCTTTCTTTCTCTTCCTTCCTTCTCATGAATTGATATCAAAAGAAAAGGAGAAGAGCATATTCCTTGTTATGTTTTCTTCTCAGAGACATTCCTTATTTCTGTAATAAATAATAAACTATTGAGGACATCCTTAGGACTAACCACAAATTAATCTCTCCTGTCAATCTCTGAAGAAACACAGCTTTGGTTACTACTTTGTATTTTATTTAATTGGCATACTTTTTATTTTATTATTTTATGGCCTTAATTCCTAATCTTTTTCAACTCTGGTATCAAAAAGCTTTGCTACCAGCTAATCTGTTTTTTTTTTCTGAGTGCCTTGCTATCTCAGTCCTTTGTCTTTAAACATCAGCACTTATTGAGGTGAGTAGGTGAACATTTCACCCTACATGAAAGATCTTCATATTTACTGCGAAACTTTACTCCTGTGATGACTCTTCCAGATTCTCTATTTCTGAGAACTTGACAACAGATCTGGTCATAAGCTAGGACCTCACCATACTGATCCAGTTCACACCCACATAATCATGGTTGTTTCTGAACCATCTTATTCACAAGAAATTGTGTGTCAGTATTGTGAACTTTGTCTCAGCTCAGCTTCAATACACATGCCTTATAAGGAAGTTTGTTTTATGATTTTTAAGACCCTTGTGTAGTTACTGCTTACACAAATTGAAATTTTTATGAGAAACATAACATTATACTTTTTATAAACTGAAATTTCCCTTCTGCTGTAGATGTAACCATCTTATTAAATAAGAAACACAGAGCCAATCCAGAGATGAATGCCAAGAGGTCAGAGCAATAGCTAAGAGCTAAAAACCTTACCCTTCACTGTCGCTGTTGTCCTACCTCTCCAAAAGAGAGCTACTTCCTGTGTGTCTGTCTTTTTATAGAGTTTCTGTTCTGCCTTCTCACTGGTTGTAAACCCAACCACATGACCTCCTAGTCACTGCCTGTCTGTACAGACTTCCAGGTCTTCTATGGTTAGTTAGTATTGAGATTAAAGGCATGTGTCTCCAATGCTGGCTGTATCCTGAACACACAGAGATCTACCTAGCTCTGCCTACCAAGTGCTGGGATTAAAGGCGTGTGCCACAACGCCCAGCTCTGTTATGGCTTGCTATTAGCTCTGACCCCCAGGCAACTTTATTAACATACAAATAAAATCGCATTTCAGTACAAATAAAATATCACCATATTCTGCCTATCAGTTAAACCAACTTTTATTAATATGAGTTATGGTCAAGAATAGAAACAGTTAATGAACAAAAGTTATTTGTATGTAAGATGTAACTGCAGGTATATCACTTACTGTTTTTGTTTTGATTTGAGATGAGAAGTTGAAAAATGCCATGGAGTGAATATATGAAAATACTTCAGTACCTTCCAGAAGATAATTTCATAGATAAACGCTAATTATCGAGTTCAGAGTCAGGAGATTCCCTTTGTGAGTCAAATGTAATGAGAAAGTGAGGGGTGGAAAAAGTGCAGCCAGCTGCAGCCAGACTCAGTGACTGGCTGGTGAGAGGACAGGAGAGATGAGGCAATAAGGAAAGGGAGGTGGTTCTTGAAAGCAGTAATATGTTAAATTACTCCTGTAAATGAGAAAAAAGTCATGCATGACAAATAAATGATGTTTTGTTACTGAAAATGTATCTCTTCCAAGCTTCTATCACACTTAAATATGTTTATGAATAAGGTAAAGTAGACCAACACTCATTTTGGATGTTTGGATTTATCTATTTTAGAGACCACAAAGCCTCCCCTCCCCCACCCCATGCAATCAAAACTATCAAATCCTCTTTCCTAGAGAACAGCTATAATTACACTCACACTTTGGTGAAGCCTGTATCATCTGTCTCTGATTCTTGGTTTTATAGGGACTACTTAGATTTTTTTCACAGCCTGATTCTGTCCTCTGGCTGGTGGTAATACCCTGACTACCATTAGCTTCATTCCTAAGTGGTCCTCAGCATTAATAAGTACAGAGATTGTGAGCCATGACAATCTTCTTGAGCGTTATGATTGACTAAACCATCTGCTTCATCATAGAGATAGGAATGTAGAACACTCCTGACTAAAAACTGTTACAGCTCATGGTAGACCACGGAAGAGATATTCTGAAGTTCACAAGGTAAGAGGAAAGAAAATAGTACAAATCCCTGATGCATTGTTTTCTGGAGTCTTCTTTATGCACTAACTTCAGTTCAGTCCTTCTGATCTTTACCGTATTATTTCTCCTTACTATGAGTATGTGATACACAAGGAGGATCATTATGTGCTGGGTTTCAGGACACTTCCCCCCACCTCAGAATGTTTTTGTAGTGGTTCTTGTTGTCAAGCCTCTTCCAGACCTCATGCTATGATTTGAACATGGCCTGTTTCGAGAAGTCCATATGTTGGAATGTTGGTACCTGGGGTTCTGTAACAGAGGTGGTGTAACCTTTAAGAAGTGGGGTCTAATGGGAGGTCCTTGAGGCTCTAAATTCATGAATGGATTTCTTCTTATCAAGTTGTTGGGTCTCATGTGACCAAATTAATTTCAACAGGAGTGAGTTCCTACTAAAAAAAAATGAAACCAGCTCTGTGTGAGATCTCTTGCTTCCTGTCTTTCATAAGAATCTGTTGCATTTCAAATAGTTTGAAGCATTTGATGTGATGTAGTGATGCAGCCAAGGGCCTTCCCTAGACATTATGCTTTGACCTTTTTCACTACAATAACCACGAGTCAGGAAACATCATCTTCTTTTGTAGAATGTGCAGCATCTAGGATTCTTCTACAGCAACACATGGTGCACTTAAGCACCTTGATTCAACTTAAGTGTCTAAAAAATCTTTCTTTTCAGAAATTGTGTGATTTAGTTAACATTGTAATGTATAGTTTTGTGTATAAAGCATAATAATTTGTGTTGTTTGCTGCAATTCATGTCAACCTAGTTTTCCCATGAACTAAACATTCTGTCTATTATCAACTGCACAGACCAAGATTTGTACTACGTGCTCTGATTATCTAGTTAAGGAGTGTGTTTTGAACCAATCATTTCATGAATCTTCAAATGAAGATAATAATTTTAACTTCCTAGAATCATTTTGAAATGATCACTAAATCATTTACCATTCAGTAGATAGATAGTTAATAAGCCATACACACACACATCTATCTATGCACAGCAGATCTTTGTATATCAGGGATTTAAAGCCAGATGACAAGTGTTCGACTGTTTATATGCACTTAGTGATTCTATCATGTATTCTGCTTTTGTTATGTGATGATAATATATGATGATAACATAGAATTTGGCCTGTACACACATTTTTTAAAAGTTCATTCTTAAAAATGAAGGGAATCTGAGAACTCCATTTGACTTTAGAAAAATGTGTGTCAAGTTACAGAACATTTGCAGCCAAATGAAATTAACTTGGTGAAGTACCATGTACAAATCTTTTCAGAACTCTTTCTTTCAACTCCAGTTCTGAAGGATAATTTAGCATTTTTTATGTCATTTGTCTATTTGCCTACTTGCTTCCTTTATCATTTAGAGATACTTGTAAGAAAGGATCAGCTTTATCTTTTTGCAAATAAATATATTGAAGTAGTAATTCTGGCTCATTTCTACTCTTGGAAGTTCAATGAAAATTTAAAAAGTCAGCAAGTATTATTCTACTTTGTAAGTTGAGAACATCAACATACTAATCACTTTATACTTAATTCTCTGTGAATTACTGAAAAATTTAGGAGTTTATAAAATTCATATGATCTCATGTTCATAAAAATGATGTGCATACTTACATACATGTATTACATAAGCAGATTTGACAAGATATTGAGTACCTATTCATAATAACAAAACAGGCATTAATCACGTATAGTTTTGCTGGATGTATTGAGATAGGAAAGACTAAAAGTGGGAAGAATTGTTCCTTTTGGATTGGTATATAGTAGAAAGAAACATGTGAAAGAACTAGTCATTGGTTATTCTTTTATTTTTATTTTATTATTTTAGGTGTGCCAATGCATGACTGTATATAGGTCTGTGGGCCATGTGTGTGTTTGGTGCCCATATAAACCAGAAAAGGGCACTGGATCCTCTAGAACTGGAGTCAGACCATTGTGAACCATGATATGGGTGCTGTGAATGGAAATGAAACCAAGTTTCTCTGGAGGAGTAGTCAGTGCTCATTAGTGTAACTGCAGAGCTATCTCTCCAGTTCCATCTGTCTATCTATCTATCTATCTATCTATCTATCTATCTATCTATCTACCTATCATCTATTTATTTCTAACTATAGCCTAAAAAAGGAATAGAACTTAGTGTTTTAATCTAAGACAAATTATTTGGCAATTTCAGATTTTTCTGCTGGTAGGACCCTGCACAAGCTCTAGCTAAGTCTTAGGTTATCATTTGCTATTTCAGTTTAGATGCTAAGATAATAGCACTATCTTATGGTATATGTAATAGAATAATTACATAAGATAGTATATGCTTCACACATCACAAGTATTGCATATAAGATAACAATGATGACCAAAATGATTCATGATATTGAAACTAAAATATGGCACATTATTAACATATGTTTCTGTATTAGTGAGCACATAAGTATGGTAAATTATACAGAGTACGAAATATAAGAAGCCACCGGTGTTGAGAACTGACAAAGAAATTCTAGGAGCTGTAGTTGATCATCAAGCACTTGTCAGTATATATATAAGACTTCTCATTCTACATTAACATTTACCTCCTCACTAAATCTTGTAAGAGGTTTGCTTAATAGAGTTGGACAAGTGACATAAAAAGTGGAGATAATACACATAAGTTATTTATTATACACACACTACACCCATACACAGTATATGCAGTGACTTTCAATTCCTCTTTTCCATCACTAAAGGTGGAATTGTTGTCCTTTCTTTGAACTCTGCATTTTTCCTAAAACAATTCAGCAGAAGTGACAATGTGCCAGTTCTGAGCCTTGTCCTCCAGAAGCATTTTCAAATTCTGTTTTAAATCTCTGACCCCCAAATCTTGCCTGAGAGTAAGTCTGAGTTGGTCTATTGAATGAGGAAGGAGAGGGATTACACAAAGAAAAACAAAGTATTGCATGAAGACAATTCTACCCCAGTTATTCCAGACCAAGGTGGCCTTCACATTTACTGCATACTGCTCAGCTTTGAAGTATGTGTCATTGTGTGTCTAGCCCCAACACCATTCTTTTCTTAGAATCATTGTTTTAGAAAAAAAATTACAAATTGTTTCTTCATGGCTTTGAGCTTTAAAAGAGTCTCTTGCTAATTTTAGAATTTAATAATGCCATTCACAAGGACCTAGAAACCTTTTCAAATGTAATTATCAAGGAAAACAGATCCCTTAGTTCCCAGTGTCTACAGCAGAAGCTGAATTTCTATGACACCAAGTTCCAAATCTGCCTTTTGTCGTAAGGACTAAGAGGTGTGTTTTCATTCTAGTCAAAGCTAAACAGCAGACAGGGATGATCTATGATGTCCTCTTCCTCCAGCTTTTGCAACTAGCTTGCTAGAGGATTTAAAATGTCTCCTAAGTTTTGTTTATGTAAAGCTGAGCTCAGACTGAGTTAATACCTCTCTTTTCTATCACCTTATCATTGAATAAACTTTTCCTTGTCCATTATGCATTTTACTACAGTGAATATTTTTTTTTTTTGGCTCTGGCAACCTCTACTAGGGACACCATCTGATGGCACAGCAAACACAAGTGAAGTCCAAATTATGTCAGGTGAGTCTGACCTAAATCAGCAAAGCTGCCCAAACAACCTGCAGCTGCATGAGTAATAAGTGATTTTTATTTTAAAACACTATATTTTAAGGTGATTTGTTATTCAGAAATAATTAACTGGCACAGAAATTGGCAGATATGTGTATGATTCTTCTAAAAGTACAGAGCATTAGCTTTGAGACAAATCAACAAAAGAACTAGAGATACAATGAGGAACATGGTGTAAGTGGCTGGAAAAATGTCAATTCATGTTTTACTGTAGTGGAAACTATTGGTAAGCCAACCATCTGCAACAAATAAGCAGACAGAAAATATATTGACCAATTGTGTGGATAGGAGTAATGAGATGTGGGGGAAAGTATAAAACAATAAATTTCAGGACAATGATAAGCTATAAAGAGATAAGTTAACTTACAAATAGAGTTTTAAGGCAATACAGAGATGCTAATATGCTTTGGAAATACATTTACTTCTGCATTCTCCAACATTTTTACTTGGCAAAATGGTCTCTAAGTGAAGTGAATCCATAAGGGAGCACAAATAAGAAATTTAGCATGTGGTTAAAAAGTTTTTCATCAAGACTTCCTAATGAATAGGCAAGGCATATTCCTAACAAAGGCATGCAAGAATTAAGTCTATATGTTAGTTTTTCTAGGCCAACCTGCTCAAATAAGGTGTGTGTGTATGTGTGTGTGTGTGGTGTGTGTGTGTGTGTGTGTGGTGTGTGTGTGTGTGAGAGAGAGGAGAGAGAGAGAGAGAGAGAGAGAGAGAGAGAGAGAGAGAGAGAGAGATTCTATTAGTTACTTCGAAGGTATAGACTCAATGACCAGAAGATCTCTACCAAGTTCAATTTCATTTTTTGTTTGATTGAGTGTGGGTTTTCTGGTTGTGAATAATATAATATGCATGTGTATATTCGTGTTTTCACATGTATGGGTTCATGTCTATGTACGTGTGTTTGTGTGCATGTGCATACAGAAAGCAGATTTGATGTTGAATGTCTTCCTCAAATGATCTTCAAATTAAACATTGAGGCAAAGTCTCTCATTTGTATACAGTGCTTGCAATAATGCTAGTCAAGCTAGCCAGCTGTCTCCAGGGTCCCAGGCTCTGGAATTACAAGAAGGCTGTCATATTCACCAGCATTTACATGGATGATGGAACTTAAAAATCTAGTCTTCTTCTTGGGCACATTTACCAATTGCACCATGTTTGCAGCTTGCCATCACATCTTTAACTGCCTCCCAACAGTACCAGGCTGAAGACTAAACCTTCAGTAAATAAGTAAAAATACCACAAAGGTACAGCCAAGGAATAGTGGATGGCAAGTGGGCTGGTTATTGTTTTTAAGGAGAAACTAAGATCTGGCCAGCAATATTCCAAGTCACAAAGCGTTCAAGTTTCTAGCAACATCTATCCAATACAGTTTGAAATTACTATGGATTGGAAACTAACTGTCTGCCTCACTTTCTCCTCCTTAAATGTCTGTGGTATCCTTCACTATTATCTAGTGCGTTTATATCAACATGGGAGTGGGAAATGTGGTCCTTTGATTAATAGCTCTTCAAATTGGGAGATGTTACACTCAAACGTGTAGTAGATCAAAAGATGCTGATTGAGCTCAAAAGAGTCAGACGATTTAGCCTCCCTGAGATACACTGGGTGAAGAACAGTTGCTGTTCTTCAGCACTCAATCAAGTTTCAAAAAATAATCACACACACACACACACACACACACACACACACACACACACACACACCACCACACATGTTAAGTTTAGATTTTTGTGTTGTTCTGCCTTTAAAGCTATTCTTGGGTCACATCTTATTAGACTTTAGATAATATTAAGAAACAAAAATACGCCGGGCGGGTGGTGGCGCACGCCTTTAATCCCAGCACTCGGGAGGCAGAGCCAGGCGGATCTCTGTGAGTTCGAGGCCAGCCTGGACTACCAAGTGAGTTCCAGGAAAGGCGCAAAGCATACACAGAGAAACCCTGTCTCGAAAAACCAAAAAAAAAAAAAAAAAAAAAAAAAAAGAAACAAAAAATACATACATGTACATGTATATACGGACACAAACACCATATATATATATATATATGGTGTGTGTGTGTGTGTGTGTGTGTTGTGCACATGAAATAAAGTATCCACAAAGGCCAGAAAAGAATGATGGATCCTCTGGAGCAGGGACTATAATCCATTGTCAGCCACTTAAATGGAAATAGACATTGGGTCTCAGCTGGAACAATGCATGCTCTTCACCAATGAGTCATCTATCCAACCCCAAAGGTGCATACATTTTTAATGCGAAAGGATGTACCTAAAGTGGATTTATAGCTACTGTTTCTGCAATATTGCCAACTTCCTTTTCTGTGCATGCTCTCTGTCATGACATTGCAGATCATTTTTTAAGATTTGAATTTGCTCAAAAGATAAAAAAAAGATTTGAATTTGTGGCAGAGTTTGTGTTTGATTAGGAGCACATGCATGTGAGTGCACATGCCCACAGAGGCCGGAGGTATCTGATCCCTTGGAGTTGGAGTTATTGGTGGTTGTGAGGACTCAGTGTGGGTGCTAGCAACCCAATGCAGGCCCTCTGTAAGAGCAGTTTGAGTGCTTAAATGCTGAGCCATCTTTACAGCCACAACTCTGCATGTCCTTGTAGTAAGCAGTGTGTTCTTTTTCCCCACATTAAGTTTGTGTTAACTTTTGGTGTTTGAAGGATTCTAGAATATGGAAGATATAACAGGGTGTAACCACAGAGGGCTGTGCATGCTTCTTGCCATTTACTTTGCTGTCTACCTCCACTATGAGGAAAAATGAGGTAACTTTTCTGCTGAGGGATGTAAATCAGACTCATATAGCTAAGTTACCTTACTAGCAATCATACATGACTTCACAGTCTTTAACTGACTCAATAGTTGACTACAGACACATCAATGAGTCCTAGCTATTATTTGCCAAACTTGGCGTATGATAGGCTAACATTTTTAATCATGGTACTAAAAAAAAAGCACAAATTGCTTCCATCATTAGCAACTGGTTTTAGGAAGATTTCTTGCATAGCTGTAGCTAACGGATCCAATCAGATATCATACTTTTGATGGCTAACACTGATTATCATATTGTCAGTATCTAGATTCACCTGGGAGACAAGCCTCTAGGCATGTCTGTAAGACAGTTTCTAGATCAGGTTAATTGAGATGGGAAAACACATCCTAAGTGTGGACATGACTATTTTGTGGGCCAGAGCCTCAGAACTAATCAAAAGAAGAAGTGAGTGAACTGGCAAATGGCAATAATCTCTGCTTCCTGATTGCAGACATGATGTGACCAGCTGCCTTCTGTTATTGCCACCATACCTTCCAAGATTTGGTGGAGTGCATCTCCTTGACCTATAAGCCACTTCATTCTTGGCTGCATCTTGCTAGCTGTCTTTGTTACAACAATGAAACAAGTAATGGATATGTTTCAGCAATGGGAAGTCTAGGCAGAAGACATCCATATCTGTCTCTCAGACTAGGCATATGCTCATTCCTATGGATTACCATGCTTTTCTACAACACACTGTTGCAGGGGTCTTGTCAGTCCAACACATCTCAAACACCAAGGTCAACGCAGAAAAGCTAAAGTTTATTGTAATCCAGCTGATATTAATTCATCAGGGATGAAGAATAGACTTGGAGCTGAACTGCAACCTGAGACCAAATGTTACAGAGCCTTTAAGCATAAAAACTGCAAACAGCTGTGCCAACTTACAGTTACATTTTCACCAATTAGGATTCAGAGATTAGTAACTTTCCTGTGTGACACGTTTGTCTTGTTCTTATCGGGTTGCTTTACTCAAGTTTGGCTGGGCAATTTACCCAACATACATGCCTCTCCTTGCCAAACAGGATGCCAATTACTCAGGGAGACCTTGGGAACTTAAATTTTATTTGACCCCAATTCAAAATGGAAACTCTATTAAAAATGGCTTGTTAGGTTCCTTCGGACAGTACCAGCAGAACCTCTGCTTGGCCCTTGCTTATGTTTCATACAAACACAATCTCTTCACATTGTTCTGAAGTTTTTACAAGTATTTCTAGCTCATTGAAACATACTACTGAAAGTCACTTCCTCTCTAGATTCTGTGTTTTATGTTCCTCCATAGTTCATATCACTCCTGAAGATTTACTCTGAGGCATGGGGTCATGTGTTCCTAAATGAATATGTCAAGAGGTCCAGGATTTTCAGGAATGTATATTATAGTAATGCATGTGATATATATCAACATAAATAGATAAATAAAGAGAAACAAATAAAATAAAAAAGGAAGATAAGAAAATATAGTAATGAAGAAAAGAGAAACAAAGGACAAAATTCATTTTAACAGAAGAAAGGCCATTAACAGCATGTAACAGCAATAATTTATTAATTTATGAGTTTGTACATTAAATAAAATAAACTTTGTTTACTCTGAAGTACAGTTTTTATATAAGTGTGGGTCTCACCTCTCATCAAAGAAGATTCTTTTGCAACTTCGGAGACCATCATAGAAAGCCACTAGTGGTCAAAATTCAAAGAACAACTGAACACGGGCTACACATCCCCAACCGATATCCTACATAAAAGACAACTTCACCACCAAAGGCTCAGAGAATATCACAGAAGAGGAGGTAGAAAGAGTGTAAGAGCCAGAAGATGCTTACAGTATGGCAGCTGCAAGATGGTGTGCTTGAAATATGACAGGAAACCTGAGCCTAGGAAATCTTAACAACATGGTTACTAAACAAGACCTGCTCAATGACAACACCAGTTAACATGGCAATCTGGATGGGGGACCCTAACAAGTCCTCACCCATAATGGAAGAGCTACATACATTCAGCGGTTGTTGAGAAAGGGAATATCAGTCCTCTCAATGATCCCCTGGTATATTATTCAATCCCAGCAGTCCTCCCTAAGCATATATAAATATGAGCAACAATAAATGGACTCCTCATGTTGAATTTATAATATATTTTTTGTCTCTTCTATAGATGGATGATAGATAGACAGATAGATAGATAGATAGATAGATAGATATCCCAAAATTAATTAAAATGTCACAGAGTTCAGATGGATGGGGAATGGGGAACATTGGAGGAGTTGGAGGAGGAGATTGATGAGAAGGGTGGAAATAATGTAAATATACAAAGCTATCACATATAAAATTCTCAAAATAAAAGGGATGTTAAAAGAAAAAGTAAGCAAGTGCTCACTTATAGATTATATACATATACCAACTTCCATAGCCCCTCAAAGGTTCAGGGAACATCATAGGAGAGGAGATAGAATATGAGAGCTAGTTAATGGGGAGAAGTGCACTAAAATACTCTCTCCTGTACAAGGAATTGCTGTTTCACACATGAACTCACAGCAGCTGTGATTATCTGTAAAAGACCTTCATGAGACCAAGAAGATCCAGCATAGACATAGGATGGGTTACTATACCCTATACCTAGCTGAAGGGTGTGTGTGATGGCCCCACATAGCCATAGTACCAATTGAACTCAGTAGGCTACATTCTTTTTAAAAATACAGCACATGAAGTTAAGAGTAAGATATGTTGGGTGTGGGGTTGAGGATTTAGCTCAGTGGTAGAGTGCTTACCTAGCAAGCACTAACTAAGGCCCTGGGTTCGGTCCTCAGCTCTGAAAAAAAAAAGACAAAATAACAAAAAAGATATGTTGGGTGTGTCCAAGGGGAGCTGGAGGGTAGGTGGGAATTAGATATAATTTAGACACACACACACACACACACACACACACACATGAAATTTTCAAATAATTAATTAAAATACTGTTTTAAGAAATAGTCATTCAAATAAAAGCAAGGTTAAACTGTTCACAGACACTTTTATGAAAGTCTCAGAGGAAGACATGGCTAAAATCTATCAGAAGTGTGCACAGGTAAAGTTTTAACGAAATTACAAAGTTAGATACTATTTGGGATAACATGTCATTGCAGAGGAAACAAAAATCACTTGTAAAATTAGGAAGACTGTCAATGAACATAACATATTTGGAAACTACCCAGAGGAGCCATGGTTGTGATGTCAGTCTGGAACAAAATTGTAAAACTCTATTACAACGGCTAGATATGAAGATGTGATCTGTAGATAATGTTAAGCCAAGAAAAAAAAATCAATGATTGCAGAAGTACAATATTTGATCCTCTTTAAATACCAAATAAGTTTGCAGCATAATCCTGTGTTCTGGAATAAGTACTCCCGGACATACAGAAATAGTTTGGAGTGTTGTAAAAAAGCTAGCATAATTCTTTTGACAAATAATGCAAGTTAAAAATGTTCTAAATCAAGCTCTAAAGGAACCATGAAAAAACTCTTGTAAGACTTTTTGGAATCAATTTTCTTGCTATGATGCAAGAGGGATGTGGGCTCTGGTCAAGCCTCAGTAGTACCTTGTCTACTTACCCATGCATGAACCATGATATAATTTGTACTAGTTTCTTACTTTTAAAGATGCCACCCCTGAGCTCAACATAAATAAATTAAAAACCCTCAAGTCTCCTTTCCCATAGGGTAAGCCCTATGCACAAACATAGATTTGCTTTTTCCATCTGTTCACCTGTGACAAAGTGGGGACACTATGTGAAGTAACTGGAGAAATTTTAGTAGCAGCTTAAGACTAGGGAGCCCAGTTAATTAGGCCACCTAGGAACTAAACCTTTTTCTAGAGACTCTGTTCTTGGCATGAACTATGACAACTTTATAGGAAATGCTGAGGCAGTGTTTTTCAATTCTTTTCATGTAAGAAGAAGAGACATCCCTGATTTAGATGAGAATACCTGATTAACAGAATGGACAGAGATGACAGCTCCTCTGGAGATTAAAGGTAGAATTGTAACATGAAGTCTCAAAAGGTAACTTCATTTTCCAGTCTCAGGCCTTGTCTAGTAAATATGAAAACCAGGAGTCTCTGCTTGATATTTTTAGCAATGTGATTTTCTACTAGCTTCATGTCCTTTATTATGCTACTTGGTGTGTCCTGTTAGTTCCATGATGAATTAAGCAGTCAACAGCCTCAGCTGGCTCCTATGTTTATTGTGGAGATGCCCTGACACTTGATAACATGCATCAGTGAAGTTCTGATAACCCTACTAGACTTCTTTGCTGCTTCAATACCCACCAGTGCACAAAGTAGAACAAGAGAATAATGATAGAGTGAGTCACTATCATCAACACTATTCCTATCAATAGAGGAAGAAGTTTACAGAGAGTTCTGGAGACAAGCCACTAGATATTAGAGATGCTCCACACTGGAGCATTCAAAGTCTTTTTCACAACTACTGAAAAAGCAAACATCCTTTTCTTCTCTATTTGAGACTATTTTTCTTTAAAAAGACCATCATACACAGGAAGTTTTCTAAGTGAAGGCACCATAGAAATAAGCAGAGCAGAAACAGGCAATAGGGTCAATGACTGATAAAATGACCCAAATCCTTGGACCCAACTTGCTTAAATTTATCAGCTAATTTAGCTGATGAGTCACCTTGTATGTTTAAAGTAATTTGGATTAGATTATTTCTGTTTCTTGCAGTCAAAGTTCTGACTTAAGCAAAGTATTGAGGCATTGATATTAGGCTAGACAAACCTCTAACTTCCACACATTCTGTGTGGCTGTGTGCATATGGGTTATTCTGGGAATTAACTTGAGGATCAGGGTGTAAAAGGAAAGAGGGGGACTCTAACAGTGTAGATTATCAATACCATAAACAAATATATCTAGAACCCTCAAGATTTTTTTTTTTGAGAAGCCATGTAGTTTGGCTTGCACAAGTAAGGGAGGACAAAAGAGAATATTACTTATAGCTCCTGTGTTCTTTGGGTGATGGGTTGATCTACAGGGTTTTAGCTTCTTTCCCATTTGAATGCGTGCAGGTGGTAGAAATGACTGAGAAGGGTTCTTACGAGAATCTGTTAGACAGGGAATAAGAAACACCCAGTATAGGTGATTGCTTGGGTTATTCCTGTGCTCTTGTGTTCCTTAAGTAGGATCTATAAGAAATATCTTAGGATGTTACAAAATGTCTTGAACTTGAATGAATACATCAAAATGAGGGGAATTGTTTATGGTAGCATTGTCTCTTGAAGATGTAAGTGAAACAGTAGTTTGAATCAACATTCTCTGAGTAGGGCAATACTAATTGAAACCAACATTTATTATCTAGTGTTATGTGTATGTGAATGTGACATCAGAGGGTTAAATATGGATTTGGATGCAACTCCCAGCTCACTCAGCAAATCACTTGGGACATTTGTGTATCCTGAATCTATAGAAACGAATGTATTTTCTTTATTATCATTATTGATATGTGTGTGATGTGTGTGATGTGTGTGTGTGTGTGTGTGTGTGTGTGTGTGTGTGTGTGTGTATTCATCCATGCATGCATAAAACAGGATGTGTAGAAGTTGCAAGGAAATTCTCATGAATTGTTTTTTTTCTTCGAGTGTTGCTGGATCCTAAGGACTCTCAATGTTGCTGCATTCTAACAGATCTCTCCAGGGAGTGGGTGAGAAGGCACAGCATCAGCTTCATAGACAGTGAGTGTCACCTGAAGGTGAATAGCAGACTCATTTAATCAACAACAAGGAAGGACTTATATACCCTCCTTCCAGCACCCAAGCTGTGTCCCAATCTGGTGGCATTGTGTAGTCATCCCTCATTGGCTGGGAATGATCAGGAACTTTGATAGTGATCAGGAACTCTGATATTGCCTATTGCTAGTCCCTCAGGCAGACTCCAGGTTGGCTCATAAGAAAGTACATTATGTGCATGCCTTGGCAAATTGTTTGAGGCAATTTTCTTGACCCTATGGACCTGTCCTACAACAGTCAGGCATCTTCAGAAATGGACTTGGGTCTTCAGTCTTTGTAGTAAGTATTTTTATCTATTGAAGCATCTCACTGGTCCGAGTTATTTCTTGAGAAAATCAGTGTTATGGAATAATCTTTTTGCACATTGTGAAGATGTGTCTTTGCCAAGTCAACTTCTCATAGGATTAATAAAAAACCAAAGGCCAATAGCTAGGCAGGAAGAGGTTTGGCAGGACAGGGAAAAATAGAGTGCAGGAGAAGAAGGAGGGAGTCATCAGCCAGATGCAGAGGAAGCAGGAGATGAATATGGCATTCGGAAAAAAGGTACTGCCATGTGGTAGTTTGTAGATAAGAAATATGGATTAATTTATGATGTAAGAAGTAGTTAACAACAAGCCTAAGCTAGTGGGTGAGCATTTTTAATAAAAAGTAAGTCTCTGTGTGGTTATTTGGGAGCAGGCTGGTAGCATAGAGCTAACTGGCAGAACAGAGAAAGTCTGCCTACAAATGGTATTCCAACATGGGGCAAAGTCACATATGTCCATATAAAAGCTAAAAAAAAAACTTAAGAAAAGGTTCTAAATACACAAAAACAGAACTAAACATAGTTCCCTAGTCCTTCAGTCTCTTACATAGGCCACGGTATAGAGAGGTATCTCCTGATCATTGCCTCCTGGCTTGAACCATGCCAGCATACCATGAGCTAAGCCACATGGCAGATTTAAGATTTTGCTCATGCAAATAGAAAAGATTACAGATGTGCAATAAAGACAGATCCAGATGAAAAAAAAATCTCTAAATGGGTTATAGTATGTTTAAAAATATATATATATAGGGTTGAGAAGGAAAGGAGAAAGAGTATATACAGTCATAGAATAAAAATACTTTAAAATGATAAAGTCCTTAAAAATTAAAGTAATATAAAATAAAAAGCCATATAAAGATGGATAATACACAGGGAGTCTAGATCCTATGTTATTGTATTGTCTTTAAATTTATTGGTCAGGGTAAAAAAAATAAGCAAAGGTTTTAGATTCAAAGATCTTTTTGTTAAGGAAAAAAGGAGAACATAATTTAGAAATGATGAGACAAAATGGTAGATTATTAAATCAACTTTAATCCAGCAGCTATTAATCTTAAATATTTTACATTAGTTTGGATTTTGGTTTATTGATACAAACATAGTGTTATTTTTGTTATAATGTATTTGTGTTTCTATTCTTGTTTGGGATATTGTGCTTATGCAACTCATTTAAGAGTATATATACAATTAAGAAATGCAGGTTGATAGTTATCTATAACAATCAAACTTATATGTAGCCAGACACTTCTTTGTCCTGCAGCCATTCTCAAATAATCACTCAGAGACTGAATATGAATTATAAATGCTCAGCTGCTAGCTCAGGCTTGTTACTAGCTAGCACTTACACTTAAATTACCCCATAATTCTTATCTATGTCTAGGTACATGACTTGGTACCTTTTTCAGTACATTCTCATCTTTCTTCCTCTGTGTCTGACTGGGGACTCCTGACTCTGCCCTTCTCCTTCCCATCATCCTTAGTTTGGTCACCCCACCTATACTGCTGGCCTGGCTACTGGTCAATCAACATTTTATTAAACGAATTTGCATGCAAATCTCTATAGATATAAACCAAAATCCATAACAATGTAAAATACATAAGAGTAGTAGTTTTTTATTGAACTAGATTCAATAGTCTATCCTTTCATCCTATCATTTCTTTATTCCCCCTTTTTCTTTTCAGAACAAGATCACTGAATCTAATTTCCTTTGTTTAGCTTTTTTCCTAACCATTGCCCATAACAACTTGCATCCAACTGGCTAAATGATGACAAAAATTCATAATTTATTTTGGGGAATGTTGGTGTAGTTCTCTAGGCTACTTCTTGTTAACTGGAGGTGCTGGTAATCTTTGGGGGACCATGAAAAATTTAGGAATATGGTCAAGTGCTGACTGGAGTATACTGTGAGGCTGTATCATCTCAGGCAGCAGCCTTGAAGGAGTCCTGGACGTAGAACTCCAAGGAGACTGAAACAGAGGTGCTCTGAAATGTTGGATCATCTGGTCTATCTATTCCCATTGGAAAAGTTCGAGGGGATCATCCTCAATCAAACCTGATTTTTCTTAACCCAGAGTGAATACACAGTCATGCATTTCCTGTGTGAATAAAAGCAGAACCTTTTTCCCAAAGTAACATGTATTTTGACTTAAATTGTGAAGTCAAGATATTTTTAAAATATATAGGTTGGTTTAATATAGCAGCTTTCATAATCAAATGTTTCTCAGCAGTTATCATTTGTTCATTAGCAATCAAAAAAATTAAAAACAACACAATAACATACAGTATCCAGACTCTCTGTGTATTTTCCATCTTTATATGGCTTATTATTTTTTATTATTCTATTTTTAAGAACTTTATCTATCTTTTTTCTTTTCTCTTCCAAGCTTACTTATGTTTTTAATCACACTGTGACACATTTAGAGATTTTTTTTCCCATCTGAGTCTGTCTTTACTGTGCATCTATAACCATTTCTGTCTGCATTAGCAAAAAAAAAAAAAAAAAAACTGCTGTGTAACTTAGATCATGAGTCTTGGTGCTGGCTCCTCCCACTTGTTTCCCTGAGAGTCTAGCTTCATAGTGGAAGCACATTTACTGACAGCTCTGGGAGCTATGTTTACTGCCCCAACTCAAGGAAATTTCTAGGTCCATGCTGCTACTGAGTAGTGTGCCACTGGCTGCTCAGAAATACCATGTAAGTGCTTGGCATCAGAGCCTCTTAAAAGAGCCACCCATTTTTGCTGCTAGCATTGAGCCAGAAAGCTGTTTCTTAAAGGAGCTATGCCTCTGCTCATCCCCAGCAAACAGGGCCCACCAGAGAAAAGGCAGCTACCAAGAAGCCATGCTTGACTCCATTCTTGTGTGTTCTTTTTTAAGCTTTGTCAGGTTTTATGTGGAAATTTCCACCCCACATTGGAATGCCATTAGTAAATGGACATTTCCCTCTTGCCTGCCTGTTCCCAAATACCTGGCATTTGTTTTCCAAATAATTGACAAGGTGGCCTAATATAAACTATAAATATTCATCTGATAGCTCAAGCTTGTTACTTGCTAGCTCTTACACTTATATTAACCTATAATTCTTATCTATGTCTAGCCACGTGGCTAGGTAGACTTTTTCAGTTTGGCATTCTCATCTTGCTTCTTCTGCATCTGGCTTGCAAATACTGATTCTGCCCTTCTCCTTCCCATCATTCTTAGTTTGGTCACCCCCACCTATACTTTCTGCCTGGCTACTGGCCAATCAGCATTTTATTAAACCAATTCAAGTGACAAATCTTTACAGCACTTGTAGATATATTAGGTATGCTTTCAAGGTTAAATAGGTATATTTAGATAGATAGATGGTCTTCAAACACTTCAAAGACCTACAGAATATGGCATTTCAGATGTTTAATGACCTAAGACTTTTCTTGATAGTGAGACATGTTTATTCCTGGCACCACAAATTTACTTTAGAGAAGACGATGAATACCAAAAACTTCCATATTGACTTTACTTATTTTGTGGCAAAAGCTAGCCATTTGGACAAAAACTCCCATTGTTCTCATCTTCTGATAGTATGTTTTCCAAACTGCACCAACAGGACACACAAAAAAGCAACTGCTGAACATTACCAAGGCAGGGTAAGATAGTCCTTCAAAATTCCTGCTTCACAGAAATGTCTGTCAGATATACTAGGCCTATAGGTTGAAAATAGATGCCCTAATATTACAGAAGAAATTTGGATGACTGTCCAGGCAGCCATATGTTCCTGTCATTAGTAACATTATACTCTTTTAGTCTTTAACTTTGATGGAGTTAAAGACTAAATGATTAGACTTAATGTTTTTCTTAGGTATAAAACTTTAGATTCATAAGGTAAGATAGATAATAGAGTATTTTCTCTACTTTTGCTGAATACAAATATACTGGATATTGCAACTGTAATACTTACTTGATAACTGTTTTTGTTATATATAGTTTTACTATGTTAAATCTAAAACTTTCTTTTTTAATTAGACAAAAAGGGGAAATGTTATGGAATAGTCTTTTTGTACATTGTGAATTTGCGTCTTTGCCAAGTTACTTACTCATTGGATTAATAAAAAGCTAATGGGCAATAGCTAGGCAGGAAGAGGTTAAGTGAGACATTTGGACAGGTAAAAGGAGAATGTGGGGGGAGAAGGAGGGAGTCACCAGCCAGATGCAGTGGAAGCAGGAGATTAATATGCCATGCTGAAAAAAAAGTAGCACCTCATGTTAGAGCATAGATAAGAAAAATGTATTAATTTAAGATGTAAGAGCTTGTTAGCAACAAGGCTAAGCATTTATAATCAATAATAAGTCTCTGTGTGGTTATTTGTGAGCGAGCTGGTGGGACAGAGCTGACTGGCAGAACAAATAAAGTACACTTACAAATAGGTTTTCAAAGCGTGGTAAGACCAACTTGTCCTAGAGCTACCTAAGTTTTAAAATGAAAAATCATATTATCCAGAATGTCCTTCATTCCTAGCAAATTGGGTTGGTTGGTGACCACAAACAGTGGGCATAACATAAGTTTTGTAGCCTTAGAAGCTACAGTTAAAGTTGGTCACTTCCATCTTCTTGTAGGAATAGACCAGAAAAGATAGAATTATTCATTTAGAATTATATTTCACCATCATCATCAAAAAGGAGGTACTACTTCATTGTCAGGATGTAGAAGAAAATTAATATCCTAGGTTGTGTGTATATATTTTATTGCCTATGTTAATAGTAAATAAGCGAGTTCAGCAATAATTGCTTGTTGAATATATATGATGAAGGTCCCAAATTACTCTCTGAAAAATATGTGTTTTTTGCAGTTTTATATTTCATATAACATAACCCAACATGCCATATATGTACAGAGATATTTTTCTAATGAATTGATAAAATAAGTAAATTTGGATCAGTAGTTTGAATAGTTTAATTGTAAATGGTTTCTTCCCGTATTTCTTCTCTGCATTTAATTTATGATGGCTTCATTCTAAGATTTATTATATTTTATTTTGTGCATATGAGAGTTTTCCTGTATGTATATCTTTTCACTGTGTGAGGGCAATACCCATGGGAGGAAGAAGAGGACATTCGTCAGCCTGGAAAAATGAGTTGCAAACAGTTGTTAGACACCAGGTGTGTGCTGGAAATTGAATCTGGGTCTTCTACAAGAACAACTGTACTTAATTGCTGAGCCATCTCTCCTGCTTCAATGACTTTATATCTAATAAAGTTCAGATATATGCTGACCTTATTCTACTATATATGTGTAAAGTATAAACTAAATGACCAAGTGATGTTCAGTGGTGCTCACAATTTCAACAGCTCGATAAATGAGTTTAGAGCCTAACATAAAAGTAAATCCTGAAGTGAGAGATTGTGTTCATATAGTTTCTTAGAAGGTAAACCACATGAGGAGAATGATCCATTGGGAAGGTGCTGTGGATATCTTTCTGTGTAAATAAAACACTGACTGGCCAGTGGCCAGGCAGGAAGTATAGGTGGGACAAGGAGAGAGGAGAATTCTGGGAAGTGGAAGGCTGAGTGGGAGACACTGCCAGCTGCCGCCATGACAGGCAGCATGTGAAGATGCCGGTAAGCCATGAGCCATGTGGCAAGGTATAGATTTATAGAAATGGATTAATTTAAGATATAAGAACAGTTTGCAAGAAGCCTGCCATGGCCATAGAGTTTGTAAGCAATATAAGTCTCTGTGTTTTTACTCAGTTGGGTCTGAGTGGCTGCAGGACTGGTGGGTGACAGAGATTTGTCCTGACTGTGGGCCAGGCAGGAAAACTCTAGCTACAAATGGCGCCCAATGGCTCGAGTTTCCACCTTAAACCTGAGAATATTTCATAAGCAATTCTAAACAGAGCCAAAACCAGGTTCCTGCTTCATATTTCATACGGCAGCTAGATGCTACAAAACATGGGTTTGAGCTACTGGCAGGTTCCTGGCATTTGCACTTGACCTGCAGTATGGCGGGAATGAGGCATCTATAAGCAGCACATTACTCTGGTGCTGTGTGGTGGATTTAGCCTCTGCTAGTATTAAAAAAAAAGAGGTTTCTGGGCTACACACTGCTTTGATAGAAGCATAGACCCACTATTTTTGAGAGTTGATGATTCCCAGAGCTGGTGAAATACGTACCACCACCATGTTGGGAAGCTGAAGTGGGCAGAGCCAGCAGCCACAGCACCGTTTCAGTCTTAGAATGCTGCAGTTTAAAGCAATAGGTTCAAGGTAATATAAAAAATAAGCCACGTAAAGATGGCTATCACACAGAAAATCTGGACTATGTTCTCTTTGATATTCGTAACTGAAGAAAAACATTTGATCATAAAAGCTATTGAGTTAAACCAATATGGATATTTTAAAGGTACCTTGACTTCAAAATTTGGATGTAAGGATATGTTGCTATGGAAAAGAGGCTCTGATTTTGTTTCCACAGAAAGTCAGAGGCTATGAGTTTGTTCCAGATTAAGATACATCAGGTTTGACCAGCCAAGACCACCTGAAAGGTCTCCGATGACACCATGGCCCAGATGATCCAGCATCCAGAATGGTTTGAAGGCAACTGGCTCAGACATACAGCCTCATGGACTACTCCATAATCCTAAGATTTTCTTTGTGTCCTCATAAGATACAGCGCCCCCCTCCAGCAGGAAGTAGTAAGAAAAGCTATGCTCAAATTCCCAAATTATATGTAATTTTACTATGTTAAGGTTAAAACCTTTCTTTTTGAAAAAAAAAAAGAAAATGGGAAGTGCTGTGGATATCATTCTGTATAAATAAAACACTGATTGGCCAGTGGCCAGGAAGAAAGTATAGGCAGGACAAGGAGAGAGAATTCTGGGAAGTTGAAGGCTGAGTGGGAGACACTGCCAGCTGCTGCCATGACAAGCAGCATGTGAAGATGCTGGTAAGCCACAATCCACGTGGCAAGGTATAGATTTATAGTAATGGATTAATTTAAGATATAAGAACTGTTCGCAAGAAGCCTGCCACGGTCATACAGTTTGTAAGCAATATAAATCTCTGTGTGTTTCCTCGGTTGGGTCTAAGCAGCTGCAGGATTGGCGGGTGACAGAGATGTGTCCTGACTGTGGGCCAGGCAGGAAAACTCTAGCTACAGGAAGGTCCTACTAGAATTCTCTTTATAGTCTGACTACAATAAACCCATTTATACCACTGTGGAAATACAGAATACTAGCATCACTGTTAGTTCAAACCCTGTATCAATAGCCACCTGCAATAAAGGGAATGCTAATTTCTTAATGATGATGTTTTTTTCTGAAAACTAAACATGGGTTTCTATGAGGAAAATGGGATATAGTACCTATGTAAGCTGTGACACTATGGAAAACTGCCTTTCTTTTCCAACAAATGTGTCTTGACTTGCAGTGATATACTGTATACCCCAATAAAGCTTCTCTGGGGACCAGAGGACAAAGCCACCCACTAGCTTTCTTCTATGAAACCCTAAGCCTCAAGAGAGAGAGTTCCTGCCAGGCAGTGGTGGCACATGCCTTTAATCCCAGCACTCAGGAGACAGAGCCAGGTGAATCTCTGTGAGTTCGAGGCCAGGCTGGGCTACCAAGTGAGTTCCAGGAAAGGCGCAAAGCTACACAGAGAAACCCTGTCTCTAAAAACCAAGAGAGAGAGAGAGAGAAAGAGAGAGAGAGAGAGAGAGAGAGAGAGAGAGAGAGAGAGAGAGAGAGAGAGACAGAGACAGAGACAGAGACAGAGACAGAGAGACAGAGAGAGACAGAGAGACAGAGAGACAGAGAGAGAGTTCCTGTTTCATCATGCCTTATATACCTTTCTGTGTCCCGCCATATTACTTCCTGGGATTAAAGGCATGTGTTACCACTGCCTAGTTCTGTTTCTCTCATGTAGCTCAGTGTGACCTTGAACTCACAGAGATTTGCCTCCCTAGTGATAAACTCTGCCTCCCTAGTGATAGGATTAAAGGCGTGTGCCACACTGCCTGACCTCTATGTCTAATCTAGTGGCTGGTTCTGACCTCAGATCCCCAAGCAAGCTATATTGGGGTACACAATATACCACCATATTGACTTGTATTAGAAATCTCCCTAAGATATCATTTGACACCCTCAGTTTGCCTTCTTTCAGCAGCACTTAGATCAGTCTTCCACCAAGCATTATATTTAGCCTTGTTCGTCAGATATCATTATATTTATTCCAGCATATAATATTTCTGTTTTCTTTCAGTAAATAAACACATACTGCAATATTTGAAAGAGGAGGGTATAATACATTTTCCCTTACAATAATGCAGTATATTTATCTGCTTGAACTATGCTGAAAGTAAAAGAAGTTACCAGTATGGATGCAATGAGGGTGCGTGTGGCTAATACTTTGCAGATCAGATGGTAATTTATTACAGATAGAACTCAAGGAACTGTCAGCTATATCCCAAGGTCACCACATACAAGGCTTTTACTTCTAGCATTATGGGTTTTGGGGGCTATGAAATACTCCCTTTACTTTTACTGATGAGTGTGGATGCCTCCTTCTCAGTGCCAGGGTTCCCTGCACTTGTTTTTTACCATAGTACTAAAGGTGGGTATCAAATGCATTGAACTTTTGCATTTATCAGCTTTGAAGCTAAGCTAGTGATAGCTGCTAGTTCTAAATTCCCAGAACTCAGAATTTAAATTCAGCACAACCACAGAATCAAGTATCTCTTTAAGCACTTTCCAAGAGTCATTCTAACTCCCATGTTATGCCTTAAGTTGACAGTGGCTAACTCTGAGTGTGCTGTGTTCATATTTTGTGGCTTCTGTAGGTATCAGACAACTTGATAACATTCATAATTCAATTGCCCACACAGAGCTTAAATATAACTATTCTTTATGTGCTAATACTTATCCATCCTGATTCAAGTCCATGTAGCTCTTACATTCCCAGTTTTACTTCCATTACATGGCCAGCATTAGGAGGTGAGCTGTTGATAAACTGGTGATGTAACTGGTGGTCCAATTACAAACCGCACTCCAAAAGTTAGATTTCCAGAGCATTAATTATTCTATTAAATGCATTAAATTTTCTCTTTTCTTCCCTTTAAAATAGTGGTTGTAAAGATTTTTTTCTTTTCTTTCCTTTTTTTTTTTCCCTGAAGTGGAAGTGGTCCCAGGGGTTGGAAATTGGTATTTCTTAGAAAGTGGAAATACAGTTATATTAAGGAGGAGTTATTGATTTTCATCTCAGTTGTTATTCAACCTAAATTGATCCCCTAGGTATTATGTAAAGTAGGAATTTTCTGTCTAATATCTAGGAGAGAACAATTACCCACTCTCTTGCTTTCCCATTGATCATAGTTTCTCACCAGAATATGAAATTTCTTCTGTATCCAGATGTTTGTAGAAGTCAAAATGACTGATTAGGTTTCTACAAGGATCTGATTCAGAGTTATAAGAGAATGTTAACAGCCTATGTGTGCAGTAGCTGTGTGATGAACCAGTGGTAGAAAAGATGGTGAATGATCCAAGAAGAAATGAGTTGAAATAAAAGTTGTGTCTGATATCTCATTGAGCATACCAACTCCCATTGTCAGTGAAGCCTGGTAAGCAGACCTGTTTCTTCATAAATGAAAACCCCAAGGGCCTCTTTTGTGAATGAATTTATGTTAGTTGAGGCAAAAAACCAATTTCTCTACCCTGCAGAATGAAATTTTTATTTCACTTCTTCAGAATATAAACCTTCTTCAAATTATTGATGTTTTAATAGCTAGTATACCTCTGTGTATTAGTAATTCCTCTCAGCAGTTATCTATGGTAAATCTTTTATTTATTTTTTTATTGAGATTTTCTATTCATTTTACATATCAACCACAGATTCCCGTGTCCTCCCTCTTCCCATTCCACAGCTTTCCCTCGCAACCCACTCCCCATTCCCACCTCCTCCAAGGCAAGGTCTCCTATGGGGAGTCAGCAGAGCCTGGTACATTCAGTTGAGGCAGGTCCAAGTCCCTCCTCCCTGCACCAAGGCTGTGCAAAGTCTCAACCTATGGTAAATCTTCAATATACATCAACAGTGAGATGATCCAGTGATACCCATAGATACAGTTCGTTTTTGCAATGAGTTGAATCAAAACAGAATCAGAAGTTACAGAGGGTCATATTTGCCTCATTCAGAGTTCTGGAAAACAGAACTGCATCTCTGAGTGAGAAGATATGACTACAGGGTTTGAGGTATGAAAAAGCAAAATAGAGTCAAATCCTTGTTCAGATTCTCAGTAGGGTAACTTGGTCAATTTTAGGCTAAAATTTTGGAGACACTTCTGAGAAATTGGGGAAATTTTCCAAGTATTGATGATGAACCAATTCTGAATGCAACAATGTATGACTTTTTTGAGAGTAGAAGTGTGTAAGTTATTCTAAGTCAGAGAATAAATGATTTTGTAATTTGTATTTTCACTGTTGATGCTGACATTGGAAGTGTAAACTCTTATCAATTCATTTGAAAACACAGTGTTTTGCTAATGTTAAAATGACTAATAATCTGAACTTAATACTATGTGAGAGAGAAATCTGAGTATACATAACTAATATTTGACAAAGAGGATGAAATGTACATTTGATAAAAGAAAACATTTTTAACAAATGCCTCTAGGAAAACTGCGAGTCCATATGTAGAAGAGTGAAATTAGAGCCTTTGGTGGTTTAAAAAAAATGGCCCACAAAGGGAACGGTACTATTAAGAGGTGTAGCTTTGTTGGAGTTGGTTTAGCCTTTTTGGGAGAAGTGTGTAACTGTGGATGAAGGCTTTGAGGTCTACTATATGCTCAAGCCAAACTCAGTGTATCAGACCTCTTCCTGTTGCCTGTGCAAGATATAGAATTCTCAGTTATCTCTCCAGCACCATGTGTGCCTGAATGCCACCATGCCCTACCATGATGATAATGGACTGTATCTCTGAACTGTAAGCCACCCGATTAAATGTTTTTTTCTTTATAAGAGTTGTCGTGGTCATGGTATCTCTTCACAGCAATAGAAACCCTAAGACATAGATATATCTAAAACCTTTCTCAGAATCTACTCCATGTGGTTTGAATACTTTAACTTGAAACCTGAAATGCTGAAACTACTAGAATAAAACATAGACAGCACCTTCCAAGACAGAGGTGCAGGAAAAAGACTTTCTATGTAGGACTCCATTTGCCCAGGAATTAATCTAAGTAATTTTAAATTTTTATTGATTCTTTTCCCATGTATTACTTCCTGACTTCAGTTTCCTCTCCTTCCACTCCTCCCAGTCTCTCCTCCTTACCTACTTTCCCTCAGATCCACTCCTCCTTCATTTCCCTTCAGAAAAGAGTAGGCTTCCCAAGGATCTCCACTGAACATGGCATAACAAGTTACAATAAGACTAAGCACATACCCCATATCAAGGCTGGACAAGGCAACCCAGTAGAAGGAAAAGAGTCCCAATAGCATGCAAAAGAGTCAGAGACACCCCAAATACCACTGTTAGGAGTATCACAAGGACACCAAGCTGTACAACATAACATATATGCAGAGGACCTAGCTCAGACCCATACATGCTGTGGGATGGTCTGTATGTCAAATGTGTTGCTGATTGGTCAATGAATAAATCACTGATTGGCAGTGGCCAGGCAGGAAGTATAGGTGGGACTAACAGAGAGGAGAATTGAGAGAACAGGAAGCTGGGTAAGGGAGACACTGCCAGCCGCCATCAGGATAAAGAAGATGTAAAGTACCCATAAGCCACAAGCCACGTGGCAAGGTATAGATTAATAGAAATGGATTAATTTAAGCTGTAAGAACAGTTAGCAAGAAGCCTGCCACAGCCATACAGTTTGTAACCAATATAAGTCTCTGTGTTTATTTGATTGGGTTTAAGCGGCTTGGGACTGGCGGTTGAGAGAGATTTGTCCTGACTGTGGGCCAGGCAGGAAAACATTAGCAACAAATGGCGCCCAACGTGGGGCAAGAGTTTCCACCTAAAAACTAAAAAAAGATTCTAAAACGGAGCTAAAAACAGTTCCTAACTGTCTCTCTCAAATGAGCGGCAGCTGCCGGTTTGAGCTACTGGTGGGTTCCTAGTGTGCACGCTCGACCTGCGGTATGGCTGAAATGAGGCCTCTACAAGTGACACATTAAGCTGCTTGGTGGATTTAGCCTTTCCTAGTACAAAACAAAAAAAAGAGGTTTCTGAGCTACATGCTACTTAGATAAAAACATAGACACACAATGGCTCCCAGAGCTGGCCGTAAGCATACCACCGCCATGTTGAAAAACTAAGGTGGGCGGAGCCAGCAGCCACAGCTGCTGCAGTTTAAGACAATAGATTCACAATAAGACAGATTCAGATGTAATAGTTTAAAATGTATATAAAATATACGTAGGCTTAAAAAAGATTAAAAAGGTGATATATACAGTTACAAAAACAAATACATAGTTTTAAAAAATAAAGTCTTTAAAAAAACAATAAAATGAATATAAAAAATAAGCCCCGTAAAGATAGATATCGCACAAAAAATCTGGATTATGTTGTCTTTGGGATTCTTAACTACAGAGAGATATTTGATTATAAAAAAGCTAAGTTAAACCAATATACATATTTTAAAGGTACCTTGACTTCAAAATTTGGATATAAGGATATGTTACTTTAGAAAAGAGACTCTGCTTTTGTTTCCACAGAAAGCCAGAGACTATGGATTTTTTCCAGATTAAGACACATCAGATTTGACCAGCCAAGACCACCTAAAAGGTCTCCGATGACACCATGGCCCAGATGATCCAACATCCAGAACCATTTCAAGACAACTGGCTCAGATGATACAGCCTCACGGACTACTCCATGATCCTAAAATTTTCTTTGTTTCCCCAGAAGATACAGCGCCCCCCTCCAACAAAAAATAGTAAAAAAAACTACGCCCAAATTCCCAAATATACCAAACTGACCTTGGAGATGTGTAAAGGTTAAAACCTTCCTTTTTTTTAAAAAAAAGGGAAAGTGCTGTGGGATGGTCTATATGTCAAATGTGTTGCTGATTGGTCAATGAATAAATCACTGATTGGCAGTGGCCAGGCAGGAAGTATAGGTGGGACTAACAGAGAGGAAAATTGAGAGAACAGGAAGCTGGGTAGGAGAGACACTGCCAGCCGCCATCAGGATAAAGAAGATGTAAAGTACCCATAAGCCACAAGCCACGTGACAAGGTATAAATTAATAAAAATAGATTAATTTAAGCTGTAAGAACAGTTAAGAAGAAGCCTGCCACGGCCATACAGTTTGTAACCAATATAAGTCTCTGTGTTTATTTGATCGGGTTTAAGCGGCTTGAGACTGGCGGGTGAGAGAGATTTGTCCTGACTGTGGGCCAGACAGGAAAACATTACCAACACATACAGGCTTACCTGATGGTTGTTCCAGTCTCTGTGAGCCCCTATGAGCTCTGCTTAGGTGATTCTGTGAGCCATTTTCTTTGGTGTCCTCAACCCCTTTGGCTTCTACAATCCTTCCTCCCCTTTTTCTGTGGAGTTCTCTGAAGCCTGCCTAATTTTGCTGTGGTTTCTCTGAATCTGCTTCCATCCTTTGCTGGATAAAGTCTTTCTGATGACTATTGGGCTACATTTAAGTCTATGAGTGTAGCAGAGTAAAATTAGGATCATTTCATTGCCTTTTTTTCGGCTAGGCTTGCTTGGTTCTTCCCTAGGTCTCTGGGCTATCCAGTCTCTGTCTCCTGGCCTTCCAAGCAGTGTCAGGCATGAGGTACCTCTCCTGGTGTGGGCCTCAATTTGGACCAGCAATTAGCAAGTGGGCCCTGTAAAACTAAAAAAACTTCTGTACAGTAAAGGAAACATTCATTCCAGTTAAGAGAAACTCCACAGAGTGAGAACAAATCTTTACAAACTAAACATCTGACAGTGGACTAGTATCCAAGTATATAAAGACCTAAAAAATGGAAGAGTCAAGAAAACAAACAACCCACTTAAAAATGGACTGAGGATATGACCAGAGAGTTCTTAGAAGAAGAAAAATAATAATAAAAAATACCTTAAAATGTGTACATCACTCTAGGGGATGTAAATTAAAACAACTTTGAGATCTAATCTTACCCAAGTCAGATATTTAATACTAAACACCAATAATTGACTCATAATAAATAAACCAATTTCAAAAATGAAATTGTATGTTACCTGTCAATCACAGTGAAACAGAACCATCATTAAAAGTTAATATTTGTAATTCACCTCACTTAATAAAATGTTTTTCTCTCCACTTCCATTAATTTTCTTCTTAAACTCATTTTTCTGTACATCTAATTCCATTATATATGTGTGTGTGTGTGTGTGTGTGTGTGTGTGTGTGTGTGTGTGTGTGTACCACATTTTGATTATCCAATAATTTATTGATGAACACCCAAACTGATTTAATGCCCATGTTATGATGAAAAGGGCAGTGATAAACATGATCACACTACGTTTCTTTGTACTGTACATTCTTTCTAATACAGGGATTCTGCTCTCTCAAAATTCAACATGTATCTAGTAGAAGTAAATGTTAGTAAAGCCAGGAAGCTAGAAAGGTGCCTGTGAAACTGGGGAAAATTTTTCAAATGTAGAAAATAAGAAAGACAATATAGCAAAGCAGAAGGGGGATGCAGTGGGTGTAAAGGGATATGTGGAGCAGGGAGGTAAGGTAAAGTGCGTATGGGTGGAGAACCAATCAATATGAAACAGTTATTAACATCCTGTATGGGAACCTGTTACTTTCTAAGCTAATTTGAATAATAAAAGTCAAATACTTTAAAAAAAGTGAATGATTCTAGGACACATTGTGAGGAACTTTTCATATGGTTTTAGTTTCTTGTTCTGGTAAGGGAATATGAGAACATACTTTGTAAGCTAGTGATCCATTGGTCAAGAATAGCTTTTATTTCATGGAACATCTCATACAAATGCCAAATAAGTCTCCATCAGCTATCAGGCCTTCACTTTATGAAGGAAAGGGTAGGCAGTTATGGTAGTCTGGATTTGAACTGGAAATTTTCTGAGTAAAGTCTGGCTTGAGTTGGAGATCAGTTTTCTGAAATCAAATAAAAGGTGAAAAAGATGGTGATGTGATAGAAGTATGTAATTCACTTATCTGCCAATCTGTAATACATTTTATCTGCCAATTAAAATGTGAGTGATGTGATAGAATATGTAATACACTTATCTGCCAATCATCTGTAATACATTTTATCTGCCAATTAAAATGTGAGTGCGCCAAAACTCAAGTCCAAGTGGATCAAAGACATCAATGTAAATCCAATTACACTGAACCTGATAGAAAAGAAAGTATGAAATAGCTTTGAATGTACTGGTACAGCAGACAACTTCCGGAATAGAGCATGGGTAGCACAGAAACTGAGATTGGTAATGAATAAATGGGAGCTCATGAAACTGAAAAGTTTCTTAAAGACAAAGGACACTGCCAATAGGACAAAATGGCAGCCCACAGAATGGGAAAAGATGTTCACTGACCCTCCATCCCTGACAGAGGGATGATCTCCAAAATACAAAAAGAACTAAAAAAATTAGACATCAAAAAACCAAAGAATCCATTTAAAATGGTGTACAGACTTAAACAGAGAATTCTGAGCAGAGGAATTTCAAATGGCAAAAAAACAAACAAACAAACAAACAAAACCACTTAAACAAATTTTCAACATCGTTAGCCATCTGGGACATGCAAATCAAAAGAACTCTGAGATTCCATCTTACACCTGTCAAAATGGCTAAAATCAAAAAATACAAATGACAACTTATGTTGAAGAGAATATGGAGTAAGGGAAACATTCCTTCATTACTTTCGAGAGTACATCCACTCTGGAAATTAATATGGCAGTTTCTCAGAAAATTAAGAATCAATCTACCACAAGACCCAGTTATGCCATTCTTGGGCATATATCCAAAGAATGGTCAATCATAACATAAGGATACTAGCAGCTTTATTTGTTGTAACCAGATCCTAGAAATAACCTACATGCTCTTCTACTGAAGAATGGATAAAGAAAATGTGGTACATTTGCATTATGGAGTATTACTCTGGTGTTAAAAACAATGACATCAGGAAATTTAAAGGTAAATGGATGGAACTAGAAAAAAAATCGACTTGAGTGAGATAACCCTGACTGATAAAGACAAAAATGGTATGTACTCACTCATAAATTGATATTAGCTATAAAGTAAAGGATAATGCTATGATCCACAGACCCAGAGAGGCTAGGTAACAAGGAGGATCCAAGGTTGGATACTTGGATCTCCTTGGGGACAGGAAATAGAAGAGTTCTCCTGGGTGGACTGGGAGTAGTAGGGATGGGAACCTGCTGGATCAGGTTAGTGGGAGGATGGAGGAGGAGAGTACTGAGAGAAATGACTGGAAAAGGGGGGTGCTTATTTCAGATAGAAAACTGATGCAAAGGAAACTCCCAGGAATCTATGAAGATGATCCCAGCTAAGACCATTAGCAATAGTGGATACATAGCCTAAACTGGCCATCTCTTGTGATCATATTGATTACTATCCCAATTGTCATCATAGAGCCTTCATCCAGTGACTGATGGAAACAGATGCAGAGACCCTAGCTAAACATTAGGCTGACCTTAGGGAATCCTGGTGAAGAGAGGGAGGAAAAATTTGAGGTGCCAGAGAGGTCAAGGACATCACAAGAAAATCCACAGAAAAAATTAATCTGGCTCATAGGAACTCAACTAACAACCAGAGAGCCTGCATGGGACTGACCTAGACCCTCTACATATATGTGACAGTTCTGTAGCTGGGTCTATTTGTGGGACTCCTACCAATGGGGGCAGGGGCTGTCCCTAACACTTTGGCTGTCTCTTGGGACCTATTCCTCATACTGGATTGCCTTACCCAGCCTTAACACAAAGGGAGGTGCTTAGTCTTACTGCTACTTGACATGCCACAGTTTGTTGATACCCATGGGAGGCCTGCCCCTTTCTGAACAAAAACAGAGGAGGAGTGGATGGGGAGGGAAAGAGGAGTGGGAGAAGAAGAGGGAGGGGAAACTGAGGTCATGATGTAAAACAAATAAATAAATAATAAATAAATAAATAAATAAATAAATAAATAAATAAAAATTGCATGTGCATGCAAGTATGTTTGTGTGTGTGTGTGTGTGTTCGTGCATGTGTATCACCTGCAAAGGAGAGAATAGGGTGCTGGATTTCCTAGAACTGAAGTTACAGAGGTTGGGAACCACCAAACATGGGTGCTGGGAAATCTACCTCAGGTTCTCTGCAAAAGCAGCAAGGGTTTTAAACTGTGGGGTCGTCTTTCCAGCCTCACTGTTTATATTATTATTTTCTGAAAAAGTCTGTGCTGATATTATGAATAAAATTCAATCCAAACTCACTAATCTGAGGGAGTAGGCATAATAAAAAAAACTGTGACATTCCTAGGTATCATGCTGCTTGGATCTGTCAAGTTCATGTTCAATTCTTCAGTGGTAAATCATGCTGATCAAAATGAAGACTCATGTTACAAAGGCAACAGTGGCAATGAAATAAAATTAACAATGCAGCATGCTAATAAAATGGGGGAAACCCTAGTATTACCTATTAGTCTGACCTATATTTAGTACTCTCTTCTGCAAAAAATAGATTTCCCAGAAGATATTGAGAAGCACACCAACAGTAATGAAGCAGAAAAATGATAGATGTTAAGAAATTAAGGTGCCCCAAAATGGGTAATAAACCTGTACTTCTTTGTTGCCCATGTACTTTCGATGAGCTTGCAAAGTTTTAGACCTTTTTAATTTAAGATGGTCCATTTTATTTCTTTCGGCTACAGTGGAAATAATTTCCTTATCTATCATTAGAATGGTTTAGTACTTTCATTAATCTACACATCATAAAGCAGAAAGTGATTTTTATACCTACTACAATCAGTCATTGCCCCTGCTTCATAATGGAAAATGGTTGTTTTCTGCTGATTCCAAAGACAGTCTTAAGGCCAGCATTCTGAGCCATCATAAATGTAAGGACCAAATGAATGCATGGAAAGGCTGTTGTTACCACCACTTCCTTGATATAATTTGGGTTATTACAGTGAATGACAGATGTCTGCAAATGTAACAGAGACCCTTGACATCGTGGAAGAGGTTAGGAGTGGGACATCAGGAGAAGCACCAGGGCTGCCTGTGGGGGGAAACAAACTGTGAGGTTTTCCATCTCATGTTGAACTCATATCCTTGATTCATAGCCAAGAAGGTCAGCCAGACTTGAAATCAGACGAGCATGTCACTGCACAGTATGTTCAGGCCACTGTTCTAAGATAAACTTGTGTGCCCTTATTTCATTAATCTGAACATTTCATATACTCTCCAACTTCCTCCCTAGAAACCCTGGTCTCCCACTCAAAAACTGTGCTATAAGAGACAAGGAATATTTATTAAATTAATGACATTATCAGTTCTCAATGATACGATCTGAAGTGGAGTCATGAAGCATTGAAAGTGTTATAATTTAAGAGTGTGCCCTGGAATAAAGGATGTGGGAGTACTTGTAGACAGACTGGTCAGAATTCACAACAGTGGGGGTCGAAATAGTGAGACACAGATTTCCCTAATGAAGTGTGATACTTTCAGTCTTCTTAAAGTTGATGGCTGGTTTTTAGATTAAGTTAAATGACACTCCAATTTCTTGTCAAGTGCTAACATTTGTGTTCCTCTGGAAATGTTTTTTTTCCCCGAGAGTATTGAGAGAGTTGGTGAACAGTAGGCAAATTGGGTTGTGAAATTAGAAAACATAATATTCCGAAGCTACTCATATTGTATTGTACTGTGTTTCTTCTAGATCATGCAGGTGATTCTGAACTACGCATTGTTAATTGTAATATACGAGCACAATCTAAGTTCACAGTGAATTGTCACTTTTGTACTGTTATACCATCAAAAACTACTAACCTGAGCTGGAATCAGGTGTGATCTGTATTACTAGTAGTAAAATAATTACCCCATATTGAGCTACAGAAAAAAAAATAGGTTTGGAACTAAAAGAAGATGGAAAATTATGGAAAAAGGTGTTTTTAAAGATCTTTTCTAGAGAGAAGCTAGTGGAGATGAGATACAGTTCCATCTCTGGTGTGCTGAATTCTTGGGTATAACCTCTTTGGATCTGAAAGGAGCAGTAGCTAATCCAATAATTTAGATTCCACTCTTAAAAATATGTTAGACCATTCTGTAAAAATGCAAGATGATCTGAGCCTCCAACACTATAGTTTAGCACTGACACTCAATTATGTTTTCGCTTACTTATAAGGAATGACCATAAATGTTACGAGGCACAGGGCAATGACTGGCCTTGTTAAAACTGTGCAACGAGTCGCCTGCAGGCATACATGGTATAGCGCTGACTTACACTTTTTCATTTGTGCATTTACTAGGGCTCCCGATGTCAAGAAGAAAACAGTGCTGATATTTATGCTACTCTTTTTTATACTCAAAATTGACTTGAACTGTTACATTCAAATTTCTTGATACTTGTTTTCTATGGAAAGAAAAATAGAAAATAAAAATTAATTCCAGTTTGAATACACAATTCAATAAAGACTTCCTTTGATCAAGGTTCCCCCAGCTTGTCTTAGTGGGAATAGTTGGGCTGGGAGACACTGTGGAACCTAACATTTTTCTAGTCTTCAACTTTAGCATTGGGTTTTTAAGCATTTGATGGATGCCTTCTGTGTTAGCTGCTTTGTTCTCCCTTATCTCTAGGGATGATAGAGTGACATAATGCAATGAAATAAGAGACTAGATGACTCCTTCCCTAAGAGAAGTATTTGAGATACTAATTTGGTTGGTTTATTCATTAGTGAGACAAATATTTGTCTCTATATTACAAAATAAACTTAAAATCTACAAAAGGTTAGAAAAATTGACCTTTCCACAGTACCAAGAAATGAAGGGCAGAGGGCAGAATTATGAAATGAGATCTGAGAAGTAGACAAAGTGCTATTTTGTCATATCTATCTTTAAAGTTATACACTACCTAAACACAGTTGTATTGATCAGTCAGTATTCAAGAAGTAGTGTTAGGTTAAGGAAAGCCAGGCTCAGAGTGCAGCTTTGTAGGTAACATGTGCGCGCGCACGCACACACACACACACACACACACACACACACACAGAGAAAAGAGAGAGAGAGAGAGAGAGAGAGAGAGAGAGAGAGAGAGAGAGAGAGAGAGAGAGAGAGAGAGGATGGATAAAAGAGAGGAGAGAGATATTATATTCTCTCTTTTAGTAAATTTAAGTTGTAACCCAACTTTCATAACATGATAGATAAAGGCACTCACCACTATTCTCATCACCTCTCATTTCCTCTATTTCCTTAAATTTCATCCTCCAAAATGTACAGATAGTACCAGGGCACTATCTGTAGTGAACAAGAAAACTGTTAAAATAATAGAAGTATTTATGTGGCCATATCTCATTTCAGAGTAATTTTATACTCATTTTATGTAATGTTTTGTTGTGCTGGGACTGTGGTTAAGACTTTCGAAATGCAAGTCTGAGTTTTATTTCTAGTCACTATTATGCTATATCAGATGGATATAAAAATTGAGATTTGGCTGGAAGAGGGGGTAAGGGAGTAGTGTGTTTATCAGTTGATTAGAAGGTAGCTATTCCCTAGAAGTTCTCTTCTTTAATCTTTGTTCCAGTTGACAAAACCCCACACTTTAAAAATAAATGAACACGAATGCATGTGTGTTTATGTGTGTATGCTTACTTTACAACGGCCTAAAGCAGCAGTTCTCAACCTGTGGGTTGAGTCTCCTTTGGGAGTTGAAGGATCCTTTCACAGGGGTTGCCTAAGACCATAAGAAAACATAAATATTTACATTGCAATTCATAACACCATCAAAGTACAGTTATGAAGTAACAATGAAAATAAGTTTATGATTGGGGGCGTCACCACAACATGAGGAACTGAAATAAAAGGCTGTAGCATAAGGAAGATTGAGAACTACTAAAGGGATACTAAAAGAGAAGAAATCTGCTCATCTGTCATTTGCATTTGCCTGGTATTTGCTTCAGTTATATTGAATTCTTTTTTTTTCTCTTACCTTATCCATTCAACATACTGTACACTGTGTTTTTTCCAATTGGTTTCTCTAACAATTGGGAATATTTAAGGTTCCCTCTTTGCGCACTCATTTCACAATGAATAATGTCACTTCATTCTTGATGACTCCTCTTAAAGCAGAAGGGCTTTTCTTAATGGCCTTAGTGCGGTCGTTTGGTTCTTCCTCTGGACCTGGGAGACAAGGAGTGAGACAGACTCCCAGATAGGTAGACAGATAGGTGTAAATGGATATTTCCTGTTCTGACCACCCTGTCTCAAATAAACACACAGAGGCTTATATGAATTACAAACACTAATTCAATAGCTAAGACTTATTGCCAACAAGCTCTTACATTTTAAGTTAACTAATATTCCTTATTTGTGCTCTGCCACGTGGCAGTACCATTTTTTAGCATGGCATGTTCATCTCCTACTCCCTCTGCATCTGACTGTGAGTCCCTACTCTGCCCTTCTTCATCCCATCATCTACAGTTTGACTCTCCTGCCTAATCTTATCCTGTTCAGCTATTGGCCAGTCAGCTTGTTTATTAAACCAATCACAGTGACAAATCTTCACAGTGTACAAAGGGGTTTCCACAGCAGATAGGGAGAGGGATCATGATGAGGTAACAAAGGTGGCAAATCTCCAAGACGGCCACCTTCATCTCAAACTTGAGAGAAAAGTCTGGCAGCTTTTATCTCCCACCAGCAGATGCCTGCTGATGGATCTGCTTCAGGAGTTCAATGCTGGAACAGGTCATACCACACAGTTCTGGGCAACCCACTCACCCTATCTTTCTTCAAATTGACCAACCTTAAAGCAGGGAAGGCAAATTCTTAAAATCCCTAAGGTCTTGAGAAGAGACTGGTTTTTTGGGGTGCTTTCCAAGTTCCCCCACCCCTTGACTTTGCAGAGGGTCTTTTTGTCTGAGTGTTTGCTACGTGTGTGTGTGTGTGTGTGTTTCTTCACCTCCAGTAAATGCCTTTCTACAACTGTTGGCTTTATCTGCAGTTTTATTCCTATTTGAGGCACAGCCAGATGTTTGACCTTGGAGGGCCATCTCTATTTCTGAGCTTTAGTACTCCAGAAAAATAATTAAAATATCAATGTCACATTTAAGTTGAAATATTTTGCTTTCTAAACTAAAAGAAAACATGACAGTAAAACTGAAAGTGTGCTTTTGTGGTGTGTACTGATAATGGAACTCTTTGTGTATTCTTTGCAGAAATTGTACATAAAGTGAAATTCCATGCAGAGGGCAATAGGGATCTCTAACTTTGTTTGTGTTATTGCATTCTCTGTTTACCTCCATCAAAAAAAGATATAAAGTAGCAACAAATAACACCTATTTCACTAAACTTAGTGTTGCCATGGTCCACTATGTATCTGTGTTGTTTTGTTTGCCTAGAGTACAAACCACAAATTTCTCTTTCAGTAAAAATTGTAGTTTATGAAATTACCCCCAAATTTTGTTGTTTAAAGTTGTTTAAAGTTTTTCTTGTGCCTATGGATTTTGCCTTAGAAATGTGCTTTGTTGCTCTTTGTGTTAAGCTATCTCCATTTCATATTGTCTATGTCTCAGAGATGTAAGCTACCAAGAGACAGAATTATTGAAGACATAATTCATTTATGTATGTGGCACTTGGATGAAATGACTCAAAGATCTGTTATTGCCAATCTTAAATTTGTGGTGGCTTTTCCTCAAAGCATGTGTATTCTTGGTAGTTAGATGCTTTACAGTTTTTTAGCCCCATAAGTTTTAAAAAGCAAAGGTTTCCTTCATGAAAATCTCTGCTCATTCCTCTAGATTTGAGCATCATATATTAAAGAAATAAATTATTCATCTTTGCATCATAAAAATACTGAAAAAGCTGAGGTACTAAGTCTGTTTAAGAATCCTCCATTTATAAACTGGGCAAGAGCTAGGCGGTTGTGGCACACGCCTTTATCCCAGCACTTGGGAGGCAGAGGCAGGTGGATCTTTGTGGGTTCGAGGCCAGCCTGGTCTACAGAGCGAGAACCAGGAAAGGTGCAAAGCTACACAGAGAAACCCTGTCCCGAAAAACAAACAAACAAACAAAAAATATAAACTGGGCAAATGGGAGGCACCCAGTTCTCGCTGATGGACAGCAGTCCCCAAACCCAGTAGATCACATGTTGATAAGTTTTGCATCTCTCTCACTCTCTGTACTCTTCTTTAATAGTATTTAGTCTTAAATTATCAAGTCTAGACTTTCTGAATAGTATTTTGACACCTTTCTTTCTCTGCTTGAGAAGTAATGTGAAGAGAGACTGAGGGTTGTAGAGAGATAGTGCTGATGAACATGTTTGTAGTTGTAGTGGAAGTCCTTAATCCAGTTACACTAAAGTTTCTAAGCACTCTATTCCTGGAAACACCTTGGTCACTATGCTGTCCACAGAGGCCTCATGCACCAGAGGCATGGGACTTGCTCACAATTTTGTGAAGAAACTGGGAAAAGTAAAGAGAAAGTATTTTCTGGACTGAAAAAATTTCTCTTAACATCTTGTGTGTGTGTGTGTGTGTGTGTGTGTGTGTGTGTGTGTGTGTGTGTGTGTGTGTTTCATGTATGTTAAGCTGTTTGGGTTGCTTTAAGAAAACACTTTAAACTGGGTGCCATATAAGAAAAGCACATTTAATTTTGTAGATCAGAAAGTTTGAAAACACAAACTGCACTGGCAGTTTGTCTGTCTGGTGAGAAACCACATTCCAGTTCATACAGGGCCAACCATCTTCTCACTGTGGTCAGAATACTGTCTATTGAGAAAATGTAAAGGACAGCTGTGGGAAGAGGGAGGTGTCCTGAATTTTTGCCATAAAAGTCACCAATCTCATTTATCAGGATTCTAGTCTTGTGACCTAGCAACTTCTTAAACACTCAAATCTGTTTGATTTTGAAGGGACCAGAAGCATTCAGTCCATAGCAACACATGTATGTACATATATATTACCATGCTGGATAATGCCTAGTGCAATAATTCATGAAACAGTAAATAGTATAATTGATGCCTGTCTCCACATATACCACCTTTCCTATCTTTTGTGCCTGAGTTTAAGATGTATTTAAACTTGCTCTAAGATTAGAACTGAAATATAGATTTAAATATAATTCACATATGGTAACTTTATAGTCATCTAATGATTGACTGTCAGTGGCATGACTGGTAAAAACCATAGGCGGTCAACAACACCAAGTCTGGAAGTGATAACATCACTGTGGGCAGTTTATAACACAACAAAGGAAGTTCCATGATGAGAACAGTATTAAGATTATGAGAACTCACACTCCAAATCAAGTTCAGTGATTCAAGGAAAGACTTTTGTAAGTATCAAATGTTCTTTGATTTAAAAATGAATCATTTCAAATCACATTAACATGCCTTAAATCATCAAACACAAAACAACTAAAAAACTGTACCCTGCTTCATCAACAAGCCGGGCGGTGGTGGCCTTTAATCCCAGCACTCAGGAGGCAGAGGCAGGCGGATCTCTGTGAGTTCAAGGCCAGCCTGGTCTACAGAGTGAGTTCCAGGAAAGGCCCAAAGCTACACAAAGAAACCCTGTCTTGAAAAAAACAAACAAACAAACAAAAAACAAAAACAAAACAAAAAAACAACAACAAAACCAAACAATAAATCAATCATCATACTTCAAAACCATGAAATTTACCTGAGAGAAACATTCTACTAAAATATCTTACCACATATATGCTTCATCTCATGATCATCCCTGAAAGCATGACACAGTGTAGGAAACAAAGGGGGACGCAGGTGGTACCTGTTCCTAAGGCTCAGATTCTTATTGATGATGGAAGTACCCAGGCTTTCCTCTGAAACTGCTCTGGTTTCATCTTTTGCTGCAGAAACTTCTATGAAGTTTTGTCCTAGGTTTTCATATTATTCCTATTTAATATTTCTTTTCTTCTGCCCTCAAATATTCAACTGAATGAAGTAGTTAAGAGTTCTGAAATTAGGCATCTTCATATCTGAAGTCATTTCTCTGTTATTCACTCCTTTCATTCACCTGTTCTCTTATTATCAAAAGAGCTAATAAGGGCCTATTAAATCTGAAGTTATATAGCAGATATTAGGCATGTAACAGGAAAAAATGACAGAACTTCACTTCAAAGGCATCTATGCTTAGAAGAATATATTTACATGAGTTTCTCTTGATGTGAATGAATTTAATCATTTTCTACATGTCATTTATCTATTTAGCTGTCTGTAATCTATCATTAATCTATCATCTGCATATCTGTTTATCATGCACCTACCTACTATCCATCAGATGAGTAATAGAGATAGATGATAGACAGAAAGATATATATAGATAGATAGATAGAGAGATGATAGGTAGACACATTATATAAGATAGATAATACATAGAGTGACAGACATAAAGACAGACAATAGATTGTATGTGATATATATGATAGATGATGATAATAATAGATAACAGGTAGGTAGATAGATAGATAGACAGATGATAGGAAGACACATGATAGAGGGTAGGCAATACATAGTGTGATAGACATAAAGATGATAAACTATGTTGATATATATGATATACAATGGTGATGATAGATAATAGATAAATTGATTGAAGATTGATAATAGTAGTAGATCGTCTATCTTACAGCATATTCGTGATCAATTAGAATTTATTCTGTTTTCTATTTGTTTTCTTATTCTCTTGGGTTTTATTAATCTTATCTGGTGTAAATTTACCTTTACACATTTGTTTCTTACAGTACTTTATCTGTAGCTCCATGAGGGCCTTTGCAATTTGCAAACTCCAATCATTTTGTGGATTCTTCTAACAATGTACCTTAAAACAGGACCTGGGCAGTTTGTACTTACATCGAGCATTTCATTATTAAAATGTAATTATAATGCATCAATATATATTAAAAATAATATATATAGAGAGAAAGAATAAATATTTCAAGTAGGAGTATTTTGATTGAAGTTTTAAAGCATATCATTATTAGAAATGAAATTTCTTAGGTATGAGCAAGAATACATTTATATTAAAATGTACTCAAAGAGAGAACAGTGAAACCTATAAAGTTTTATCTGACTTAAAACATTTAATAGAAATAATTGCTTCTGCCTGCTTAGTTGTGGTTTAGAGCACATACACTGTGCTAGCGAGACAGTAACAGAGTTTGTCACTCAATGAGTACAAAATTAACCCCAGTTCTTTCTGATCCCTATTTCAATCATCAGGAAAAAGCAAAGTTTAGTTTCTAAATTTAATTTTTTTTTGTAGCTGACAGAAGTTTCTGACTTATCCTGTAGGGAAACTTGTGTATTTTATACTGGAAATGTGACATCATAGGAAGCATTCAGTTTAAAGGGTTTGAAAAATACTAAATAATCTATAAAGTTAAAATCTATTATGGTAATTAGCAACAACACTAGCCTTATTAGTTTCATGATACTTAAAACAAAGTCTTTTGAACATAATGTGAAAATGGAAGGAGTGGGAGGGAGAGACGGAATTGGAAAAGGAGAGAAAGTCAGAGACAGGGACAGACAGACAAATAGAAGATGACACATAAGCATGGAAACTAAAGAAAAGCTGAAAAATTGTAACTCTTTGTGACTATGCTGCTAAATTTAATAGTGCTGAGGACAAAGTCCTGCATATGATAACGACATGAAGTAGCTGTGAAGAAGCTGTCCTGAATGTTATGAGCTCAACCATGATGACTAATAGAATTTGAATGAGAATAAGCAAAATTAGAGGGAATTTGAAAACAAAAGTGTTAATTTTGGACTGAGCACCATATGTGGTAAAGAGGAATGACATAACATATTCAGGAACTATGTCAACCAATATAGTGAGAACCTCAAAGAAGCAAAGACCAGTGTGAACTCATAGACACTTACTCCCCATGAGCACAATGGTAATCAGGACTTTTGCTGTGAGTTCGAGGCCAGCCTGGTCTATAGAGTGAGGTCCAGGACAGGCACCAAAACTACACAGAGAAATCCTGTCTCAAAAAAACAAAAACAGAAAATAAAACAAAGCAAAACAAAAATCTTTTGAGATCATAATGCTATCAGATTTCTCAATAGTATCACAGGATGATAAAAAAGGAAGTATAAATAAAATAATTGAAAATATATTTATACATCCAACCAAAATCTCAAACAACTTCAAAGGTGGAAGAAAGGAATTTTGAACGTTACTATGGCCTCATGTTTGGTCTTTTCTCTGGAAATGTTCTTTGCACTTGTTCCTGTGAATAAATGCCTACAAAAGAAGAAGGATCGATACTTCAAGAAAGTAAGAGGCAAGATTTGGGAAGCAATGAGTTTGAAAGAGGGAAATGATCAGCTCATCAGGGAAATGCAAGCTCTATATGGGAAGGTTCTTGTGAAACTAACGGAAAAAAGTTGTAAATGCTTTAATTATAACTCAGAAATGTTTAGCTCTGTCGGGAGGCAACAATATCCTGATAATATAAATAGAAATAAACTATAACAACAATCCAGACAGTCCAAGCGAGAGGGATCAGTATTAACTCTAGGAAATTTAACAAATATCAGGTAAATGAGCAGCTTACTATGTAGCCATTTCCCCAGGACTAAAACATTCCTTCTTAGAGGGTGACAAGAGACTCATATAACTTGGAATTCTAAGGACATTTTCCAGGCTCAGGAACTTAGAAGCTGAAGAAGCTCAGAAAGTAACAAATCTCATAAGGTTTGTCTCTCCAGCTGTATGAACAGTAGTCACTCGCTGAAGGAGAGGGGTCTCTTCAGTGAAATGTCCTGCAAGTTGGTTCAGGAAGCAGCAGCAGTGATACTGTTTTTGGAAGCAGCAACAGGCCATTCTCACCTCCTTCCCTACCCTAAACTCCCTCCAGCTTACTGAGGAGGACCCAGCAAATGCCATAACAGGCTGCTCAGTCCACTCTCGGAGATCAGGCCTCAATTTCAATTTCCTGAGACTGAATGATCAATTTCTGGAAAAGCCACCAATAAAGGACAATCAATCTTTTTTTTTTTTTTTTTTTTTATTTTTTTTTAATTTATTTTGCAATACAATTCAGTTCTACATATCAGTCACGGATTCCCTTGTTCTCCCCCCCTCCCGTCCCCCTCACCTTCCCCCCAACGCCCCCCCCCCCCCCATTCCCATCTCCTCCAGGGCAAAGCCTTCCCCACAGACTGAGGTCAACCTGGTAGACTCAGTCCAGGTAGGTCTAGTCCCCTCCTCCCAGGCCGAGGCAAACAATCCTGCATAGGCCCCAGGTTTCAAACAGCCAACTCATGCAATGAGCACAAGATCTGGTCCCACTGCCTGGATGCCTCCCAAACAGATCAAGCCAATCAACTGTCTCACCCATTCGGAGGGCCTGATCCAGTGTGGACCCCTCAGCCATTGGTTCATAGTTCATGTGTTTCCATTCATTTGGCTATTTGTCCCTGTGCTTTATCCAACCTTGGTCTCAACAATTCTCGCTCATATAAACCCTCCTCATTCTCGTTAATTGGACTCCCAGAGATCCACCCAGGGCCTAGTCATGGATCTCTGCATCCAGATCCCTCAGTAGTTGGATGAGGTTTCTAGCACAACAATTAGGGTGTTTGGCCATCCCATCACCAGAGTAGGACAATCAATCTTAAGCACCCCCAACAGCAAGGAGGAGGCCTGGGACTTGTTCAGGCCAGACCAAAAATGCAAAAACTGTAGCCCTGACCAACCCCTGACTAGCCCTGACTAATTAGAATGTACTAATATGATTGCCACTTGCTTAAGCCTATCATATCTAAAAATGATCTAACTGCTCTAGGAACTCCCCTTGGCTGTGCTGAAAAGGAGCCCCACACGTCCCTCTCGGGGTCTTTGCCATCTTGCCTTTGTGTGGGATGACAGGCCCCAGCATGCTGGAATAATAAACACTGTTGCTGATTGCATATGTGGGTGATGGTCTTTCGTGGGACTTCTCCACAACCCTTCCCCAGGAAGGGATGAGGTCATCATGAACATGATTGGCTGGGGCTCTTTTTCCTGCCTTAACTGGGTACAGAACCCTCAACTGAAACAGAAACAGAAACCTAACCGAGTGCAGAAACGGAAACTGAAACTAAATTAAAGCTCAGGCCTAGTGGAAGCTGGGTCTAGGTGAAACCTAGCCATGGTGCTGCTGTGATCCCTCAGGGTAATGTGGGGCAGAGGTCTTAGCAAACAGGCTTCTGGAAAAAAGAAGAAGAACAACAACAAAAACTAGTCCTGTTAGGGTCAGTCCTGTTATAAGAGTTGAAAAGCACTTCAAGCTTTATTCCAGAGTATAGGAAATATATAGGACTGGGGAGCCTGGGGAGAAACCCTAATTTGCATTAAGTGACACAGTCCTATCAAGGCTCCATATGTGGCAGCAGGGTCCTATATATAGCAAAGCTCCTAGTATAAGTCTTATTTATCATATGTTCAGCATGGGAGGGTTCTAGAAAGAAACTATGGCAAGGGTCACCCTAGAGATTGATCAGGCATCCAGGCCTAGAGACAGACAGCGTTCAGATAAGGTCAGTCCTCTGGGTCCAGGGACATTCTCCAGATAAAGGCAGGTAGAGAGCAGGAAGTCTCACTGGGAGGTAGGGTTGGGGGAGGAGGGAGTCCCTCTGTCGTCCAGCTTTGGCAAAAGCTTCCAGGTCATGATAAACTGTAACATCTGACCAGCAAAGCCTCCAACAGCCTCCCATGGGTATCAACAAAGCTTGGCATATCAAGTTGTAGTAGAACTAAGTACCTCCCCTCATATTAAGGCTAGGCAAGGCAGCCAGTAAGATGAATAAGTTCCCAATGCCAGCCAAAGCATTAGGGACAGCCCCTGCTCCCACTGTTAGGAGTTCCTCAAGTGAACCAAACTACACAACTGTAACATATATGCAGAGGGCCTAGGTTAGTCCCATGCAGGCTCCCTGGTTGTCTGTGAGCGCTTATGAGCCCAGGTTAGCTGATTCTGTGGGTTTTCTTATGATATCCTTGACCCCTCTGGCTCCTACAATCTTCCTCCCTATCTTCAGCAGGATTCCCCAAGCTCTGATCTCAACTTAATGTTTGGTTGTGGGTCTTCACATCTGTTTCCATCAGTTAATAGATGAAGGCTTTCTGATGACAACTGAGGTAGTCACCAATCTATGAGTATAGCGGAACATTGTTAGGCATGATTACATTGATATTTTATTTTTCTCTGATCATGTTTGGTTCTATCGTAGATCTCTTGGATATCTAGCCTCTGGGATCTGGCACTCCACACAGTTTCAGGGGTGGGCTCACTCTTGTGGCATGAGTTACACACTGGACCAGTCATTGGTTGGCCACTCCTACACTCTGCATCACTCCTACCCCAGCACATCCCATAGGTAGGACAGACTGTAAGTCAAACGTTGTATGTATGGTTCATGTCCCAATCTCTCCATTGGGAGACTTGTCTGGTCACAGGAGATGGCTAGTACAGGCCACATATCTGCTATTGCTAGGAATCTTAGCTGGGGTCACCCTTGTAAATTCCTGGGAATTCCCTTTGCACCAGGTTTCTAACTGACCCAGAAGTGGTTCCCATTTCAGTCATTTCTTTAAGTATTCTCCTCTATCCAGCCCCCAACCCGAACCCTCATGTTCCCATCCCCACTTGCCTCCAGTCCACACACAAAATCTCTTCTATTTCCCCTTCCCAATGAGATATATGCATCCCTCCTTGAGCTCTCCTTGTTACATAGCCCCTCTGGTTCTGTGGATTATACCCTGGTTATCTTCACTTTACAGCTAATATCTGCTTATAAGTGAGTACACACCATGTTTTTCTTTATGAGTCGGGGTTATCTCAGGGTGATTTTTTTTCTAGTTCTATCCATTTAGAACTAGAAGTTTCAAATTTCCTGATGTCATTGTTTCTAAGAGCTGAGTAATACCCCATTATGTAAATGTACCACATTTTCTTTATCCATTCGTCAGTTGAGGGGTATTTAGGTTGTTTCCAGTTTCTGGCTATTACAAATAAAGCTGCTGCAAATCGAAGACAATTTCTAATCTGGTATTCTGTTCAAAACATTGATGGATTCCTCTTTTAAATGTATTTGTTTTATATATGTATTTTGACTGTACCTCTTGCATATGTTCATATACCACTTTTCATGCCTGGTGTCCAGGAAGATCAGAAGTCACTAGAATAAACTCTAGTTACTTATGGTTTTTAGCTACCAAATATGTGTTCATAAAACCAAATCTGGGTCCACTGCTGGAGCAATAAGTGCTCTCAATCACTGAGAGATTTTTCCAGCTCATGATAGAAACTTAAGAAATAGGAACAGTCTCAATTTGTAGAGTCAGATCTACTGCAGTAGAGAGAGAAACAGATAGTGTGTTCCCTACACCAACTATATTAGGGATAGCTCAAGGCTTATACATTGTTTCACTCAGAAAGCAGCTTTGGTAAAAAGGGAAGGCTATATTTGAGTAAATAAAAAACCCTGCCCTTCAGAGAGGAGTGGAATTAAGTTTTTTAAGAGAAAGTACATGTGATAAAAGTTGATAACATGTGATTAAAATTTTCTAAATAAGACTTAAGCAGCTCAAGAAAAACCAATGGTTTTAAGACCTAAATTGGCCAGCTGTATTTCATAGTGTTATAGAACTACTATAATGTAAGAAGAGAATAACAAACATTAGAAGGGAAGGGAAATTAGTCATAAGGACTTTGGATTGTATCAGTCTCCTTTGTTTCCTTTGTCCTTCATGTTTCTTGGTGGAAGATCATATGTTGACTCATATGTGGCCCATGTACCTTCTGAAAAGGAGTCAAGTGTTCATATACAAGGCCCTGCTGCTCCACTGAATGCAGAGTATAGTGAGTTATCCTTCAAACAGGTGTGATGAATAAATTCCATTTATTCTTGCTTCTTCCCATTATTGCATTCTCAAAAGAAGTCCTAAATGTGGGGTACAGTGTCCTATAAAACTTCAAAGTCCTTCTTGAAACAGGACAGGTAAAGTCTGCTTACCTCTCTGCTATATAAAATGGCCACTTGCCACAATTTTTATTGGTGTCTCGGTGACTTTTTTCATGTCCTTGTAATTCTCTTACTTTTGTTTAATCACATTGATACCCATCCTGTCCTGTTAGTCCCTGCCAAGTGTTAATAAGTTCATTTTGTTTGTTTATATGGGTTCATTTATAATTGTCTCATTTAATGGGGAGCAAATAACTGTTTTCTCCTTTTGAAATGGATCCAGCTTAAGTTACTGTTTGTGTTGTGTGGCAAAAACTTCAGAGGAATATTCATTATATTACACAACTTCATAGACACACATATGTTTCATTTTTAGCAAAAGTGATAATGTTCTCATTAACATAAAAGTAATTGATGGGCCTATTTTATCCTGAAAGCAATTGGTATACAATTATATATGAAATGACTATATCTGGTTGTCACACACACACACACACACACACACACACACACACACACACACATATATGCATATGTATAAGTGAATATGTGTATAACATAGAATTGAATGTATGTATGCTAGAGGAGAGAGAGAGAGAGAGAGAGAGAGAGAGAGAGAGAGAGAGAGAGAGAGGAGGAGGAGAGAGAGAGAGAGAGAGAGAGAGAGAGAGAGAGAGAGAGAGAGAGAGAGAGAGAGACTATCATGCAAATAATTATTTTGCTCTTGTCTTCCTGCCTTTGTAGACAAAGCTGTGTGTGAGAAAAAGGCACTGTGAGACATTATCAAGTGCTTAGGATTACACCCAGGGGAGAATTTCGGCCCATTTAAGAATTCAAAGCCTTCTCTGTGGAATAAAATCAAAAGAGCCCAAGAAGGATTAGACATCACAGGTTATCAGTGAAGCTTGGTGAGTTTTATATGGAATACTTCTCATGGTTTGATATGACAACTGATGGTGTAATTCAATAATTATAAAGTGACTATAATTAAATCTCTACAGTGAACATCATAGGCAAAAGAATGGTAAAGAAGGGTAAGAGGCAAAATTCAGTAATGAAAATGTTCTTTGTAGAATAATTAATAAAAACTATCAAAAAACTATAAACTCCTAAGAAATGTCTATATGACTGTCATTAACTGCAGGGAGAAAGATGAGCTCCCAGTGTGCAAGTATACAGCAAATGCTTCTTCTGTCAGCACAGAGAATTCCTTGTGGAAAACGAGGAACACAATTAACATCACACAGGTTGTCATGTAAGCATTATGTAACACCATAGGTTGCAAAGCTTCCTATTGACACTGTTTGGAGTGTTTTGATAATTGCTGTAATTTCTTGACTATTACTGTGCATCCTTTGTAAACATTGTCTCAGCCCATTCAGTCCTCACAAGAACTCTACAGGGTGGATGTTCTGCCTCCAGTTTGGGGAATAAGGAAATTGAGGCTCACGGTCAATTACTAACTGTCCAGTTTCTTATACCAGGAATGTAAATGCAAAGATACATTCCTTCTGTGCATGCTCTTTGCACTGTAGCTTTGGAAATTAAGCATATTATAATGGTGCTCTGAGAGGGAGGGACAGGAAGACTGGGGCTCAAGAGTCTGCTGACTAGTTGACTTTGCCAGCACCTTGATTATCTGAACTTGTTCCTTCATTATCTCCAGGTTTACTTGGCAGGAAGCAGTCTGGCCTTCATGCTTAACTTCTGATTTATCCATTAAAAATAAGCCAGTTTCAGCATGCTTAATTTACTCACTATTTAATTTGATTAAATGAACTTAGTGTTCATTCATTTTCCCTTCATCACCATTTTCTCAAGTTATCCGTGCTGCTTTACCGAGTGAGCAGGGTTTCCCTTTTTGTCTTTGACCTGAGTGAACTCTCAAGTGCCAGAGGGCAAAGCTGGCAGATGAAACCCTGCAGTTGTCCTTCTCTGTACCCTCAGATGCTGGCTGACAATTGCATTAGTCAGGACGGAGCAGGAGGAAGCCACTTTAATAAAAGTCCCTACATACTAGTGTATAAGTCAAGGGAAGCTGGAGGTGGGGGGAAGTAGGCATCTGGAGAGTGTCAAGGGCTGGAATCATTCTTTGAAGCTTCACCAGTGCAGGGCTGGGCGGCAACTATGGATGGGGACACATCTTTAATGTTGAGGCAGAGCTGTGTCCAGATACTTCAGTAAATAACAGAGATGCCACTCCCTCACTGATAGCAATCTGAGCATCAACTCAAGAGAAAGACGCTTCCTGTGTTCAGAGTGGGACACTTGGTTCTACTGAATAAAGTCAGGAAAGAAGGGATATACCAGACTATTAGAGAAAGGCTAAAATTGAGGCCGTTCAAATAATTCAGTGCGGGTGACTTTTAAGAAATTTTCTATTCATTTTACATAGCTCACCCTTTCTTCCCTCCACCTGCTCCCCCAGCCTCCCCTGCTCAACCCATCCCCCACATTTCCCTTCTCAGACAAGACAAGGCCTCCCATGGTGAGTCAGCAGAGCCTGGCCCATTCAGTAGAGGCAGGTCCAAGTCCTCTCCCTAAATCAAGGCTATACAAGGTGTCCCACAATAGGGAGTGGGCTCCAAAATGCCAGCTCATGCACCAGGGATGGATCCTGATCCTACTGCCAGTGGCCCCTTTAAGCAGATCAAGCTACACAACTGTCTCCATTACGCAGAAGGCCTAGTCCAGTCCAGTGGAGGCTTCATGGCTATTGGTCTAAAGTTCATGAGTTCCCACTAGTTAGGTTTGGTTGTCTCTGTAGGTTTCCCCATTATGATCTTGGATGCTCCTTGCTCATAGAATCCCTCTTATCTCTCTTCAACTGGACTCCATGAGCTTGGTCTGGTACTTGGCTGTGGATCTCTGAATCTGCTTCCATCAGTTACTGGATGAAGGCTTTATGATGACAGTTAGGGTATTCACCACTCTGATAACTGTGGTAGGCCAGTTCAGGCACCCTCTCCACTATTGCTAGTATTCTAATCTGGGGTCATCCTTGTGGATTCCTGGAAACTTACCTAGCACACAGTTTCTCCCTTACCCCATAATGTCTCCCTCTATCATGATATCTCTTTCATTGTTCTCCCACTCCATCAATGTTCCAGCTCAACCATCTAGTTCCCTTATGTCCCATCCCCCATCCCCTACCCTCCATTGCCCCCCATCCCAGTTTACTCATGGAGATCTCATCTATTTCCCTTTCCCAGGGCTATCCATGTGTACCTCTTAGGGTCCTTCTTACTATCTAGTCTCCCTGGAGCTGTGGGTTGTAGTCTGGTTATCCTTTGCTTTCCATCTAGTATCCACTTATGAGTGAGTACATACCATGTTTGTCCTTCTGGGTCTGGGTTACCTCACTCAGGATATTTTCTAGTTCCATCCATTTGCCTGCAAATTTCATGATGTCATTTTATTTTTTCTGCAGAGTAGTACTCCACTGTGTATATGTACCACATTTTCTCTATCCATTCTTTGGTTGAGGGGCATCTAGGTTGTTTCCAGATTCTGGCTATTGCAAATAATGCTGCTATGAACATAGTTGAGCATGTGTCCTTGTGGTATGATTGAGCATGCCCAAGAGTGGTATAGCTGGGTCTTGAAGAAGATTCATTCCCAATTTTCTGAGAAACCGCCATACTGATTTCCAAAATGACTGTAGAAGTTTACACTCCCATCAACAGTGGAGGAGTGTCCCCCTTGCTCTGAATCTTCTCCAACATAAGCTGTCTTCAGTGTTTTTGATCTTAGACATTCTGACAGGTGTAAGATGGTATCTCAGAGTTGTTTTGATTTGCATTTACCTGATGACTAAGGATGTTGAGCAATTCCTTAAACGTCTTTCAGTCATTTAAGATTCTTCTGTTGAGAATTCTCTGTTTAGCTCTATATCCCATTTTTTTAATAGGATTGTTCAGCATTTTGATGTCTGGTTTCTTGAATTCTTTATATATTTTGGAGATCAGCCCTCTGTCAGATGTGGGGTTAGTGAAGATCTTTTCCGATTATGTAGGCTGTTGTTTTGTCTTATTTTACCGTGTCCTTTGCCTTACAGAAGCTTCTCATTGTCAGGGGCTCCCATTTATTAATTGTTGTTCTCAGTGTCTGTGCTACTGATGTTATATTTAGGAAGTAGTCTCCTGTGCCAGTGTGTTCAAGGCTGTTTCCTGCTTTGTACTCTATCAGATTCAGTGTAACTGGATTTATTTTGAAGTCTTTGTTTCACTTGGACTTGAGTTTGGTGCATGGTGACAGATATGGATCTATTTGCAATCTTCTACATGTTGACATCAGTTATGCCAGCACCATTAGTTAAAGATGCTTTCTTTTTTCCATGGTACAGTTTTGGCTTTGTTAAAAATCAGGTGTTCATAGGTGTATGGATTAATGTCAGGGTCTTTAATTCGATCCCATTGGTCCACATGTCGGTTTTTATGCCAATACCAAGCTGTTTTTATTACTATAGCTCTATAGTAGAGCATGAGATCAGAGTTGGTGATGCCTTCAGAGGTTGCTTTATTGTACTGGATTGTTTTAGCTATTCTGGGTTTTTGTTTTTCCATATGAAGTTGAGTATTGTTCTTTTCAAGTTTGTGAAGAATTGTGTTGAGATTTTGATGGGGGTTGCATTGAATGTGTAGATTGCTTTTGGTAAGATTACCATTTTTACTATGTTAATCCTACCTATCCATGAGCATGGGAGATCTTTCCATTTTCTGATATCTTCTTCAATTTCCTTCTTCAGACACTTAAAGTTCTTATCATACAGGTCTTTCAGAGTTACCCCATGGTATTTTATATTATTTGTGGCTATTGCAAGGGGTGATGTTTCTTTGATTTCTTTCTCAGCCAATTTATCATTTGTATATAGGAGGGCTACTGACTTTTTTGAGTTAATCTTGTATCCTGCCACATTACTGAGGGTGTTTATCAGGTGTAGGAGTTACCTGGTAGAATTTTTTGGGTCACTTATGTATACTATCATATCATCCACTGCTGTGACTTTTACTAAACCGACAGTCAACCTTTAGATCCAAAATAATAAAATAAAATAAGCAAATTAGAACACAAGCAAACACATTCTAATCTTTCAAATACCTCTACTTGGCAGATGCCATAATTGAAGACTATTTGCAGAAATTTTGACAACTTGGTAGAATTATTAGGTAAAGACTTCTTAATTATGGCATCTTTTATACTTACATGGGAGGAAACATATTAAATAACAGAAGCAAAAATTTCTAGGGAAATAAAGGTGGCAAGCAAGAGTACATGGGGTAAGGTAAAGGCATGATAGAACAGGAATGATATGTTCAGTGTACAATACATGTCACATGAAAAGATTTTGAGAAATTAAATTTAAATGGAAAAAATAATAATGCAAATCTACATAAAATTAAAACATTAATATGTTCATACATAAGATAATTTCTGGATGACAAAAGGAAAGACTAGTGTGATGGCTTAGCAGTTAAAGGCACTTATCATCAAGCCTAATGATATGAGTTCTATCTATAGGACCTCATAATGAAAGAACTAACTCCTGAAAGTTGTCCTCTGGCCACTACATTTTGTGGCATGCCTATGTGCATGCATTCACACACACACATACATACACACACATATATGAGAGAGAGAGAAAGTGTGAGAGAGAATAATAAATAAGAGAAGTTATAAAAAAATTTCCCACATCTGTAGAACTTCCCAGAGATTTTAAGGACAGCTCTTACTAATAAACTGTGAGGCTGGTCTTATCTGTCTCACACACTGTACTTTGGTAAAGTAGGAAGATCTCCATTTCACCCCATTTTCCTCTACTTCTCCCTACTGTAGAGTCCACAAAAGGTACAGACTCAAATTATTATTATTATTATTATTATTTTATTATTATTATTTGATTTTTTTTCAAGACAGGGTTTCTCTGTGTAGCTTTGGAGCCTATCCTAGACCTCACTCTGTAGACCAGGCTGGCCTCAAACTCACAGAGATCTGCCTGCCTCTGCCTCCTGAGTGCTGGGATTAAAGGTGTGTGCCACCACTGCCCGGTTACAGCCTCAAATTATTAAGCTTACTTGTGGTAGTTTCACAAAGATGTCCCCCATGGTCTCACACATTTAAATGCCTGGTTCATAGTTGCTGATGCTGGTTGGGAGCCTTAGGAGGTATGGCCTTCTTGGGGAAAGTGTGTCACTGAAAGCAAGCTTTGAGAGTTTAAAGACTCATGGCATTTCAATTTTGTTCTCCTTGCTTCCTGATTACAGTTCAAGATGTGAGATCTCATTTTGACACTCCAGCCTTTATGCCTGTGGAGACAGCCTCCATTCCTGTGACTTCCCTATCATGACAGATTTTTATCCTTCTGGAACTTTATGCCAAAATAAGGACTTCTCTCTATATGTTGCCTTGGCCATAGTGTTGTTTCACAGCAACACAAGAAAGACTAATGTGAACTTAGAAATAAGTCATAAGCCATACATATAGAAAGTTTTTGCTTCTGCATATTTTTTGATGTTTTCTGCCTGATAGACAGTAGGCATGAACAGTGAACTATGGTAGGCATTGGCAAATAATGAGCAAGAATCATTATGAAAAATGCACCAAAGAAAGCAAATTAAAATGCAGAAGGGAGTTCATTGGATGCAGCTCATCTAAGTGTTATAGCACTTATGTGCTCTTGATTTCAAGGGCCTGGATGTGGTCTCCAAATCAATGTGAGGGAGGAAAAAAAGAGACAAGTTGCAGATGCCATTACTTAAAAGCTGGACCAGTTCTCTGCTTTACTTTAGTGTACACAAAAATAGATGTCCACTAATATGAAATGTGTGCCAGTGTTGGTGTGCTCTATGAGGATGTGCATCAGTCTGGACCATGTACTGATATGACACAGGCTCAAATGTGAGGCATACACAGCCTGTGATTCATATGAATATAGTAGATACATTTTTGAGACTGTATATGTGTTCTTAAGAAATGTGTTGTATTTGATCTTCGCCATTCTGACAGGCGTAAGGTGGTATCGCAGAGTCGTTTTGATTTGCATTTCCCTGATAATTAGCGATGTTGAGCAATTCCTTAAATGTCTTTCAGCCATTTGAGTTTCCTCTGTTGAGAATTCTCTGTTTAGTTCTATAGCCCCTTTCTTAATTGGACTGTTGGGCATTTTGATATTTAATTTCTTGAATTCTGTGTATATTCTGGATATCAGTTCTCTGTCAGATGTGGGGTTGGTGAAGACCTTTTCCCATTCTTTAGGCTGTCACTTTGCCTTGTTGACCGTATCCTTTGCTCTACAAAAGCTTCTCAGTTTCAAGAGGTCCCATTGATTGATTGCTTCTCTCAGTGTCTGTGCTACTCGTGTTATATTTAGGAAGTGATCTCCTATGCCAATGCATTCAAGAGTACTTCCTACTTTCTCTTCTAGCAGGTTCAGAGTAGCTGGATTTATGTTGAGGTCTTTGATCCACTTGGACTTAAGTTTTGTTCATGGTGACAGATATGGATCTATTTGCAGCCTTCTACATGTTGATATCCAGTTATGCCAGCACCATTTGTTGAAGATGCTTTCTTTTTTCCATTGTACAGTTTTGGCTTCTTTGTCAAAAATTATATGTTCATAGGTGTGCGGATTAATGTCAGGGTCTTCAATTCGATTCCATTGGTCCACATGTCGGTTTTTATGCCAGTACCAAGCTGCTTTTATTACTGTAGCTCTATAGTAGAGCTTGAGGTCAGGGATCGTGATGCCTCCAGAGGTTGTTTTATAGTACTGGATTCTTTTGGCTATCCTGGGTTTTTTGTTTTTCCATATGAAGTTGAGTAGTATTCTTTCCAGGTCTGTGAAGAATTATGCTGGAGAGGATGTGTAGCTAGGGGAACTCTCCTCCACTGCTGGTGGGAATGCAAGCTTGTACAACCACTTTGGAAATGAATATGGCGCTTTCTTAGAAAATTGGGAATCAATCTCCCCCAAGATCCAGCTATACCACTCTTGGGCATATACCCAAGGAGTGCTCAATCATACCACAAGGGCACTTGCTCAGCTATGTTCATACCAGCATTGTTTGTAATAGCCAGAACCTGGAAACAACCTAAATACCCTTCAACTGAAGAATGGATAAATAAAATATGGTACATATCGGGGCTGGAGAGATGGCTCAGAGGTTAAGAGCACTGGCTGCTCATCCAAAGGTCCTGAGTTCAATTCCCAGCAACCACATGGTGGCTCACAGCCACCTATAATGAGATCTGGTGCCCTCTTCTGGCCTGCAGGAATATATGCAGACAGAATACTATATATATAATAAATAAATCTAAAAAAAATATGGTACATATATACAATGGAATACTACTCAGCAGAGAAAAACAATGACATCATGCGGTTTGCAGACAAATGGATGGATCTAGAAAAAATCATCCTGAGTGAGATAACCCAGACTCAGAAAGACAAACATGGTATGTACTCACTCATAGGAGAATTCTAGATGTAAAACAAAGATGACTAGACTGCTACTCACAACTCCAGGGAGGCTACCTAGAAAACAGGACCCCAAGAAAGACACAGGGATCACCCAATAACAGAGAAATGGATGAGATCTACATGAACAACATGGATGTGAGTGGGGATAATGAAGGGCAAGGGTTGAGGGAAAGAGAGCTTAGGGGAGCGGGAGATCCCAGCTGGATCAACAACAGAGAGGGAGAACAAGGAATAAAAGACCATGATAAATGAAGACCACATGAGAACAGGAAGAAGCAAAGTGCTAGAGAGGCCCACAGAAATCCACAAAGATACCCCCACAATAGACTACAGGCAATGGTGGAGAGACAGCCTGAACTGACCTACTCTGGTGATAGGATGGCCAAACACCATAATTGTCATGCTAGAAACCCCATCTAATGACTGAGGGAACAGGATGAAGAGATCCATGCCCATGCCCCAGGTGGAGCTCCAGGAGTCCAATTGGTGAGAAAGAGGAGGGTTTGTATGAGCGAGAATTGTTGAGACCAAGATTGGATAAAGCACAGGGACAAATAGCCAAATGAATGGAAACTATGAATCAATAGCTGAGGAGCCCCCAACTGGATCAGGCCCTCTGGATAAGTGAGACAGTTGATTAGCTTGATCTGTTTGGGAGGCATCCAGGCAGTTGGACTGGGTCCTGTACTCAGTGCATGAGTTGGCTGTTTGAAACCTGGTACTTATACAGGGACACTTGGCTCAGCCTGAGAGGAGGGGACTGGACCTGCCTGGACTGAATCTACCAGGTTGAACTCAATCCTCAGGGGAGTCTTTGCCCTGGAGGAGATGGGAATGGGGGTTGGGCTGGGGGGGAAGGCGGGGGCGGGGGGAGGAACAAGGGAATCTGTGGCTGATATGTAAAATTAAATTAAATTAAAAAATAAATAAAAAAGGAAATGTGTTGTAGTACAGGGATAGTGTCAATACAATGTTTTACCAACATGTATTAAACTTGCATTGAATTAACTTAAGTGTAAAATCCAAGAAAAATACACTTTTATTTTTTATAATTGAGAGAAATTCTATGACTCAAAATATTCTTCTGGAAAAAATTTGAAAACTAAACATTCAGCTTCATATTTGCAATCATTTTCCTTGTACAAGAATGTGGATGAGAGTATTCTAAGGGGCTGCTGAAGGGTATAGATTTCCTGCGAGGACAGACTTACTTTAGATTTCCTTTGCTCTCTCTCTCTCTCTCTCTTTCTCCGTTTTTTTTTTTTTTTTTTTTTTTTTTTTTTTTTTTTTTTTTTTTTGTGTGTGTGTGTGTGTGTGTGTGTGTTTCATACATGTAGGTAATCCGATGCCTATGTATTCAGAGTCCACCACAAAGGCTAGGTTTCTTTCTTTATTGTTCTCTGCCTTATGATCTTCAGACAGGGTCTGTCACTGAACCAGAGGTTTATCCCTACAGGTAAGCTGGCTGACTAGTATCTGGCTGTCTCCTACCCCCAAATGCAGGTGTTGGGTTCAGGTATGCCAAGCTTTTTACAAAGGTGCTAGGGATTCAGACTTGTGCCCTCAGCTTCTCAGCTTGAAGAACAAGCACTCTTACCCACTGAGCCATCTTCTCAGTCCCTGTTTCTTAAATCATCCATTTCACTCTTTAATAAGTAACTCAGCAGCTCCTGACCTTGGAGTTGCTACATCTTTAATTTTCAGCACAAAAAGCATATATTTTCATCATCACTGTGCATGAAACACATTTCTAGCTCATTTTCTAGAAAAAGAATTTGAGAATAGTAAGGGAAGAAAAAATGTTAAGTAAATTTGTTAAATATTTCTATATAACTATTAACCAAGGGAAATGTATCTTTTATTTGGACTATAGTCAGCCTAGTACAAATACAATGTATTTGAATCATGAATAATTTTATTATTCAGTCAGCCTGCTGACCAAAATAAGTTATAACATCCCTGCCCATATGTCTGCCACAGACTTTAACAATTGTATGAAGATGAACTAGATAAATAACTGAGCTGAATATTTTCCTCTGTTATTTTGCCAGGTAAGCAACCATACTGAATTACTTTAAAATCAATCTTAACTAGGTTTTCTCTTATGTACTGCATGTTGCCACAAACAAGACTAATTTCTTTTATGCAAGTCGCTGAGCAGGTATTACTAAAATGAAATTGATTCTGAATCACTCCCATGGAGGTTGCCTTCATTTTTTCTTAAATTCTAAAATCAGTGTTAATGAAACCAGAGCCTTGCAGCATTCAATTTAAGATTATTTTTCACCTGGAGAACTTTAGATTCTTATAAAAATTATTCTTTTTGGGAACATAGAAGTAAGAAATGATTTTTTTATAAAATAATTTTATAAAATGAACAATCTAACAAGCATTTTGAAGCAAGAAAGGCATTTCTTTGCTATTATACATAACATCCTTAAGGAACAGTCTGTAGGCATTACTCGTGAAGGATCTCCAGATGACTATTTGTTCAAAATTGTAATAAAATGGGAGAAATTGCTGAAAATACATTATATTACTTTTAAAAATTATTTTTTTCAATTTTTATTTGTTCTTGTGACTTTCATATGTATGCATTATGTATGTATGTATTATGTATGTATGTGTGTATGTTAGTAAGTATGCATGTATGCATTTAGTGAAGGATGATTATAAACACCCACTTCTGCCCTAACTCCCACCTTGGACCCCATCCACCTCAAAATGTCACATCTTTTTTTTTTCCAATAGCCCACTCTTGTTCATCCGCTCATACATGCATGGGTGTGGGACATATATTAGAGCATGAGAATTCTACCAACAGTCACACTCTTAAACCAGAGTGAGTCTCCCTTCCCCTCCCCAACAGCAGCCAAGGACACCTCAGCAAGGACTGGGACCTCGACATCATCTACTTCATACACTGCTGAATTTTGATTGGCTTGATCTTGTGTAGCTCTCTTGCAGGCTGTTCCAGATGCTGCAGGTCTATGGGTGTAAGAGCTGTGTCCGATCCAAAAACCACATTTCACAGCACTTCTCTCCACCTTCTGGCTTTTAATGTTCTTTCCACAGTCTTTTTCCACAATACTCCCTGAATCTTGCTGGGAGTGGGTTGATGTAAGTGTCCCATTTAGGGCAAGAACTATCATTTTAATGTAAGATGCAGAAATGTTCCATTTCTCTGTGTTCTTCTTTATGAAATTGTTCTTTTAGATTCAGTATCTTAAATAAAAATCTCAAGATAGAATTACTAAGATTGTTGTCAGTGTCCAATGAAATTTTATACCAAACTAAAGACTCATACACTATAAAAGAAATTATTTATACTCATTACTGCCTGAATTATCTTACAGATATTTAGCTGGTACCTATGATGTCCTCAATATTATACAGGTGCTGCTTAATCCTCCTGTCTTATTAACTCCTACCACTATCTTATAAAACATAATTTAATTTATATACTAATGTAATTTTATTAATATTATTTCCCAAACCAGCTTCATGCTATGATTAATACAGAAGAGGAAAAAATATAATAAAATACATTGTATGTTACAGTTTTTTAAGTAAAATTTTCTTTTAAAAAATATTAAAAAGTAGCCAGGCTGTGGTGTTGCATACCTTTAATCATAGCCCTCAGGGAGGCAGAGGAAGGTGGATCTCTGTGAGTTCGAGGTTTACAGAGAGAGTTTCAGGACAGCCAGAACTACAGAGAGAAACCCTGTCTCGAAAAACCAAATATATATATATACATATATATACTTATGTATGTGTGTGTGTTTTTGCATATATATATATATATATATATATAATTAAATTCTCTAAATGCATAGAGTACTTCTTTCTTTAATGCAAGGAATGTATATATATATATATACATATACATATATATATATATGTGTGTGTGTGTGTGTGTGTGTGTGTGTGTATACTGATTACGTTTTCCCTCCCTGTACTACTCCTGAGTTCCTTCCCCTCCCATCTGGATACATCCCCTTTTCGTCTCTCATTAGAAAAGAACAAGATTCTAAGAGATAATAATAAAACATATCAAAATAAAATAAGGCATTTCTTTTTTATTTATGTCAAATAAGTTCTACATGTACACTTGAAGAAAAATTCTTAGGCCCTTAGGACTAGGTCAGTATGTGAAAAGTCTAGCCATGACAGTCCGAGGACCTGTGTTTGATCTCTGTTAGTACCTCCGTACATAATAAGCCAGATACTAGTGTATCTCTAATCCCAGCACTCATTAGAGGAGATGGAATATGGAGACAGGAGACTCCAAGTAATAATTTGTACTATACGTTTGAGTTTGTTTTTTTTTAAGTTCTTAAGCTTGGACATTGTTCTAGTTTAATTTTTACTGCTATGATAAAATACCCTGATAAAATTATTGTCATAGAAAAGGGCTTATTTCTGTTTATAACTCCAAGTTATAATCCATTATTGTGAGGAAGTCAAGGCAGGAACTTCAAACAGCCAGTCATCACGTGCATAGTCAAGAGTACAGAGGAATGGATGCCTAATGCTCTCTTCCTGTTTGTACTCAGATTCCTCCAGTCTTATGCAATTGGACCCTGTGTCTAGGGAATGGTGCTGACAACAGCAGGGTGGGTCTTCTCATATGAATGAACTTAAAGGTAAGCTTCACAGATACTTGTGCATTTAAATACCTCTCTGGGATTCTCTTCCCAGGTGATTCTAGGCTGTGTTTACTTGACAATTATGATAACCATCACAGACATGATTTGTTTCTAGTTTTGGTTGTATTAAATAAAAAATAATTAGGAAAAATTCTTGTATACAAAAAGCATGTATTTAGGATGATATCATGTGTTTATAAAGTATGTGGTTATTATTGAACAAATACTATTGGATTGTGGTATTGGTCCTGTCTGTGCAGGATACATTCAATGAAATTCTAAGACGTCTCCAAAGAGCATACTAAGTATAACATAGGTTTGCTTTGTTTTTTGAACTTGAAATCTGCAATTCTATTTCATGATTGCTCCTTGTGACAGTCACCAAAACTTTTGAGAACTTAATGGAGAAATTAATCAATAATTTGGCCCATGACATTTGGCTTCATTAAGTTTGCCAGCTAAAAGGTATTTTTCATGGTTGGAAGTACAGCTTAGTGGTAAAGCACATACCCATCCTGTCTGAGGTCCCAGATTCAACCCCCAGCATGTCAAAGGACAAGAACAAAACAAAAGAGAATACTTTTTCCTTCATGGTAGTTTGTATTAGCAATATAAGAATTTCCTTTTTGTTGTGCAAGTACGCTCGTGTATGTGTGTGTGTGTATGTGTGTGTGTGTTTGTGTGTGCACATGTGCATATGCATGTGTGTTTATGTATGTGTGTGTGTTTTTGCATGTGTGTGTATGTTTGTGTGAGCTTTGTGTAGTTAGGACCATAACTGTAGAATGGCTAATTCATCTTTGCATCTTTTTTTTAAATAATTTTTTTATTAAGAGATTTTCTATTCATTTTACATACCAACCACAAATTCCCCTGTCCTCCCTCCTCCCGCCCCCCAGACTTTCCCCCAACCCACTACCCATTCCCACCTCCTCCAAGGCAAGGTCTCCCATGGGGAGTCAGCAGAGCCTGGTACATTCAGCTGAGGCAGGTCCAAGCTCCTCCTTCCTGCACCAAGACTGCACAAAGTGTCTCACCATAGGCACTAGGTTCCAAAAAGTCAGCTCATGCACTAGGGACAGGTCCTGATCCCACTGCCTGGGGGCCCCCTATATAGTTCAAGCTGAACAACTGTCTCACTTATCCAGAAAGCCTAGTCCAGTACCATGGGGGCTCCTCAGCTATTCATCCACAGTTTATGTGTTTCCACTAGTTTGGCTAGTTGTTTCTGTATTTTTCCAGTCATGGTCTCGATATCCCTTGCTCATAGAATCCCTACTCTCTCTCATCTATTGGACTCCTGGAGCTCTCCCTGGGACCCAGCCGTGGATCTCTGCATCTGCTTCCATCAGTCACTGGATGACGGTTCTATGATGACAGTTAGGGTATTCAGCCATCCAATCACCAGAGTAGGTCAGCTCAGGCACCCTCTCGACCATTGCCAGTAGTCTATGGTGGCGTCATCCTTGTGGATTCCAGGGAACCTCCCTAGCACTCTGTTTCTCCCTATTCCTATGGTGTCTTCATTTATCATGGTATCTCTTTCCTTGTTCTCCCACTCTTCCTGTTTCAGCTCAAACCGTCTGCTCCCCTAAGCTTTCATCCCCCATCCCTTGCCCTCCATTAACCCCCTCACCCCTAGTTTGCTCATGTAGCTCTCATCCATTTCTCCATCACTGGGCAATCCATATGTCCTTCCTAGGGTCCTCCTTACTAGCTAGCCTCCCTGGAGCTTTGGGTTGCAGTCTGGTTATCCTTTTCTTTATATCTAGTATCTACTTATGAGTGAGTACATACCGTGTTTGTTCTTCTGGGTCTGGGTTATCATCTTTGAATCTTAAATCCAGAGCACACATGTTGATCCTTATTCCTTAAGGATAAGAAGTGGAAGCAGTTACCATTGCTTACAGGGTAGTTTGTAGCATACAAGACCTTCAGCACTGGAAGCAGAGTCCTTAATTAACGGCAGATATTTCGCTCCTGAGTGTGAAGACACGTGCGTTCTCCGTTTTGCACCTGGTCAACTTGGGTATGACAGGCATTGTTCTCACAAATAAAATGGAAGATGTAATATATCTTTGTTAAACTGAATGTCCTCACACAATATACCCCCAGTGTAGAATCTGGGACACACCCAAAACCAGAAATAAATCCACTGACTGTCCACAAAATGATAAAAGTGTGAATGTGTTTCCACCCATCACTGAATGCTGTGAACTGTGAAGTGATTTCAGCTCCTGGTCTTTGTATAATCAATCCATTAATGGCAGTATATGGGTCATGCCAGCTTAAAAAAGTTCATATCTTTATCAGTTGTCTCACAAAATTGTGGAGATCTTATTTATTAAAATGTACAAAGACATACATCTTCATTCCATGACTTAGTAATCTTATTCCTTTAACATATTAAGAAAGAGAAGATTGTCAAGTTCTGACTTGGCCTTGGAGTGAAGCAAATTAGTCTGTCATCGTTAATTTGAAAGAAGACACTTTGAAATTTACTGTTTGCTTTTTCACCTCAGCTCAACGTGCTGATGAAAGCAATTAAGCAATGATATTTACCACACAGAAAGGGGCCAGCTCAGGGGACATAGTGTATTTGTGGCCAATAATTCACTAACTACAATTCCCATAATTTCTGCTCAGAAATAAAATATACTTAAAAGTGGTAATCCAGTAATAGACCTGCCTCTCTACCTTCTTTCCCCTTCTTTCTCAGGTGGAACAGCAGGGCTCCCAGAGGTCAGCTAGAATGAGGCAAATATACCTCCAAACACTTTGACAAAATAAATAACACAATTTCTGGTGTTAGTATACCATCAAAGTGGTAGCAGAGAAGCAGCTTTTAATTTTCTCCGTCCCACAGCACCAGCTGCTTTCCTCTTTGCTATGCTGAAATACCCTAGTGAAGAAACTTGAAGCAGAGGGGCTTATTTTGGCTCATGGCTTTAGAGTGTACAGAGGAAAGCATGGTGATTGGGGAGATCTGCTGCTGGGAGACCCCACCCTGGTTTGTTTGTTTGGTGGATCCAGAAGCTGAGAACTAGACTGGAAGTCAGCATTCACTCTTTAATTCTCTGGACCCATGCAATGGTTACTATCTGCCAGTGTGACTCCATGTCTGAAAGTTCCACAGTCTTCCAAAACAGTACCATCTGCTCCGCTGGCATCCACATTTTCAAACTTATAAATTGTGTGGAATATTTCTCATAGAAACCATAATATTTGAATAACTGAAGGTGTTTAGGCACTTACCCTAAGGAAGAAATATGTTTATCTCAGGAAACTGGGGAGAGAAGCTACCATTTCCAGCTACTTAGTATATTATCTGCAAAGTGAAATTGGGTTCATGTAGTAGAATATTTTAAGGTGTGTTAATTTTGATTATATTGCATTTGTTTAACTCTGTGAAGCTGGGTTACTGTGCCTGTCTAAAACAGCTGATGGTCTAATAAAGAACTGGCTAATAGCAAGGCAGGAGAAAGGATAGGTGGGGCTGGCAGGCAGAGAGAATATTTAGAGAGAGAAATCTGGAAAGAGAACAGATGGAGAAGGAACCAGAGAAGGAGGAGGACTCCAGGGGCCAACCACCCACCCAGCCACAGAGTAAGAAACAAAGAAAGGTATACAGGAATAGCAAAGGAAAAGTCCCAGAGGCAAAAGGTAGTTGGGATAAGATACGTTAAGAAAAGCTGGCTAGAAACTCAGCCAAGCTGAGGCCGGGCACTCATAATTAAGAATAAGCCTCCATGTGTGGTTTATTTGGGAGCTAGGTGGTGCCCCCCCCCACAAGAGCCAACAACAACTGGGTCAGACAGGTAAAGTGAGACAGAGCTATGTGGCGTTAATAATGTTCTCAGCGCCTCCCAGAGCTGCTGCCCTGAATGGGAGGAGACAAGTCCACTTCCTGATCTAACTGAATTTACATTAACCTCAGCCCACTCAGCAGACTAACTGCAGGCTTCCAGCCCACTCAAGTAAAATGTCAGGGTTCAATGAGATGCCCTCTCACTGGCCTGGCTTGTAACACATTACTTTGTAATAGTGTGCTTATGTTCTCTGGCTTCAGGACATGGTGTTTTCCAGCACAACTTCTTCAAGGGCTGGTCATTTCCTTGATTTTATTTCTATGTTAAATAAATTGTGTGCAGTTTTATATAGTTGAGGAATAAACAAGTTCTGGCTCATCTTTCAGAATGCAGATACTCCGTGATCTTCTCAGGGCAGTTTCACTAAACACATCTAAAATTCCTTGTAAAGCTTAGAAATTAAGGAGACTTTATGTCCTTTCTAGTTTGGTTGTGAACTGAAACATAGAACAAAAGACACAGGATTAAAACCTCAGCAAGCATACACCAAGATCACATACACACAAATACACATGCGCATACACACACACACACGTATGCAAAGAGGTGGAGAAAATCAATGTAATTTCTCAATTTCAATGCCCTAGAGTAAGTGTGCAGCCCTATTCGTAAGGATGGTATAGAATGTCCTGTATACCCATGAAGCACCACAATGGTATCATGAATGGAATAAATATTTCCATTCTTCTTCTTAGCCACAGTCATTGTGTTATCATCATTCTTCAGGTGTGTTCTCTGCAGATCAGAGCTGACTGCCACAGACAACTTGCCACTACATTCCCATATTCAAGGCAGGAAAGAGATTGCCTTCTCTTTCCTGTATTCTCAAATTCCAGTCCAATTCTGCCCTCATACTGTCTTTCACAATTTATTCATCTTGTTTTGTTTCATACTTTCCCTGTTAGGTCTGTTTTCTACAGCAGGTTTCAGTTAACCACAAAGTAGGCAATAGAGGCAAAAAGCAAAATTGTACCTTATTTTAAATGACACAGTCATCGATTTGTGAAGTTTTAACTAATTTTTCTTTATCAATAAAAAATTGGGAGTCAGATATTGGGATAAGAGCCTGAAAGATCAGAAAAGCAGGGGAGAAGCCACCAGTCACCTCCTGCCTGTTCTATTCCTTTCTTCAAAAGGGTTGAGATCCTCTCTCATCCCTGCCTTACTACTTCCTGTCTCCCATCTGTTTACAGTTCTCCTAACCTCTAGAGTTAATTTTGGTCAGTTAGTGGATAGTTCTACCCTCTGACGCCAAGCAAACTTTATTTGTCAGATAACAATCAAAATATCACACAACAGATTTTCAATCATTCCAACTACAGAACTTTATGTACAGGATCCCATGCATGTGATGAGATAGAAGGAATGGGAAGAAGATGAATGTACAGTGGGGAGGATGTAAAGGCCCCTTTAAGATAAGCTTTCTCCTCAATATGGTTTTACCAAGGAGCAGAGCAAAAGAAGCATGGCCCAATCCAAGTATCTCCTTTGCTTGACAAGCCATGTGAGAAGCTGTGCATTGAACAATGCTTTAATAAGCATTGAAAAGCTGTGTGTACTCAGTAGATGTTTACTAAGCCTAAGTTTTTGTATTGTTGATGTCATATATGGTGTATCCTGAATGAGGCTTAGAGCATTCAAATGTAGAGGTGAACATTTGGCCATATAAAGTTGTAGATTGGCTTGATCTGTTTGGGAGGCATCCAGGCAGTGGGACCAGATCTTGTGCTCATTGCATGAGTTGGCTGTTTGAAACCTGGGGCCTATGCAGGATTGTTTGGCTCTGCCTGGGAGGAGGGGACTAGACCTACCTGGACTGAGTCTACCAGGTTGACCTCAGTCTGTGGGGAAGGCTTTGCCCTGGAGGAGATGGGAATGGGGGGGGGGGTTGGGGGGAAGGTGAGGGGGACGGGAGGGGGGAGAACAAGGGAATCCGTGGCTGATATGTAGAACTGAATTGTATTGCAAAATAAATTAATAAAAAAAAAGAGTAAAAAAAAAATAAAGTTGTAGATTATTTTAGAAAATACCTATTTTTCTGAAAAAAAAAATGCTTATTTCAAAGTCAGAAATTTTGTTTCCAAAGTTTTATAGTTTCATCCTGATTACTATGGATTTATTTTTAAGCTTTCTTTTCTTTCACGAAGACTTGGGAATCATCTTAGAGTTTGAAAGTTACTCACTTTTGGAGATTAGTCATGAGTATTTTTACATAAGTTTTCATAGACTCATTGAATATCATCCAGGAAAAAGAATCATATTTAAATGCAGCACTTATGTTCCCAGAAATGGAGTCTGAAGTTTAGAGATGAGCACTGACTTGACACTTGATACTTAAAATAGATGTGAAACTCAGAGCCTCTAGTCTTAGTGACTCTTCAATTAATTTATTCCATACAAGTCAGCTCATATAGCACATGTTCTAAGTGGGCACATGCTCCACCTGGAGACATTAAACCATGTATGAGAATGTTTGGTGATCAGCCAATATGACTTTTAGTTTTATCATCCAAGAAAGGTGGATAGCACAGGAGGTGGGATGTCTGCTTCTAACTGGAAGGAGAGAACTCCAGTGATTCACAATATAATGAAGTGGAATCTACAATATAATGAAATAAATCACAGGCAACGAGAAGATATATTTGCCTGTAATAAATGTTTCATAGCAAATTTCACAACAAGCAGTCTAATGACTGCAAATACCTCCCTCTTAGATAAAATAATAGAATGTTACCCAAGGACTTTAATATGTAAAAATATTAAAGGTGATTATTTTAAATGAATATATGTATACATATATAAAATTATTATTCTTATACATTTATTATATTCTGGTTGCAATGGAGCCAGTATCTTCAAAGGCAGATTTTCCAATAGCTTCAGGGTGGATGTAGAACTAACACCTGAACCTGTGCTGTACTACAGCCAAGCAGTGACACATGAGAAAACATTAAGGCTTTTATTCCAGAGCAATTATAAATTTTATGCTAAGGAGCAGTTTTTGCTATAGTATAGGGAAACACAAAATGCATTTATCAGAAATCCTGTCTATTTTTCCTTAGAGAAGTAAATAACTTTAAAGAGTAAGCTTTCAAGTGAGCAGCGTGGATAGATTAAGAAAGAGACACATGATAATTTGAAGTTTGGACTTAAGTTTATTCCTCCTGGTTCCAAAACCTATGGCTGTTTCTCTACCCATTACAATCTATTTCTTAGATCTTTTAAAAGCATTTTCTTTATGGTAGTGATAGATTAATCTCAAATTATATCTTATGGCACATATGGGTCCTTGTACAAGCTATGGTATATATATAAACTTGTTGCAAGGTGACTTTAAATATTAAATGATTGAAAAGTGCTTGACTCATTACATGACACCACATATACTTTAGGCAAATGATAACTATGGTTACTCTTTATTTTGAAGAAGATTCTTTGACTACCTCAAAGTAGTTTTTCACAGTCTGAAATGTCTTCATGAGTGGGAGAGTTTTCTCATGATGAGAATCATGTGTTTGTCAGGGGGAGTGATTATTTGTGAGTGCCAGTTCCTGTGGAGCTTTGATAACATAACTGAAACTATGTGTGTCTTGTGGTATTTCTTGTAGCACACACACACACACACACACACACACACACACACACACACACACACACACAATCTCTGGCTACAACTAGTGATCTTTGTGTATATGCCAGTGCATGAACATTGGTTAGTAAGGGAGAATCTTAGTTTTACTCATTCTTGATTCAGTTTAGAATCCACCCAGGCTGACTCAGGGATGTGGTAAATGGAATATATGTGATCATTCTGTTTGTTTTTGTGTTTTTTTTTTTTTCATTTTGAGACAGGGTTTCTTTGTGTAGCCTTAGCTGTCCTGGAACTAGTTCTGTAGACCAGACTGGCCTCAAGCTCACAGATATCTGCCTGTCTCTGCCTCCTGAGTACTGGATTAAAGGTGTGCGCCACCACTGCCCAGCTTAATATGTGTTCATTGTTAAGCAAAGTTGCATCCAATGTCAAGCTTGCAAGTTCCATTTAAAATTGGATCTTAAAGGACATTTTAACTTATGTGGTAGCTTCAAAAACCTTTCATTCCTAGGCAACCAAAAAAAAATTTCTTCCAAATAGTGATTTCTTTCTTCTTTTTCTTGTTCTTTTTAAAGGCAGCTCCAGGGAGAATAATCTGAAGACCATTTCTATAATTTGTGCTTATCTCTCCAGGAAGTTACTATATGGAAAATCTGTTGTAGATTTTCCAATCTAGGTACCCATAAAAATAAATCTCAATCAACCTAATGACATTTACAAGAAAGACTGACATATTGCAAATGTCAGCTTCTACAAACCCCATGAGTCTTTCTTTTAGTCAAACACAAATATTGAAGTGAAGAAGAGCTTCAGAATTAAAGAAGTTGAAATATCTTCTATGGGAAAGAAAAATTCTGCATGTTAAAGTACATCTGCAAGATACTTTATAATATAATATTTTCATATTTTGCATTTCCTTTGGACTTTGAAAACACTTTAGAGGAGATTGTGATAATTTATTATGTAAATCAGGATTGGAGATCATTGCTAGATTTTGTGTTGGTTCATAAAAGAGGGAAAAAGAAGCCAAGTGAGTCAACACTACAAGAACTCCTTCCATAGATATGTCAAGGCTTGGTTCTGTCTTTTCTTCCCCTGTTTCTTCCTTCTTCTGTCTCTTGGAACACTAGTTAGTCCTATCAGTCCTTCCTGTATTTTTTGAATGGCCCAAATTAAATCTTACTGAATGATTCTCCATTCCAGAACTGCCTTCTGTCAGCCCCATTTCATTTATTCTCATTCTTTGGGAAATAATTCATATATTCAGTCATAATTTACTTGAAGTCCAATGTAAATTAAGACCACATACTATTCACTTCTACATTAGTCAGGATTCTCTAGAGAAACAGAAATGATAGAATATACATGGATATAATATACATATATGGGATTTATTAGAGTGGGTTACAGGTTGTGGTCGAACTATTCCAACAATTTCTGTCTCCCAACTAAGAACCAAATAGTTGTTAGTCCAAGAGTTTAGATGTCTCACCTGGTCTTCAGTATATACTGGACTCCTGAAGAAATAGACAGTTGTATCCAGGAAGGAATGAACTTGCCAGCAAGAGTGAAGGAAAGCAGACAAAGAACAGATGCTTTATCCTTCTTCTCTAGAGGCTGCTGCCAGAAGATGTGGTCCAGGTTTAAGATGGAACTTCCCATCTCAAAAGAACCAGATTGATGGTGGGTCTTCTCACCTTGAATGATTCAATTAAGAAAAATCCCACACTGGTGCACCCAGCTGCTTGGATTTGAGTTAATTCCAGATGTAGTCAAGTTGACAACCAAGAATAGTCATCACATCTTCAGCACTAGCAGTAATATTTGTTTGTAAAGAACTTGATAGTGCATTGTATGCTTACTTATTTCTTTCCTGCCTTCTTGTACTTGCAGTTTTAGGATGACAGAAGCCCTGTATGTTTTAGATCATTATTTCTGTTTAAAGATCTAGCACTGTACTCTGGTTGAAGAATCGTGACCAGTGGCTGAGTCAGTGGAAGAATTAGGACACTTCTCCCTTTATTTACTAAAGTTCTACTTTATATGCCAATTTGCCAATTTTGTGTGGGCATCTTGTCATCCCTAGCAAGTTGTTAATCAACCATAAAAGCAATACTATTTTGGGGCTTTTGGAGACTACACTTTCTATGATCATATGAGAGGACATTGATATTGTTGATTTGCATTTGAGAAGGTGTCTTGTAAATAAACTTTAAATATATATCTCAGAGAAAGAATATCACTGCTATTGGGAATTCTTGCTCTGTTTAGGACATTATAACTTGAAGGCAGTAAAAGAGCCTCCCAAACATTGTAGCACAAATGAAATTTACAGAGACTTGGCCCCAAAGTCAAAATGGTCTGAATGAATAATCTGTGAAGTGAAAGGAAAAAGAAAGGTACAGGAGCAAAAACAGACATCAAGTACTCACTAAATGGTAATTCATTATTATCCAAATGGACTGGAAATAGAGTTATAGCAAGATTAGGTAAGCTATAGAGACCAGGAGACTGTTAAATGAAAAATGGAGATTATTTGAGATTCCTCTATTGAGAATTCTTGGTTTAGATCTGTACCCTCTTTTTTAATTGGATTGTTGGTTTTTGACATCTAGTTTCTTAAGTTCTTTATATATTTTGGATATTAGCCCTTTATCAGGCATGGAGTTAGTGAAAATCTTTTCCCATTGTATAGGCTGCCATTTTGTCCTTTTAAAAGTGTCCTTTGCCTTACAAAAGCTTTTCAGTTTCACGAGGTTCCATTTATTAATTGTTGATCTTAGTGTTTGCACTATTGGTGTTTTGTTTAGGAAGTTGTCTCCAGTGCTGATGCATTCAGGGCAAAAGTAAGTAGGGATAATTTCTTTTCTATCAGGTTCAATGTGTCTGTTGAGGTGTCTTTGATCCACTTGGACTTGAGTTTTGTGCAGGGTGATAGATATGGATCTATCTGTATTCTTCTACATGTAGGCATCCAGTTAGACCTGTACCATTTGTTGAAAACACCTGTTTTCTATTGTATATTTCTGTCTTCATTTTCAAAAATTATGTGTCCGTAGATGTGTGGGTCTGGGAATCCATTGAGCAAAACGTCTATTTTCATGCAAATACAATGTAGTTTTATTACTACAGTGCTGCAGTACAGCTTGAAATCAGGGATGGTGATGCCTCTGAAAGATCTTGTGGTTGTTTAGCTTGGGGTATTTGTGGAACTCCTAAGAGTGGAAATGGGGTGTCTCTGACTTTTTTGCATGCTCTTGAGACCCTTTCCCTTCTACTCCATTGCCTTGTCCAGCCTGGATATGAAGGTTTGTACCTAGTCTTATTGCATCATTTTATGCTGTGTTTTGTTGATCTCTCTAGGAGGCTTGCTCTTTTCTGAAGGGAAATGGAGAAGTGATGGATCTGGAGAAGAGGGGACGGGGAGTTTAAGGCTTAGAGGTGGTGAGGCTGCAGTAAAGATGTATTGTATGAGAGCAGAATCAATTAAAGGAAAAGAAACAAATGGATAGGAAATATAGTTAAGCTAACCCTGCTGCTCCCTATTTTCCCCTTAATATCTGGCTACCCCAACAGTGACCCAGGCTGCCTCCCTCCCCTATACCTGTAATTTTGTGTGATGGTACTTTCTAATTCTAGGTTTTGTGAACTCTGTAATTTAAGACTTCCCATCAATGTATAAAATTTTTAAAAAAGTATGAATGTTCTTTTAAATAATTCTTCATCCAAGAAGTCTTCATTATTATCTCTTTTCTCAGGTGTAACTTGAGGAAGCATGGCTCTTCTCTTCTAGCAAGTATCATATGCACTTTTTCTTAGGTTTTCTATTGTTGTGATGAACACCATGGCCCAAAACAACTCAGGATAGAAAGGGTTTATTTTTCTTACTCTTCTGTATCGCAGTTCATCATTTAAGGATGAAGTCAGAACATAAACCAGAAGGCAAAAGGGTGCTACTTACTGATCTGCCTTCTTATAGCCTAGGTGATCTCACCACCCACAGTGGATTGCTCCCTTGCCCCAGTGATGACTAATTAAGAAAATGCCCTACAGACTTGCCTATAGCCAGATATTATGGAGGCTCTATGACTCAGATTACCCTAACTAGTATCAAGTTCATATAAAACTAGCAGCACAAACTGCTGTCATCCAAGTGTTGCTGATCTGTAAAGATGATTGAGAGATAGGATAATACTTTATCAATATCTGTTCCATTCTTAGTATGTACTTTCTCTTTGAGTAAATGGATATATGAGTTAATTATCATTGCTATTTGGTGGTTTGAACCTCCCATAGCATATCCTCATCTGAATGAAATCCCCCATCAGTGTGGTAGACATGGCTGGTTTCCTTCATAATCTACTTTCTACTGTTGTTCAAAAAAAAAAATAACCTTATTTTTGTTAGTGATATTCCCATCAAATAAAAATTATTAATTTTCTGGTTGTACTTAGAGATAAGAAGTAAAATGTCATATCCCATGCTAATATCTGCTAAAGATTCTTATAAATAGTTAGTTTTCTTGATACAAGGACTGCCATTTTTTCTTGGTTCCTTGTGGTGATATTTCATTTGTGTACCCCAATAAAGCTTATTTGAGGATCAGAGGAAAAAGCCAGCCACTATACTAAACATAGAGGTCAGGCAGTGGTAGCACATGCCTTTAATCCTAGCATTCAGGAGGCAAAGATTCATCCAGATCTCTGTGAGTTCAAGGCCACACTGGAAACAGAGGCAGGTGTGGTGGCATATGCCTTTAATCCCAGCATAAACCATAGAGGTCTGGCGGTCTGCACAGACAGACAGAAAGTGATAGAGCTAGGCAGAAAGAGGAAGTGATGTAGCTGGTCAGAGACAGGAAGTGAGATGGCAGGGACAGAAAGGATATAGGCATGAGTATACAGGAAGTGGCCCTCTCTGGACGCTGAGGGTTGGTAAGGTGAGGTTGCTTGTGGCTTGTCCTATTCCTCTGATCTCTCAGTTTTCACACCAATATCTAGCTCTGGGTTTTTTTTTTTATTAATAAGACCATTTAGCCATTTGTCTTATAGTTCCTACTGTTTTTCTGCCTGAAATGCTGACTGATGCAAGAATGGATGAAGCCTTCTACAAATAGAGAAGAAAACCATGTGATAAAATACCAACAAGGGAAAAGAAGTCTAGTTTTTTATCAACATAAGTTCAGATTCAGACTGGGAATTCTAATGAGGCCTCTTTTGCATGGAATCTAATAAGGCAGCCTTGAACCAGCACCACATCCCTTTCTTGCCACTTGCTATGGGATGGTCTTTCTGTATGCCATGAATATATGTTGCTGCCACTGATTAATAAAGAAGCTACTTTGACCTGTGGTAAGACAGGTTATAGCCAGAGGGAAATCCAAGAGTGAGACAGGAAGAAGAAAGACAGAGTCGACACAAACACTTAGAGCCACCAGGGGAACAAGATATAATGCATCACAGAGACAGGTGGGGAAACATAGATTAATAGAAATGGATTAATTTAAGATGAAAGAGCTAGTTAGCAATAAGCCTGAGCCATAGACAAAACAATTTATAATTAATATAAGTTTCTATATATTTATTTGGGACCAAGTGGCTGCGGGACACAGGGAAACTTCTGGCTACATGCCACCCAGTGGTCAATTATATAATATTTTGAGCTTAAAAACCTGGTATTGAAGTTATGACCACCTGCCATGGACATTTATTTCAATTGCTAGCTAAGCCTGAAATAAAAATGTATCCCCACTTGCCCTTCTGTCTCCAGCCTACGAAGACCTGAGAATTGGCATGCATCTTAAAGGAACCCACATATCTCTTCACACTCTGAAAACCACTGTTAGCCACCCCTGCTTTCTCACAATTGTTCTCCAGAATTGCCTGTCTGAAGCTGTCACCCTTATATGCACAACGCCCCCACAAAGCCTAGATCAAGGCACAGATCTCCCAAGCTTGTTCACCAGAAAGCTGAGCTGAAGGCTCAAGAAGTTGAGTTTCCAGGATGGAAAGCACAGGATGTTTCCAGGCTGTCCTTCTGAGAAGACTTGCAGGGAGCAGCACAGTCTTGCTAGCTACCTGCTGAGGAGTAAAGCTTCCTAGATGAAGGAGCCCTAGCAAAGGCAGCAGGTCCCTAGGGCTATCTTCCTCACTGATGCTTAGAAGGCAGCAAAATCTCTACTCCACCACCATATGGAGAGCTTACATGTGTGCTCTTATTTAATATCAACTGTAAATGCCTCAAAAATTACAGTGTAATTCAGATGGTTGCTTAGAGATTCTGACCCTCAACTATGCAGAAACACTGCCTGAAGGGCTGGATACTCACCATACTGTGACCTGTGGGAATCCACGGCTCATCTCCAGAGCACTCTGAATTCCCATGGTGCTTCAGAATTTCTTTGACTCTCTTGATTTGTGAACCAGACAAAAATTGCATGTTTTAATCTCTTTCTTTAACAATTCCTTAGCCTCTTACTTCATTCACTCATTGTGGGGGCAAAACACACACACACACACAGTCACATAGAAAACCATCTGCTAAGTAATGTGTTGAACTTCATCACACATCTATCCTCTTGAAGCCTTTAACAATTTTACTACTAAGAGTCCAGACCAAATATCTGCTCTGCTCACTTCTCAGTTTTTAAATACTTTTGGAGATTATAATTACATTAATCCCCCCTCCGCTTACTTCCTCCACTCTCCCATTCCATGCCACACACCTTGCTCCCTTTCAAATTCATAGACTCATATTCTTTACCTATTGCATACACTTCCCTTCTGTAGAGCTTTCAGCTGTGCTTTGTAGTCAGCACAAGACACTCTCAGCAAGATGTGCTGCAACTACATCGTACCAATTTCTGGATCTGAACAGATTCCAGGTCCTTCAGTCTCTCTGTCTCTCTGTCTCTGTCTGTCTCTCTCTCTGTGTCTGCTCATCTCTTCTTCCTCCGCTCTCTTCTGTGTTTTAGATGTGCCTATGAGTATCTCTCCATTTATCATAGCATGTGAGTTTAGAAGTCACAACCAAAAAGATTCCGGACATTGGAATATTTCCACATCTAAGCATATCTTTTAGATTGACTTTCACTTCTTGATGACATCAAAGTCTGTCACCTTGATGACCAAGGCTTCACAGTGTTCAGATCATCAAAACCTTCACAAAGCTCAGAACATCACAAAGTTCCTGTCTAGATGCTTCCACATCAAGTTAATATTCAGATATAAGATTGAGGGTGTCTGTTTTGCTATATTTATTGTGTGTTAAAGATCATATAAATTTATATAACTATATAATAGTGGGGTCATGTGTTTCATAATGAAAAAAAAACAATTTTGGGAACTATTTCATGTCAGAAACTTTTAAAATCATTACAGGATTATTTCCTTAAGTCTTACAGTGCACTGCCATACACATACTTATCATACTCATGCTTCAGTTGAGAAATCCAAGGCTAAGAGAAAATATGTTAAAGGCCTAAACTCATCAGGCTAAAATGTCTAAAACAGGTTTTAATTTCTTTTTTTTATGAATCTGTAGCTTATCTGTAACATTTCTCAGATGTATTTTGCATGGATTTTTCAAGCATATAACTATTGACAGAAGATGTTCCAAATAATCAGGCATGAAGGTCATAGCAGTGAATAATAAACAGGGTTAGTATATGAATTATATAGTTTCAAACAAAGCCAGCACATACTTCCAAGTAGAATGCCATTCATTTTATCAAATTCTTGTCAACCATGGAAATACACAGACCAGGTGAATTCCTAATCTATCTTGAAAATGACAGTATCAATACTTACATGATTTGTGAATTTTAGATTTAAACTTTTGCAGGCACCCCATCCACATCCCTGCCCACCAACTGCTCTGCTTTAACAAAGATGTTTTTAGAATATGAATATCCAATTGTCCACATCAGAATAAAGAAACACTCTACTCTTAACCCTATTTGTGTTATTTTATGACTTTCAATATATCATAATTGATGGCCTTTGATATTTCTTCAAATCTTTCTGGCATTTGTAGTGGCAAAATATATAAAACAGAAAATAATAAATGTCATTATCATCGGCATCTCAGACACATGCATGTTAGTTAGGAAATGCACATGGATTTTCTAGTATGACTCTGTTTGAGAGTGCCCTGACAAAAATGGCATATCTGGATGGTAATAGATCACATTCCAATGTGACCAGATCTCATTTTCCAGAACCTACAACCCATGCACACCAATTCTTGGCTGCCCTTTGTTGGGTGAATATACTTCCATTTTTGAGTTCTCTGGGGAATAGGATTTTTGTATGGGTACATTTTTTGAAATAAAACTTACAAAATGTTTCATTAATGAGATAATGTATTTATTGTGATACTAAACACAGCTGTAAAACAGACCATAAAGAAATAGAAGACTTGCAGAACTTTGTGCCCAATGTGTCAACAGTAATTGAGAAATAAATTAAATGATCCATCTGCTTCCCATCATCTACTCTTTTATGTTTGTCAGTATCCATGGTTTTTAGAACCACTCAGAATTATTTATACTAATTACTAGCAAAAAAAAGTCCATGTAGAAATTGAATGACTTTGTAATGCAATTTTCTCAACCTCTGACAGACGCTGCTTCTTCCCAATGCACTCAGATCTAATGACTACGAGGAACTCCTTCTCCTTATTAATAGTTTTCACTCTGTCATGCCAATAATATTGAATCTCTTTATTAGTGTCTTACAGGCATGACTAAAATAATGCATCATACAAAAGACTTGACTGTGACCTAATCTATTGCCCTGCTAGTGTTTGCTGAGGAAAACAATGTGATCACGAGCTGAGCACAGGGTAAGCAAGGCAGCAAAGACTGCCTCACACAGGTTACAGCAGGAGCCAATCTGACCACTAATCATATTCAGAGGTGAGGGTTAATTCGACCAACCACAACTGGCACTAATTCAATATAATTCTATTTTGCATTTTGGTTTTTCACTGTTTTAATTATCCCACTGACAAGCCACATGCCAGTGCAGGAAACAGAAAGAAAGCCTTTGCTTTCTCACACAATTTCACATTCATGCTCCCATGCTCTGGACCTTTTGTTTGTTTTCTCAAAGTCCCAGAGGCATCATATAAGACAGTCCCGTGAATTATTTGCAGCATTTGCTGTGATGTGGGCCTAGAGATATGAAGGCAATTTGTTGACATAACTTTAATAGCAAATTAAGTTAATGTTCACTGTAAGAGAAAAAAAGAAATGGGAATAGGATTTATCTATACATATGTTTACAACTTTTAGCTTGTAATGTCATGGATGGTTTGGTAACTTATTTTCCTCAACGGTCAGGATAGTGCCTCTTTCTACTGTAGATATAGATGAATATAATAACTAAAATGATTACTTAGGTAAAATGATTTTGACAGCTTTCTGTTGTTGTATATTTACCTATGCTGGAGAAGGATTTAAAGAAATTGCCTTATGCAGGATTGTTTGGCTCGGCCTGGGAGGAGGGGACTAGACCTACCTGGACTGAGTCTACCAGGTTGACCTCAGTCTGTGGGGAAGGCTTTGCCCTGGAGGAGATGGGAATGGGGGGGGCGTTGGGGGGAAGGTGAGGGGGACGGGAGGGGGGAGAACAAGGGAATCCGTGACCGATATGTAGAACTGAATTGTATTGCAAAATAAATTAAAATAAATTAAAAAAAAAAATTTAAAAAAAAAAAAAAAAAAAAAGAAATTGCCTTCAATAGGAGTGTTGTGGTTGACTGAGGGAAAATGAAGTTAAAGCCCCTTTCCATGTGAATATAGATGGTAAGGTAAATCGTAACCTTTGTTAAACCATAATGTCAAAGTTGTTGGGGGTGTTTAACAATTTTTTGAGAACTTTATACATAAGCATTGCATCAGCATCATTCTCACACCTTCTCCCCTTCCAGTGCCTCCTGTATCCTTGTGTCCCTCTTCCCTTAAGCATGTGCTCTTCTTTAATTATTGTATTAACATGGACATTCATATGTGAAATATATGCGTATATATGGGTATACATATAACCATAAAAACCTACTGGGTTAATTTAGTTTTGCTCATATGTACACATGTACAGGACTGATCCCTTCTAATTAGACAACTTACATGTGATCTCATGCTGGAGGGGACTGTTTCTCCTTTACTAAGTAGCCATTGACCACCTGTGGGTATTCCTCTAGTTGTGGGACCAGCTGAGATTCCCTCTATTTTAAATGTCACTTCTCCAGAGTCTTGATTTTGAGATATTTACTTTCTGGAAGAATCTATATATGGAAATAAGTTCTATTATTTTATTCAAAAATCCTGTCTCATTTATACTTCATGAGTACTTTAAATTTAGCTTAGAAAATTAAAATCTCAGTAGTTTATTCATGTAAAATATATAATATATATCCATATATATTACACATATACATATATGATGAATAATTCAATTCTCTCTATGTAATGTGTACGTCTATTCAGTGAGTATGTACTGTCACATCATATATATTTGTTACAAGAAAAGGTCTGATAGCAGTTTTACCTAAATTCTTCTTATCAAATAATCACTGAGCATACTTTATAATTTACATTGTACTGCAGCTGAATAGTTTGCAAGTCACTTATAGCCTCATTATAATAATTTCTTTCTTTCCAGAGTCTAGTAATAACTTCCTCCAGTCCTGCCATCCATCATCAGTCATTTGCCTTAGTCCTGTCTGAAGATCATCTACTTCTCAGTCCCATTGCAGATTCATATTCTTAATTTTTCTATTTTATTTAGAAGTTATTTTTTCTAGACATGTGTTAGTCAAGACTGTGGCTTAGAAAACTTTTCTGCACCTTTTTAAAAAAATCAGTGTTTGATATTTTCATATATTTAATATAATGAATTTTAGTTATTTTCAGCCCCATTTCCATCCCTTATCCCTCTTCTACTCCTGCTGGAATCCTTCTCAATAAGTTCCTTAACTACTTTCCTGTTTCCTTTCTGTGTGTGGCCTACTGAAATTAAGTATAATTTCTAGCCCCTTTGTGATGTCAGGTTATTTACTGGATAAAGGGCAGCTTATCAGTGGCTACATGCTTGCATATGATGAAATGTCAGTGGGACCAATCTTGTGCAGATCTTGTGCAGAAATCCACAGCTACAGTGAGTCGTGAGTGCAGTAGTTTGTCATGTCCAGGAGACACTGTTTTGCTACAAACCCACCATTCTCTGGCTTTTACATCATGTCCACATCTTTTTCTGTAATGTTCCATTAGTCTTTGAAGAAACTCTGTATCTGTCTTTCAGCTACAACATTTACTGGCTTCATAAACAGGAAATTCTTGAATTATTTAAATATGAAAAGGTACTAGAAATAGAATAATAAATCTTACCTCAAACCATAAGAGAACTGAGATACTTATCCATAATTGTATCCACACAGCATTTTGTCTCTGATACATAGTCGTATGTACAGAAAATTAATATGAATCATTGAATGATGATAGCATCTGGCTTCCCTATACTTTTTGCAATGCAAAAATCACTGTAATGCTTCTCTGACTGATAAACAATAATGGCAGATCTCTTTGATTCACTGCTTCTTTATTTAATTGGAATGGCCAGAGGGGGAGTGCTGATTGCCATCAAGTATAGTTTGAACAACCTACAAACCTGTTAAGTAAGGATAGGAGTTGAGAGAAAAAACAAGTCTTGCCAGTCACATAAACAGCTTGTCTGTGGTGGGCAGTTTTCCCCAACACAGAGAATAACTGTGGCTTTCTGGGGAAGATCACTGGAATTTATGTCACTAGTTGGTAGTATTTGATAATGCAAATTCAGTGTTGTCAATAGAACTGTGAATTCTGAATAAGACTAGTCCCAAAAGGCTTTAAAATGGGCTTTGTGGGTTAAAAGACTTTAGCTTAAATGCATATGCTACAGTATCTATTGAAGAATCACAATAAAAGAGGATGGGATCAATATGAAGAATTTTGCTCTATATCAACTTACAGAGGAGCTGGAAAAGATTAATGTTGGAAATATTTTACAAGCAGTATCTCCTAATATCCTAAGGATTTAATATATATGATAAGAATTTACATAACAAAAATACTTTGGTGGTAGGACAAAAAAAAAAACTTGAACATAAACCACTGTATTAAAAATTGATTGTAGCCGGGCGGTGGTGGCACACGTCTTTAATCCCAGCATTCGGGAGGCAGAGCCAGGCAGATCTCTGTGAGTTCGAGGCCAGCCTGGTCTACAGAGTGAGATCCAGGACAGGCACCAAAAACAACACAGAGAAACCCTGTCTTGAAAAACAAACAAACAAACAAAAATTTGATTATAAAATATTTTCCTTTCAACTGAGGTTAATGTTAAAAAAAATATACTTTAATTACCTCCATTTAAGCAGTGCATATTGAATACAAGTTTGCATTCAATACTGTACCCCATAAGTTTGTATATATATTACATATTAGTAAAAATTAAAAAGATGTTCTAAGATCTTGCTTAGATACTCTAAGATACTCTACTGCTATAACATTTGTAGAAACAACCTGTTAAGGATGGAGAAGTGAGAAAGCATAATCAAGTGATCATCCTAAAGTCTCCATTTTGAGTCTTTGGCAGAAAAAGAACGGGAGGTCAGACATTCAGCCTGACCAAGGAGAAGATGATGGACTGGTTCAGTGATAGGAACTTTGAAATAGGATATGGGCATTTCATTTCTAAATGTGGCTTCATATATAGAATTCTCTTTTTGTGAATCTCAGCCAATTCATTTGTAAATAGAGATCAATGGTAAAACCATCTTGATCACAGATGTATGACTGAAGTAGATGGTACTATAATTTTCAAAAGAATGTCCAATATTTGCCTTGTATTGTAAGATGAAGTGTTAAACAATCTTATTAATAAAAAGCCCAGAGCCAGATATTGGGGTTAAAACCAAGAGAACAGAAAAGCAGAAAGAAGCCAGCCACATTCTCACCACTTGGAGATCCTCAGCCAAGGAGACCTACATCCTGTATACCCATGCCTATATGCCTTTCTGTTCTGCCATCTCATTTCCTCTCTTCACCCAGCTACACCACTTCCTCTTCCTGCCCAGCTCTGTCACTTCCTGCCTGTCTATACAGACCTCCAGACCTTTATGGTTAGTGCTGGGATTAAAGGTATGTACCATCATGTCTGGCTCTGTTACCAGTGTGACCTTGACCCAGATGGATCTCTGCCTTCTGAGTGATAGGATTAAAGGCATGTGCTACCATTGCCTGACCTCTATGTTTACTATAGTGGCTGGCTTTTTCCTGTGATCCTCAGATAAACTTTTCTGGGGTACCCGGATAAAATACCACCATATTGTATCATTGTATCATATACAGTTATTACTATAGCAAACCCCATGCTTTACTAATGCATAGTATTTTCTTTTGTCCTTTTTTCATGGCAGCATGAATGTTTGTGCTTACAGATTCCCACGTGATAATAGAAATGCTAAACCATCAATACTATCTCTGCAGGTCTTTATTGCTTTCTGAACATATATACTTAAATTTTTGTATGTTGTTTGAAGTATGTGTTTATACATGTATGTGTGTGTATGAGCATCCCTGTGTGAATGTAGATTCATGTGCCATGGCACACATGGAGGTCAGAGTCAAAATCAAGTGTTGATCCTCACCTTCTACCTTGACTGAAACAGGGCCTCTTTGTTTACCACTGTGTATACAAGGCTAGCTGGCCTGTGAGAGTCTTGGGATTTTCCCAGCTCTACCTCCCATATCACTACAGAGATTATAGAGAGTACAGATGCATGCTACCACATCCAGTTTTGTATGCATTCCCAGGACCTGAACTCTTGCCTTCATGCTTGTATGGCAAGTACTTTACACACTGAGCTGTCTCTCTAGCCATATTATTTTCCATTTTGAGACAGGTCAGGTTAAGTCATCCAGACTTAGCCTAAACTAGCTTTTTTTTTTCTTCTCAAGACAGGGTTTCTCTGTGTAGCTTTGGAGCCTGCTGTGGGATGTTCTTTATGGCAAATGTGTTGCTGATTAGTCAATAAATAAAACACTGATTGGCCGTTGGCTAGGCAGGAAGTGTAGGCGGGACAAGGAGGAGAATAAAGCTGGGAAGTGGAAGGCTGAGTCAGGGAGACACTGCCAGCCGCCATGATGAGAAACAGCATGTAAAGATGCCGGTAAGCCACAAGCCATGTGGCAAGGTATAGATTTATAGAAATGGATTAATTTAAGCTGTAAGAACAGTTAGCAAGAAGCCTGCCACAGCCATACAGTTTGTAACCAATATAAGTCTCTGTGTTTACTTGGTCGGGTTTGAGTGGCTGTGGGACTGGCAGGTGAGAGAGATTTGTCCTGACTGTGGGCCAGGCAGGAAAACTCTATCTACAGGAGCCTGTCCTGGAACTCATTCTGTAGACAAGACTGACCTCGAACTCACAGAGATCCACCCACTCCTGCCTCCTGAGTGCTAGGATTAAAGGTGTGTGCCATTACCACCCAGTGGAGGCAGAGGCAGGAGGATCAGGAATTCTAGGCTAGCCTGGACTAAACTACCTTTGTAGCATAAGCAAGACTTCCATTTGTAGTCCTCATACCTCACATTCATAAAAGCTGGGATTAAGGCCTGAACCACCATACCCAGATGCATCATGTTTCCTAAAACATTTTTTAGAAATTTATTTTTTCTAATTTTGCACAATTTGTTTGTCACATACTGCCTTTTTCTTTTTTAAATGTTCTTTAAGGGTAAATGAAATATACTTAAGGTTTGGAGTGGCAGTCTGGGAAGACAGGAAACTAAAGGCCTACATTTCCACCCCAACTCTACCAGTTTCAAGCCCTGTAATTTGGACATTATTTTGAGGTTTAAATGAATCATAAAAAAAAAGAGTAACAATGTTCACTTTATCCAATGCCTGTGTCTTATCTACAAAAACAGTGGGCATGCTCTTCTTTCTTGTAAGGCACCAAGTAAGACTTCAATTTATGTTATATTCACTACTTTAAGCAAAGAAGGACATTCTTTAAAATGTTAACTTTCAAATTATGTAGTCAAACTCAGAGTGCATTCTCTATAACATAGTAGGTATTCTATAAATATTAGCCTAAGTCATAATTGGCATAATTAGCAAGTGTTAATTACCCTTTGACAATATAGGCAAAGTTTTGAGTGTTCATTATCACCATCCTCTTTATGAGATTTAAGATATCCATTAAAGCTTTGTAATTTATTACAATTTCAATGATTTTTAGTGACTTAATCATCTTTCCAATTAGTGGGAGTGATTATAGAAACCTTTCCTAGATGAAATTTGACCTTTAAAGACCTTCCAAACCTGTAGGGATAAGCTGAGAAGGCCTTTAGACTGTGTCTTGAGACCACCTCTTGTGCAAGAGCAGCACTTTTACTTGATGTATAGAGGAGCCTGTTTGAGAGTGTGACTGAAGTTTGTATTTACTTATTTGTGGCTTTTGATAAGCAACTTGTTGGTGCCAATTTAGGAATATCCAAATTCTACCTATCCTAGCATTTCTCATTGTGAACATTATAGAACATTCCCACTTGAAACAAAGTTAAAAAATGAATCAAACACTTTGATAGTAAGAGGTCCTTATAGTCCATTAATTTTTGGAGATTTTTTTCTATACTGGTATTACATAGATAGTACCATTATACATAAATTTGTGGAGGATGATGCCATATATACACAAGTTTATCTTAGCATATATTAAAATGCCAGATAATTTTGGATTCTGAAAACTAAACCCTACTAGTATGGAAAAAATAACACATTCAAAATAGTACAGTTAAAAATAATAACAACAACAAAACCACTGCTTCCAACATTATAATGAGAATGTTGGAGAGATTTGTCAAATCAAACATTTTAGCTTAAAATTCTAAATAGTCCAGGAAAGCAGCAAGATCTCTGTGACTGTCATTGGTTTTGTGATGTTAACTTGAGTTATTCCCATTCCTTTCTACAGGCAAAAGACAGTTTAGAAAAGAAGCCACCTCAGATTTATCATAGATGAGAGCAATAGAATGGGTTTGGCCAGCATATCTCATCCTCAAAAAAAGTGTCATCATAAGAAACTGTCAGTGCTTTGCTTGGCTTTTCTGGGAAATCCCTGGAAAAATGCCATTTGCACAGCTTGTCTTATTTGACATGTCTTGTTTGTTCTGATACAGATCATAGCAGAAATCCCTATGCACAGTGTGCTTGCTGAAAACAACCAGTAGCTATTACTTAACACCACAGCTACAGGAAGTGGATGACCAGGCTATGCCACACATAAGTGAGATAGTAAACTTGAGATGAAAATGTAAGAAAAGAGATATACAGGGAGTTTGACAAAGTTCTGTGGATCAAGACAAGGAAGCAGATGAAGAGTGAGTCTGGCTCTTTTCCAGGAAGAACACAAGAAGGACGTTACTTTTACAGATTTTTGCCTCTGGCTAACCTTCAAGTTTTACACAAAAAAGAATTTCAGACCGTTGCAGAGAAACAAACTACTCCTGGCATGTACCACACATTGACTCAGCCAAGAGGAAGGGATATGCTGCTTTAAGAAACCTTCTGCTCATTGACTGGTTGACCACCAATCTTACAAAGGAGACTTTGATGACTTCATATGACAAGCATTGCAGACCCTAGCAAACTAGTCTAGAATATTCACTAAACTAATACATACAAGCAACAAATCCTGAGGATGATATCTGACTTTAGAGAGCTGCATTAAAATAGTCTACAACATACAACGTAACAATATAGGATATGGGCTATATACTGGAGAAAAATTCAGCCCAAAATGATATTCTGATCATCTTTAGATATGTCAATCATTACAAAATTGAGTAGAAAATATCAGACACATTTTCAAAGAACTAAAAGAAAAAAGCCCTATTGTACTCATAGTATTTATTAGAACATTTAAATTTATATAATAAGAACCAAGAGAAGAAAGACAACAATAGAAACATGAAACAATGGAAATAATCAAATGTACAGAAATAAAAAAAAACAGAATACCACAACATTCTTCATATTACTGGTTATCAGAAGAGGACAGACAACTGGAAGTGAATTTGAAGAGTAATTCCTAATGGAACATAACCAGAAATTTGAAACATTTCATAAAGTTTTAATCTTGTCTGTTTTTTAAAAGTTTGAAAGTAGTTTCTTAACAAGAAGAAAAAAACAGTATAGAGATTAAAACTACATTTAAAAACAAATACAAAGCAATCTTGAAGTTTAAAAATATCATACTGGAGATGACAATTTTAGTAGACAGCTTTGACAAATTTGTGATGACAAAAGAAGTTAGAAAGCTTGAATACAAAACACGTAAGATCAGCTAGTATGAAGAGAAAGCACAAAGAATTGGAGAGAAACTCAAATCTTATGGTACACCACCAAGAATACAAGTACACATTGGCTGGAAGACACAATGGAGATGGGGAAAGGGAGATTGAGAGAAATAAGAGAGACAGAATTTAGTTAGTAATAGCCAGTTCATTTAATATGTGATGAAAAGCACATCTACAGACCCACTAATCTTATTAAAATCAATGAGTCAAGTATAAATGCAAAAGTTCTCAGTAAGATCAAAGGCTAACTTCTGATAAATTGCATAATAAGGCAGAGGGCTTGGGATAATACATTCAACATGTTGAGAAGACAAATCCATTTAAGCAGTGATTGATTCTATATTCAGCAAAACTAGCTTTCAACAGAAAAGGTATCAAGACCTTCCAAGAAACAAAAGAACTGAGAGCATTTTTTCAATAACAAAACTGCTATACAAGATGTAAAAAAGTTTCTTTTTAAAGTGGATGTGAAATTACACTCACTAATAACTTAAATTGATGCCATCAAATAAACAGCACTATCCTAGGAAAGAATGTAAATGGATCTGGAAAAAGTATTAGTGTATTTTGTAATATGTTCCTATGTTATAAATCTGTGTCTTTAAATTATAAATATATTATTAAAGTATATCAGTAAAATTATAATTTTGAAGCACTATATGAATGTTATATCAAAGTAGGGGATTACATAGGAAGCTATCACATGACATTTCATCAAAACCACTGGGACTGATATGGCATAAATATGTATGAGATTATTTTAATGAATATACTAATTGAAAATATAAGACAAAAGTAAAGGCTGAATATATTAGTGTAGCATGGATTCTAATTTGCTTTAATAATAAAAACCTGGAGTCAAATAAAAAGAAGGTTATAACTAATATAAGAAAAACTATATACAATAAGTATAATAACTATGTACAATTTATACAGGCAATAATTACATCAACAGTGTCTAGTCTATAAACATTTGACAAATTCAGAGAAAATACTCCATTATATATCCCATTTTGGTGAGTCCAAAAGGTTGTACCTAATTTACTTTCTATTCTAAATTATATTATCAAAACTATCTGTTAATGTCTCTCAACCTTATCCACTTTACAACTCTTAGTGAATTTCTTTTATGAATCTGGTAACAAGGAAAACTATAACTATAAAGTCTTCAATTCCATCAGAACCCCAAGAAGGAAATAATATTACTTGAGTAAGAAGGAAGTTCAAGCAAGTGACTTCCAAAAAAATGTGAGAAAGGATGGAAACAACTGGCAGCCTGGACAGTCACCCAAGGTTCCTCTGCAATGTTGGGGCATCTATCTTCAGCCTACAGACCTATAATATTTAATAGGCTTTTCTGTGAAGCAGGATTTTTGAAGGACTTTCCCACTTTGTCTTGGCAAGGTTCAGCAGTCACCCTCTTTTCTGTCTTGCTTGTCCAATTTGGACAGCATACTGTCAGCAGTCAAGGCAAGGGCAATTTCTTGCACAGTGACTAACTTTTGCCACAAAGAAAGTAAACCCCATATGGAGTTTCTTCAATGCACATCATCTCCTCTGAAAATAGATTGGTCCTTCTAGGAGCAGACATGAATCATTGTCATGAAAAAAGAACCTATGTTATAATGCCATATTCTGTAGATATCTGAATTGTTTGAAGATGACCTGTCTATCTAAAATATATCTATTGGACCTTGATAAAATACCTAATATGACTACAAATTTGATTGTAATAGGTAACTACTAAGCTGAATTTATTATCCTAAATACTTGGCCATAATAACTTTCAAGTACTAGTAATTTGCATTATATTGTTAAATGAGCTCTATAGGTACAATACCTAAGACAAGATTAAAAACATATGTACAATATGTTCTAATAAAAATCATCTTAAATTTGTATCAATATACAAAGATCCATATCAATGTAAAATATTTGAGACTATTAGTTGCTTTTTTGGTTTAAAAGTAGATTCAATAATCTACCCTTATCCTATCATATCTATAGCCTCTTTATTTCTTTTCAAAACAAGAACTCTGAATCTAATCTCCTTTGTTCAACTTTTTTCTTTATCATTACCAATAACAACTTGTAACCAACCATCCTAAACAATGTAGTATCCTAAACAATGACAATTATCCATAACCTATTGAAAGACCAAAAACCACTCATACCATCTCTTGGGTATGTGAGCTTCATGGTTTTAAACTTACTTCCTGCTGTCTAGGGGTGACGGCATCTTCAAGGGACCGTGAAAATAAAAATTTGGATTAATTGTGAAGTCCTGGGGGAGGTAGCTGTATCATTTTTTTATCCAGTCTCTGTGTAATTGGAAAGTGCTGGGCTTGTCTCAAGTCCTTGCTAGAGTAGTCTGTGAGGCTGGATCATCCCAGCTAGCCATCTTGAAATTGTGTTGAGCAGTTTGTGGTACAAAGTTGATTTTTGAGTAGTGTTTGTCAACCTTTATAGTCCATGTGGAATCATCATTGTGGGGCCCCATCACCCTTTTGGAGACTTCAGAGATTGCATTAGGTAACATTATTCCTTTTCTTGGTAATTTTTTCTGGGTAGTTCTCTCTTCTTCTTTGGATTCTCATTTGTCCAAAGTCTTTAAATTCTTCAAGATGATTGTTTTTATTTTCCTTGAAAGACAAAAACAACACCTCAGCCGGGCAGTGGTGGCTCACCCTTTTAATCCCAGCACTCGGGGGGCAAAGCCAGGCAGATCTCTGTGAGTTCGAGGCCAGCCTGGGCTACCAAGTGAGTTCCAGGAAAGGCGCAAAGCTACACAGAGAAACCATGCCTTGAAAAACCAACCGACCGACCAACCAACCAAACAAACAAATAAAAACAAACAAACAAAAAAAACAAAACCTCCCCAATCCTAGCTTTGGGGAGTTTCCCTTTTGGCAACTTATATCTGATCAAATGAAAAGTATTTATTGGTCTTATAAGTTAGTTTAGATTGAATGGTCATGCTGGTTGATGAACTATCACCTCTTTTCAAGGGGTCTCTCTTGTTCAAATCTAATCTTTATCAATTTTGATTTATGGTTTCTCTTGAAAATTTTGTTTTATTTTCTAAAGCTATTCTATCATCCAGAGCATTATTTTTTTTAGAGCATTATGTTTTATTACAGTAGGCATTAAGTCCTTTAATTGCTTTGGGAAGGAGCTTCCTTCATGGTGACAAGAAATGACTGAACCTGGAGAAAAGAAGCTAAAGAGCTGAAAGACCCCCGTCTAGAGTCTTCCCTCTGGAGAGACCCTCGCCCAGAGATCACACCGAGACCACAAGTCAGATGCAAACAGCAAGAGGCTTTATTCAGGAACACGGGTACCCGGGGCGATACAGTCCCTCCAGAGGCTGAAGAGACTGGCGCGCCCACGGGCTGGAGTGGAGGGTTTTTATAGGGTTGGGCAGCGGAAGGGCGGGTACAGAAGCAGGAAGCATGTTTTACAGGGTTCTGATTGGACGATTCGTATGAGGCCAGGTTCAAACTCAGGACAGCTCGTGGTTTTTCCCCGAGCTCGACACGCCTGCTGACTTGGCTCTCATCCAGGGTACAAGTTGTTTTTCTGACCTCTAGTTACTTTTCAAGCCTTGCTCAAAAATGGCGTTAGGCTAAGCAAGTATGCTGGGGCCCTTCATTCCCCCATTTTCTTATCTCAGGGAATGGAATCCTCCATTCATGGGGAAGAATAGGGATGTGACTCCATTTCCACCTGGTTGAGTCGTTGGTATTGTTGGGTCAATACCAAGGTCTGAATAGTAGAAATGCGTTCCCTGATAAATTGGACAAGTCTGTTTAGGATACAGGGCCCGAGCATCAGAAGGAGCAATAAAATCAGAAGGGGTCCCATAAGGGTGGAGATGAGGGTGGTGAGCCAGGGGGACCTTCTGAACCATCCTTCAAACCATCCCTGCTGTTCTTCAAAGAGTTTTTGTCTTTGTTCTAATCTTTTTCTTAATCTAGCCATGCTATCTCTCACCACCCCAGTATGATCCGCATAGAAGCAACATTCTTCTTTAAGGGCGGCACATAACCCCCCCTCCTGCAGGAAGAGGAGGTCTAATCCCCTCCGGTTCTGCAGAACTACTTCAGACAGGGAGGTGAGTGACTTTTCCAAGGCACTCACGGATTCCTCCAGTGCCTGGATATCGGTATGCATGGCAACCTGGAGTTGTCTGAACTGGTTGGTTTCCATGAGGGCAGTGGTACCTGTGCCTATTCCGGCGGCGACTCCTCCCATAGTTAATCCACCTAATATCAGGGCCAGGGTTAGCGAGACTGGCTCTCTTTTTATACGGGGGACCCCTGTTTCATATTGGGCATAGATATCTTCAGGTGCATGGTAGACTATCTTGGGGTACAGTTCTATGAGCACACAATAATCGGCCGTGTTGGCTAGTATTGAGGAGGAGAGGCATGGTGTAAGTCCAGTGCTACAGGCCCAATAAGTTCCGTTGGGAGCCACGAGATAGTGGGGTCCTGGAGCAAGTGCCTGGGTGCGATTACACAGGTGTTGGTGGGTGTAGGGTACTATCCCCAGACATAGTCCTTGTCCTGACACCTCGGAGATTGTGAGCTTATGCTGAGGTGTCGAGGCACATCCTGACGGGGGTGAAGAAGAATTGGTGAAGCTTCCGACTACGGCCACCCCCTCATAATAGGGAGGTGTGGAGACTAGGCATAACCAGCATTCCTGAGTCTGATTTGGGTTGGTAACATTGAGGGCTGAGTAAGCGCCCTCTATAAGATTCAATAGCCGGTCTCCCGTACCGGGCCTGGGTGGCTGGAGGGTGACTGGGGTTACAGTAGCATTCGGAGCCGTGCTTGGGCGAATGGCTGAATTGGGTCGGGGGGTAGCCCTCGGGGGTGCCGGAGCGGGTAAAGAGGGGCGCTTTTGGTCAGAGAGAACCTGGTTGGGACCTATAGAGTCGGAGGGCTCCGTGATTTTAAGCCTAATCGTAAACACGACTCCCTGGTCCCATCCCGTCATGTAAAGTCTAAGTCCCCATGTTTTACCTTTAATCCAGTCTTGTGTTATCTCCCTTCCCTTCTGAGTAAAAGATATATTCAGGGGGTTGCAGGTGAAATTTACACAGGGCCCCCCCCTTTCCAGTAAGTGTTATCTCTTCCTGACGTGACAGTTCCCCAACAACGTCCTTGAGTAAGAGGACGCCATGAGTGGCTTTCTCTTTGGGTAGTTCTTTTTACCCTAATGAGGTCCCAAGTGGATGAAGGCTCCCAATAGGTATTACCAGTTGTTTCACATCCCCATGCTTTACAGAAGTAACTTTCATAACCCCCACATTGTCTAATCATCTTTCTGTCCCTACCATCCCGGGGGCAGACGTAAAAGGATAGTTGTGACAGGGCTGCTCTGGTTTCAGGGTGACCACATCCATATCTCCCGTCACTACATTTGCAAGTTCCCTTACCATCCTGACAGACGTCTGGTGCTCTGGGGTTCATGGGGTCAGTGGTGGGGATGTCCCAGTCCTCTGACCCTGCTACTAGTTGGCAGAGATCTGGATGCAAGTTAGGCCACCATGTGAAGGGGGTGTGAAGGGCGGCCGTTTGCCAGACCGTCTCCCCAGTTTGTGAGATAACCTGCCAAGTGAGCCTCTTGACTAGGTGCGGGCTCTCTGCCGCCCTAGTCCCCTGGGGGTAGGCAGAGATTAAGAGGAGGGGGAGGAAGAGGAGCCACGGGCCAACCTTATTTTTAGGGGGTTTCGTGTGCGGCGCACTGTCCATGTTGACTTTCTGGATCCTGCTGGGTCGGGTTCCCTGGCAGCCTTCACATGCGAGGCGTGGATCCATGCAGCAATCCCGTCGACCTTGAGTGCAGTGGGGGTGGTCAGCAAGACAGTGTAGGGCCCCTTCCACCGTGGTTCCAGATTCTTGGTCTGGTGTCGTTGGACCCAAACGGAGTCCCCGATCTGGAAGGGGTGGGGCACCACCGGCTTGTCTAGCTGCTCCTGATAGGCCTTGGCCAGGGGCTTCCAGATCTCCCTCTGCACCAGTTGGAGGGCTTGAAGATGTGCCTCTAAAGTAGGGGTGGTAGCAAAGGAGGAAATATCAGGATGGAGAAAGTCTACAACAGGAGGTGGGGCCCCATACATGATCTCAAAAGGGGTTAGGCCGTGTGGGCCAGGAGTATTTCGGGCTCGGTAGAGAGCCAAGGGAAGTAGGAGCACCCAATCTCTAGTGCCAGTTGCAAGCGTTAATTTGGTTAAAGTCTCCTTGATTGTTCTATTAGCTCGTTCTACCTGTCCTGAGCTCTGGGGGCAGTATGCACAATGGAGTTTCCAATCAACCCCCAATAGTTTGGCCACCTTCTGACTTACCTGAGAGACGAAGGCAGGCCCGTTATCCGACCCCAATATTTGAGGCATCCCATACCTGGGGAAGATTTCTTCCAACAGTTTCTTTGTTGCCACGTTAGCCGTCTCATTCTTGGTTGGAAATGCCTCGATCCATCCGGAAAAAGTGTCCACGAAGACCAGGAGGTACCGGTACCCGTAGAGTCCGGGTTTTACTTCTGTAAAGTCTATTTCCCAATGAACACCAGGACGATGACCTCTTTGGCGGGCCCCCTTGTTTAGATGAACCTTTCCTGTGTTGACTTGAGCACAGGCTGGGCAGGTAGAAGTTACCTGCTGGAGTACCTGATCCTGGTTCAGCAGCACTGCCCAGGTGTTTTCTCTGTCCAATAGGGTCTTCATCTTGTTTTTGCTCAAATGGGTCACTGCATGGAGGAATCTCAGCATGTATTGGGTATGGGAGGTTGGCATGACCATCCGGTCCCCCAGTATATATGCTTGTCTTCCTTGTTCCCAGTCCGCCCCCATTTTCTTTGCTAGCTCATGGTCTTCTGGGCTATAGGGCACGGGGTCTCTCTCAGGCTGTGGTTCTTGTATGGCCATCAACTGGCTGCTCCCTGCTGGCTGGGAAGCCACTGTTCGGGCAGTCAGATCCGCCAGCCGATTCCCTCTGGCTACCGCAGAGTCATCCTTCTGATGCCCTGGGCAGTGGACAATACTGAGTTGGAGCGGGAGGAACAGGGCCTTTAGGAGGTCTAGGATCTCTTTTTTGTTTTTGATTTCCTTACCCGCAGACGTCAGCAGGCCTCTCCGTCTGTAGATTTCCCCGTGGACATGCGCAGTGGCAAAGGCATATCTGCTGTCAGTATAAACTGTGAGCTTCTTACCTTCTGCCATCCGGAGAGCTTGGGTGAGCGCAATCAGTTCTGCGCGCTGGGCCGATGTCCCGGGCGGGAGTGACGATGCCCATACCACTTCCGATTCGGTGGTTATAGCTGCCCCGGCTCTGCGTTTCCCCTCCTCCAGGAAACTGCTCCCATCTGTGTACCAGACAGCGTCTGGATTCTTAAGCGGCTGATCTGTCAGATCAGGGCGGGTGCCATGTGCTTCGGCTAGAATCTGGAGGCAGTCATGTTCCTCGGAGGGGCTAGGCAGTGGCAGCAAGGTAGCAGGGTTAAGGGAAACTGTCGGCCCAAAATTTACCCGGTCTGAGTCCAGCAGTAAGGCCTGATAGTAAGTCATTCTGGCGTTAGAAAGCCATCTGTCCGGTGGTTGTCGGACCAAGGCCTCCACTGCATGGGAGGCCAGCACAGTCAACGGCTGTCCCAGAGTCAGCTTCTTGGCATCCTTAAGTAATACGGCAATGGCTGCCACCATGCGGAGGCATGATGGCCATCCTGTAGCCACCGGGTCCAATTTCTTGGACAAGTACGCTACAGGTCTCCTCCAAGGTCCCAGTCTTTGCACCAGTACCCCTTTGGCAAAACCTGAGTTCTCATCCACAAACAGCTCAAAGGGCTTGGTTAGATCTGGCAGACCCAGAGCCGGGGCCTCGAGTAAGGCCTTCTTGATCTGTTGGAATGCTTTCTGATGCTTCTCTTCCCATTGGAACATGGCCCCTGGTTTAGTGAGGGGGTACAATGGGGCTGCCAGTTCGGCAAAGCCAGGAATCCAAAGGCGGCAGTACCCAGCCGTACCCAGGAGCTCTCGAACTTGGCGGGGGTTCCGAGGAGGAGGGATGGAGATTATCGTCTCCTTCCTCGCTCTTGTTAACCATCTTTGCCCCCCGCTCAGGGTGTAGCCCAGGTAGGTAACCTTGTCTCGGCATACTTGAGCCTTTCTGGCTGAGGCTCTATAGCCCTTTTGTCCAAGTCTGGCCAATAAGGCTCGAGTGCCCTCCAGGCACTCGGTTCGACTCCTGGCCGCCAGGAGTAGATCATCCACATACTGGAGCAGAGTCAGGGTTGGGTGTTCGACCCGGAATCCGGCCAGATCTGCATGTAGGGCCTCATCAAAGAGGGTTGGGCTATTTTTGAAGCCTTGAGGGAGCCGGGTCCAGGTTAACTGTCCCGAAAGCCCTTTTTCTGGGTCCCTCCATTCAAAAGCGAATAGCATTTGACTTTGAGGGTGCAGTCTCAAACAAAAGAAGGCATCCTTCAGGTCTAGCACAGTGTACCAGACGTGGGTCGGTGGGAGGGTGCTCAGAAGGTTATAGGGGTTGGGCACCGTGGGGTGTATGTCCTCCACCCGCTTATTGACCTCTCTCAAGTCCTGGACCGGCCTGTAGTCCCCTGTCCCCGGTTTCTTAACAGGCAAGAGAGGGGTGTTCCAAGGGGACTGGCAGGGCTTTAGCACCCCTTGGTCTAGGAGCCTTCGAATATGGGGCTTGATCCCCTCATGAGCTTCCCGTGACATTGGGTATTGTCTAATTGAAACGGGAGTTGCGGAGGCCTTTAGTGAGATCACCAGCGGTGGCTGATCGTGTGCCAGCCCCAAGCCTCCAGTCTCTGCCCAGGCCTGAGGAAACTCTCTCAGCCAGTTCTGTAGTTCCTCAGGTAATTTCTCCGGGGGTTCTGGTTCAAACAAACGGTATTCTTCTTCTAAACTGAGGGCAAGGATTTGTAGATGGTCTCCTTTAGGACCCGTGACCCTCAGTCCCTTCTCATCAAAATAGATTTGTGCCTTCAATTTGGTTAATAGGTCCCGTCCTAACAGTGGATGGGGGCATTCAGGTATGTGCAGAAAGGAGTGAGTTACTTGCCCTGATGCCAGTTGGACTTTTCTCTCGGCAGTCCAATAATACCTCTTGTTTCCAGTTGCCCCCTGCACCAGTGCAGAATGCCGGCTAAGAGGCACTCCGGCATGGGTTAGGACTGAATGTTCGGCACCAGTATCAACCAGGAAGGTCATGGGCTGCCCCCCGATCTTGAGGGTTATCCTAGGCTCGGGGGGGGGCTCCTGGCCTCAACTCCCCTAGTCTTCCAGACTAAGGAGGTCTACAGTCTTGGGCTTGGGCCGGCGGGGTCCTTGTGGCTTCTTGGGGCACTCTCGGGCCCAGTGTCCCTTCTCCTTGCAGTAAGCACATTGGTCTTTATCAAGGGGTGGCCTCCTTCGCTCTCCCGACCTATCTCCCTCTCTCCGCTGTCCCTGAGACACAACGGCGGCCAAAACCCTTTTCATCTCCCTATGCTGTTTCTTGTCCCTTTCCTCTTGTTTCTGCCATCTCCTTTCCTCACGCTCCTCAGGAGTTTCTCTCTTATTGAACACTTTCTCTGCTTCCTTCAATAAGTCTGGCAAACCTAGCGCCTGTAAACCTTCCAGCCGCTGCAACTTGGTTCTGATATCTGAGCTAGACTGATAGATAAATGATAGGATGACACCTGGTGCTTGCCCTGGGTCTTCTGGATCATACGGAGTGTACATCCTATAAGCCTCCTTCAGCCTCTCTAAAAATGCAGGGGGTGTTTCTTCCTTTCCCTGTATCACATTCCTTACCTGGGCCAAATTGGTAGGCCTTCTGGCGGCCGCTCGGAGACCCGCTAAGAGCAACTGGCGATAGAGACGTAGATGCTCCCTACCTTCAGGTGTATTGAAGTCCCAGTCTGGGCGGGTCAAGGGAAAAACTGCATCGATGATATTTGGGAGTTGGGTTGGCCTCCCATCGTCGCCCAGAACCTGCTTCCGGGCCTCCAGGAAAACTCTCTGCTTCTCCTCTACTGTTAAGAGGGTCTGCAGGAGCTGCTGACAGTCGTCCCAAGTCGGCCTGTGAGTCACTAGGATGGACTCAATTAGGCCGGTTAAGGCAACAGGATCCCTGGAGAAAGGGGGATTATGTTGTTTCCAATTATAGAGGTCTGAGGCTGAAAAGGGCCAGTACTGCAACTGGCGATTCGGCCCCTCTCTAAGCGGGAAGGCCCTGGACTCAATAGGGGGGCCATCCCGGCGGCCGCGGAGGCGGCCGACAATGGGGGACGGGGCTGCGTCCTCTTCTTCAGCCCCGTGGGTCCTGCGAGTCGAGGTGACTTCCGGATCTGCCTCGGGCACGGCCGGGGACGCCGCCACCGGGGTGGCGGCTGGGGCCGCTTCGGCCGGCTCTCCAGGTGGTCCGGCTCGATATGGTGGTGGGTCCTCCGTCAGGAGATCTATAAGGGGGGTATGGGGGTCTGGGGGGAGGACTGGAGGCTTAGGAGTCTCCTTGTGAGGGAGCACGGGGTAAAGGGAGGAGTCCGGGTTGGGGGGCGCAGAAGGCCCAGAGACTGGAGGGGGCTGCGGAAGGAAAGGCTTAACCCATGGAAATGGGTTCTCGACCAGTGATCTCCAGATGGTGATATATGGGACCTGGTCGGGATGCCCATAAGGGCTAGGGGCGAAAACCTTACCCTCCACCTGCGAAATAAGAGAGAGGTTAAAAGATCCCTCTCGCGGCCAGCCGACATTCATCATGACCCATTCGGCCTCGCAGAAGGTGATCCATTTCTTCTTCCTGACAATGACACCTTCATTGTTTCCTCGGGCCTTAACATCGGACCAGTGGTCCTTGGTTAGGCTCAATGGGGTGGCGACAGCCTGTCCCATGGTGGTCTCCAAATAAAGAAGGGTTAAACACACAACGAGAAACAAACAGACAAGACAGACCACAGAATTTTTCGCTGCGCGGCTCCGGCGTAAAACCGAAAGCAAAAACTCAGATGGGGACGCGGAGTGTTTGAATTCTCCGTCCCCTGCCAGTACCACGTATTCTTCTGATGCGTGGGTGGCCCCGAAAAACCGTGCCCCAGAGGGGACTTCCCGTGCCCCAGAGGGGACTTTCCGTGCCCCAGAGGGGACTTTCCGTGCCCCAGAGGGGACTTCCCGTGCCCCAGAGGGGACTTCAGATACCCGTGGAACGTCTTCCAGGGTTTCGGTGGGCGAAGTCCGAGCTCGTCAGCTCCTTCAGCCCCCACCGACTCAGACCTGACTTAGGACGTCCGACGAAAACGAAAGACAAGTAAACAGACTGAGACAATACAGACAGACAGTGGCCGGCCAGCTTACCTCCTGACAGTGGGTCGGTGGTCCCGAGGCGGGGGGTCTCCGATCCCGGACGAGCCCCCAAATGAAAGACCCCCGTCTAGAGTCTTCCCTCTGGAGAGACCCTCGCCCAGAGATCACACCGAGACCACAAGTCAGATGCAAACAGCAAGAGGCTTTATTCAGGAACACGGGTACCCGGGGCGATACAGTCCCTCCAGAGGCTGAAGAGACTGGCGCGCCCACGGGCTGGAGTGGAGGGTTTTTATAGGGTTGGGCAGCGGAAGGGCGGGTACAGAAGCAGGAAGCATGTTTTACAGGGTTCTGATTGGACGATTCGTATGAGGCCAGGTTCAAACTCAGGACAGCTCGTGGTTTTTCCCCGAGCTCGACACGCCTGCTGACTTGGCTCTCATCCAGGGTAAAAGTTGTTTTTCTGACCTCTAGTTACTTTTCAAGCCTTGCTCAAAAATGGCGTTAGGCTAAGCAAGTATGCTGGGGCCCTTCAGAGCCAGGTGTCTGCACAGGGAATGTGTGAACATGGCTAACTCCTGTGGCATTTGGAGTCCAAACTCTTGTGTGTGGAGTTTGATGCAGAGAGGCTGTAACAGAAAAACCCTAAAAGAAAGGAAAAACTAGCTTATGGGGTAGTGACTCCAGCCATGTGCAGCTCTGGCCTGTGCTGGTAGCTGCAAGGGAACAGGCCAAGTGGTTTTTTTCATGAATTCATGCCCCTAAAGTTGGATGACAGATAAAGCATGAATTCTAATTGGTCTTAATAATAAAAACCCAGAGTTAATCAGATGTCACGATGAAAGCTGAAAGATCAGAGAAGCAGAGCAGCCAGCCACTAGAAAGACTGCTTACCTGTAGGAATTCTCAGACTGAAAAGGATCAAGCTCCTGTCTTCACCCAACCTACCTTATCACTTCCTATTTCCTCATCCCAAATTCTGGGATTAAAGGCCTGTGTCTCCCAATGCTGGGATCAAAGGCATGAGATCTCAAGTTCCTGAGATTAAAGCTGTGTGCTACCACTGCCTGGCTTTTAGTCGCTAGCTCCACACTCTGATCTCCAAGACAAACTTTACTTGTTAGAGCCCAGATAAAATATCACCATATATTAGAATATACAACGAGAGATTCAATTGGTTCACTGAACAATCTCATTTGGTAGAAACAGAAAAGAAAGGGAAATGTCAAAATTTTCCTGGTTCTGCCTGGCCTGCGGTCAGGACAAATCTTTTTCACTCACCAGTCCTACAGTTGCTTGGACTCAAGTAAACACATAGAGACATATTATTTATGAGCTGTATTGCCATTAGCTCAAGCTTATTACTGACTAGCTCTTACACTTAAATTAACCCATAATTCTTACTTATGTTTAGCCACATGGCTTGGTACCTTTTCCCAGTTCTGCCTTCACATCTTGTTTCCTCTGTGTCTGGCTGGCAACTCCTGACTCTCCTCTTCCTCTCCCAGAATTCTCCTTGTCTGCTAGCTCTGCCTATACTTCCTACCTGGCTAGTGGCCAATCAGCATTTTATTTATCAACACACATTCACAGCAGACAGAACGATATCACTCATCATTCCTTTTGTTTAGAAAGAAAAGGGGAAGTGACAGGGAATGTCTTTTTGTATGCTGTGAAAATATGTTGCTCTGATTGGTTAATAAATAAAGCTGTTTGGCCAATGGTGAGGCAGAATAGGGTTAGGTGGGACATTCTAACTAGAGAGGAGGAAGGAGAAAGGCAGAACAGAGAGGATTCTGCTAGTTGCCGTCATGAGAAGTAAAATGTAACCATACCAGTAAGCCATGAGCCACGTGGCAAAGTATAGATAGAAATGAGTTAATTTAAGATGTAGGCTCTAGCTAGCGAGAAGCCTGAGCCAATAGGCCATACAGATCGTAATTAATACAAGCCTCTGTGTGTTCATTTAGGTCTGAGTGGCTTTGGGACCATGAGGACGTAGGAGTCGTGTGGGCACAGAAAAACTTTCAGCTACAAAATGTAGCAACAGACAATGTAAAAAAGTATAGAGAACAGATATACATGTGAAAAGTATACAATCCCAATTTTATTAATTACTTCCAATACAATGGCTAGAACACTCAAAAACACACACTATGAATTACATAAAAACAAGGTTTAAAGTATTGTTATTAGAAGCAAGGTTTAACTCCAAAAAATAAATTAGTTGTAAAGGAACAGAAAATTATTTAATATAGACACCAACAGAAAGCTGGAGTGGCTATGATCCCACCAAGAACCATTATCTATTTATTTATTTATTTTTTATTTCGCAATACAATTCAGTTCTACATATCAGCCACAGATTCCCTTGTTCCCCCTCCCGCCTCCCTCACCTTCCCCGCAGCTCGCCCCCCCATTCCCATCTCCTCCAGGGCAAAGCCTTCCCCGCAGACTGAGATCAACCTGGTAGACTCAGTCCAGGTAGGTCCAGTCCCCTCCTCCCAGGCCGAGGCAAGCGATCCTGCATAGGCCCCAGGTTTCAAACAGCCGATTCATGCAATGAGCACAGGACCCGGTCTCACTGCCTGGATGCCTCCCAAACAGATCAGGCCAATCAACTGTCTCACCCACTCAGAGGGCCTGATCCAGTTGGTGACCCCTCAGTCATTGGTTCATAGTTCATGTGTTTCCGTTCATTTGGCTATTTGTCCCTGTGCTTTATCCAACCTTGGTTTCAACAATTCTCGCTCATATAAACCCTCCTCTTTCTCACTAATTGGACTCCCATAGCTCCATCCGGGGCCTAGCCATGGATCTCTGTATCCAGATCCCTCAATCTTTGGATGGGGTTTCTAGCATGACAATTAGGGTGTTTGGCCATCCCATCACCAGAGTAGGTCAGTTCGGGCTGTCTCTCGACCATTGCCAGCAGTCTGTTGTGGGGGTATCTTTGTGGATTTCTGTGGGCCTCTCTAGCACTTTGCTTCTTCCTATTCTCATGTGGTCTTCATTTACCATGGTCTCCTATTCCTTGTTCTCCCTCTCTGTTCTTGATCCAGCTGGGATCTCCTGCTCCCCCAAAGAGAGCTAAGTTAGATTTTTTAAGACCATGAATTCAGATAGTTTTACCTTGAGTTCCATGTGACAGTGTTTGTAACATCCTCTTGTAGAAAGCTGGCTGGTGTATTGTTGAGTGCTTCACTCATGTCTGGCACTTTACTTGTGTGTCTGTTTCCCAATGCTCAACTGAGAATACAGATAAGAGCTTCCAGTCACCTTTACATGATGGCAGCATCAGGTGTCAGTGATATATGTTGTCTGTTTGCTTTCTTTTGTTTTGTCTTATGGCTTAAGGTTCTATGAGTGAGACTGGCAGTATCCAAGAAGGTATTTTAGGGTTTTCCATGACCTCCACTTGGAAGCCACATGATGCTATGTCAGCCTTATCAAACATGCTGGAGCAGTTACAAATCCACACAGATTTTAGAGCATAGACCTTACTCTTTAATCATAGTAGTATCAAGGAAAATAATAAACTATGTTCTCAAGTTTTAACAATTATATATACACATCTATTTGTCCAGGTTCTCAAAATCCAGCTATCACCAGAAAAATATACCATGTAGAAAGTAGATTGCCTTCCAAAATGACATCTCTCTAGCCATCTCAGTTTTTCAACGAATGACATGAAAACTATTTATAGGAAAAGATCAAACATGTATTTGATATGGCTGATTTCAAATTTCATAACCCCTGATAAAGCACGACTTTCCCCTGCTAAGCAGGCCTTGAGTCTAATTAGTAGAAGGGGATTCATGGCATTAAATGTTTACATAAGAAGTAAAGATGTCAAAATCAATAACCAAACTTTTACTTGAAAGACTGGAAAAATCAGATTAAAGGTAAAACAAGCAGGAGAAAGAATATAAAGCTTGGCATGGGAGGGGAAGAAAACAGGAAATCAATGAAACTAAAAGGTATTCTTTTAAATTATCCCACTGACTGACACACCTCATGTAGATTGATCAAGATACAGCAGAGCATCTGTATCAAAAAAGCAGGATGCCTTTAATATTCACCTTAGAAAGTGAAAAAGAGTGTTTGAAAGATATGCTAACAACTAAGTAAGGCAAGTGAAATAGAAAAATATGTGAGAAAAATGCTTACAAATGCACATCTGATAAAAGATTGGTGTTCAAAACACAGAAAGAATGCTTGAAATTCATCAATAAGAATTCAAATAAGATATCTGTCCCTGTTCCAGCTCGATCATCCCATTCCCTTATGTTCTCATCCCCCATCCCCTACCCTCTATTGCCTCCCTTCACCCTCAGTTTACTCATGGAGATCTCATTTATTTCCCCTTCCCAGGGCAATCCATGCATCCCCTTTAGGGTCCTTCTTGTTAGCTAGCTTGTCTGGTTATCCTTTGCTTTACATCTAGATGGTCTAGCTGGAACAGGGACAGAGTTGGAGAGCAACGAAAGAGATATATTGATAGAGGGAGGCATCATAGGAATAGGAGAAACCTGGTGCTAGAGAAGATCCCAGGAATCCACAAGGATGACCCCAGCTTAGACTACTAGCAATAGTGGAGAGGTGCCTGAACTGGCCTACCCCAGTAATCAGATCAGTGAACACCCTAACTGTCATCCTAGAGCCTTCATCCGGTAACTGATGGAAGCAGATGCAGAGATCCATAAGCAAGTACCAGGCCGAGCTCCAGGAGTCCAGTTGAAGAGAGAGAAAAGAGGGATTCTGTGAGCAAGAGGCATCAAGATCATTATGGGGAAACCTAGAGAGACAATCAAACTGAATTGTGGGAACTCATGAACTTTAGACCAACAACTGTGGAGCCTCCACAGGACTGAACTAGGCCCTTTGCATAAGTATCTTGATCTGCTTAAGGGGACCACTGGCAGTAGGATCAGGATCCATCCCGGGTGCATCAGTTGGCTTTTTGGATCTCATTACCTATGGTGGGACACCTTGCACAGCCTTCAGGTAGGGAGAGGGGCTTGGACCTGCCTCAACTGAATGTACCAGACTCTGCTGACTCCCCATGGGAGGTCTTACCTTGTCTGAGAAGGGAATGGGGGTGAGTTGGGAGCAGGAAGACTGGGGGCCAGGAAGAGGGAAGAGAGGGGGACCTATGGTGGGTGTGTAAAATGAATAAAAACTTTCTTAATTAAAAAAAAAGAATTCAAATAAAAAACAATTGAAATTGGGTCCAAACACTAAACATACCTCAATGAAGACAGATGGGTGACAACTATGTTAAAAAGTTTCCACCATCACTTTTCACTAGGGAATCCAATTTAAAACAACCATTGTGTACCATTAAATATCACTTACATTCACTAAGACTCAAGGCCCTGACATCAATGCAAGTGAGAATACAGACTACATAGTAACAGAGATATGCATTCTTTGTTGGTGGGAATACATAATCACACAGCCACTTTGAACGGTGAGTCAATAGTTTCTTACAAAATTAAACATATTACACAGTTTGGCAAAGCTTGCATTTTAGGGACATGTATGGGAGAAATTTAAAATCTGAGCAAAGGCCACATATCCATGGCTACATCACTGAAGAAAATGACATGCTATCCCCTAGCAGACATTACTTGCCAATACTTCCTTTGGGATGGGTGGGCCATATGTGTCTCTCGCCCATCTATGATGAAATAATGAAGAACATAATTGCTGTGGATATTGCTCTGTATAAATAAACACTGATTGGCCAGTGGCCAGGCAGGAAGTATAGGCAGGACTAACAGAGGAGAATTTAGGGAACAGGAAGAAGGAGGGGGAGACACTGCCAGTCACTGTGAGGACAAGCAGCATGTAAAGATGCCGGTAAGCCACGAGCCACATGGCAAGGTATAGATTTATAGAAATGGGTTAATTTAAGATATAAAAACAGTTAGCAAGAAGACTGCCACGGCCATACAGTTTATAAGTAATATAAACGTCTGAGTGATTATTTTATACGTGGGTTGTGGGACTGCGGGGCTTGGTGGGACCTGGAGAGAAGCTCTCCAGCAACACATAATATCATACAAGTCTTATACAGATATCCACAGGTGCAGTTAATTCATGAGTGCAAAGGTCATATTGAGTCTAGAGGATGTCCTTTTTCTGAATATTTCCCATCTTATGGCTCTTACATTCTTTCCTCTTCTTCTGCATTGTTTCTTGAGTCATGGAGGGGATGACAGGGGTGTCATGAAAGTCTGGTATCGACACTTATTCAAATGACATGAAAAATTACTTGGACAAAATTATTTTTTATTTGGTAGCTTACTTCATAACTCCTAAAATTTGAAAACAAAGATGTACTTTAGTAGGCAAATGTGTAATCAAACTTCAGTCTGTTTATACAATGAGTTATCAGACTAGATAAAGGCCTAGAGTAGTGGTTCTCAACATGTGGGTCACAACACCATTGGGTCACCTATCGGATATTCTGTTTACCAGATATTTACATTACAATTCATAACAATAGCAAAAACAGTTATGAAGTAAAAACAAATTAATTTTGTGGTTGGGGTCACCACAACATGAGGATCTAAATTAAAGGGTCACAGCATTAGGAAGGTTGAGAACCACTTGTCTAGAGCAACTTGAACTATCTTGTGATAATTCACAATGTTTCATTTAAAAATCCTTGCTGTATATTTATAGCTACTCTAAGAATCCAAATACAGAAAGATATCGTATCAGGATAGTGTTTATCATCAGAATATTAGCAAATATCAGAAACATTTTAAAATTAATATCATCACTGGGGAAATAGCACAAATTAACCAATTGACCCATTTAATTAATTTCTTTATGGTGGTGTATTAATTATTCCTAATACCATGTAGCTTTATCACTTTTATGTAATTATTATATTTATAATGTGAATTGGTGCCCTGGGAGACACAATTAACAACTGTTGATTAAATTTGGTATTTTGTTAGTATGTTCGAACATTTCACCTGTTTCTCTATTGATTTGGACAGCAGGTCAGCTGTGTTTTGTCTTCTTTGTCCTGAGTTTTCATTGACATTACCCATATGATGTTAATCTGGGACTTGTCAGGGTTGTCCAGATTTAGAGAAATTGCAAAGTTGCTGCTGCCTTCAACGAATGTGTTAGAACAGGAATTCATAGCTTTCCATTCTGAATCAAGAACGTATTTATAACCTCAACTCTCCTCTTGCCACAAAAATCAGCTCATTCATCAGTAGTTTATTCCCTGATATGGGCACAATATAGTTCTTTTTCAGAAATAGCTATTTAAAACTACATCCAAGGGCTGTGTTCTGTGTTATTTTCATTTTCATCTTAAGTAAAGTTTTTCCCCCTATTCAAAGCCAAATACCTCGAAGTATTACAGTTGGCAGCAGTCACTATAACCCAATCTGAAATAGTTGTCTTGGACTGGTTGGAACAAGGCATATTGAATGTTAAATGATAATTTAGACAATGAAAAGGAAGCACAGAAAAATGGAGAGAGAGTGGGGAGTGCCTGTTGTCGTACACAGTGTTTTCCTCAGAACAAGAACAACATTCAAGTTTCTGCCACTCAGAACAGTTTTCCTAAAGGAGGGTGGAATCCTGTCAAGCAGGGGCAGTGTCATGCTTAAAGTACTTATCACTAAATTGAGTAAACTCTTTCTCATGCACTATTCCAAATATTGAGAGATACAGCCAGAAGTGAGAAGCATGTTCTTTTTCCTTCATATTTTTTATTAATAATAAATCTAGAATTAATGAGATGGCTCAATGGGTTAAGCTCATTCCCAAGAACATACATAGTAGAAGAAAAGAACTAACACAAAAAGAAGTTATCCTCTGACCACCATTTGTGTGCCCTGGCACATGTCCCCAACCCACATGATAAATAAACACATATAAAGTGAATCTAAGTTTATCGCTGTAGCACTTCATTTCTGTATTATTTATATTTTCTTTTTTATCTATTTATTTCTTTTTCTTTATTAAGAAATTTTTTATTCATTTTACATACCAACTACAGAGCCCCCCTCTCATCCCTCCTCCCGCTCTGCCCCCCCAGCCTTCCCTCCCACCCCACCCCTTCATCCCCTCTTCCAAAAAGATAAGGCCACTTATGTTTTCTATGTAACAAATCATGTTCAACTTATCACCTTACAACAAACTTGTACTCACAGGCAAAGGTGTGAGTAAAGCAGTTCCTCCATCTGAACTCTGCTGGGCTTATTGCCTGGCACCTGGATCACCTAGTCTGAGTAATTATTCTGAGTCTGGCATTTGTCAGGTTGTCAGTTCTTCTAATACAGGGACAGGCAAGTTTCAGATTCTACTTCCAGGGTACAGGGATCTAAAAAGCAGCAACAGACAAAGCCATAAAACATCACAAACCTGAAGGTTACCGGTGCCACAGACAGGTCAGCACTCCAGAACAGTGTGGCCTTTTTATCGTCAATGTAAATCTCATCTTTTAGTCAAAAGCACTGTAAACTATTCTTTACAGTTGACTTTAACCTCTCTGTTGCAGATCTTTCAGAAATCTGCATCCATTATTTTCTACTAATTGTTGTTTCTGTTTCCTCTCAAAAACTGACATTTTTAAATTAAGGAAAAATAAAAACAGTGAATTCTGCTTTGTAGAGCAATATGTGCGAGGAAGATTAAGTGAATAGACCAATACCCAAATAACACACAATCATTTCCAGGAACATTAACAAAACCTCAGCAGGTGCTATTTTTAAAACCAAGGTGTTCTTCTGTGGGGACAAGTGATACTGCTTTCAGAGCAGAATATTTCCACTAGGAAAAAAAAAAGAAATATCAGCTGGTGGTTCTTTGTCTGAAGAAAAGATGCTGCTAGAGCCAGAGAGCCTGCAGAGACCCACGTTGCTTGGCTTTGGTTAGTATTGTTAAGGTGCCCATAAAGCAGAGAATACACAGGTACAACATGACATTTGCATGGCAATTGAGCCAATATTTTAAGACATTTCATGGCTTAAGTTTTATTGATTATATATAGCTTACTTAAGGGACATGTTTCTCCTAAGAACCTTATATTTTTCATCTGTCCGTGTGTGCGCATGTTTCCAGGCGAGCAGTCAGTAGTCACATTAGGAAGGAGATTGAAGGGAAGGGACATCACTGCCTTCACATCATCATAACAGGTTCCTCTCATAGTCCCAGCGTAATAATTCAAGCTCTCTCTCTAGCCTAAAGATACTTTTTTTGAGAAATTCTCTGTAAATATTAGAATAGATTTGCTAACAATATCTGTAAATATTAGGAAAATTAGCACATAATTTCAATAGACTTCTAAAAAATCATGGTCACAAATGGAAAATATAATATGTAATTCACTATTACATGGACCAAACTGTGTACTTATTTATTGAGTTCCAACACAATTGCAATAGTATGGAGCTCACTGTTTTCATGTTGAACATTTCTAAATATTCCCTCATAAACTTACATAACTAAAATGTCCACTCTTCAGCATTCATTCTTCTCCCAAGAACACCATGAGAGTGAAAAAGGGATAAGAGAATTTTACCCTATTGAAACAAGAACCTATTATGAGATAAAACTGAAACTGTTCAGATCATAAGAACATTTGGTATTCTGAATGATATTGTTTTGAATTAGATTTTGCTTAATGTTCTGGAGTGAAACTCAAATACCAAATATAAAAAGTCTATTTTTCCTCTCGTGGAACATATTCCAGAAGGAATGTGAAGATGATTGCCAAATCTCATTCATAACCTAAAGAAATTTTTTGACATTTCCTTATTTATTTATTAATACAGAAATAAATATCTTGATCATTGACTATGTACAAGCTCCTGAAACATAAAAATCATAATGTAGACACAGTTTTTGCCATTACAAATTACCTTACCAGTTGTTCTTGCATGTGCAATTTCTGCTTTGAAGGACTCTTACTCAAATCTCTCTTCATCTTTTCATTGTAATAATGAAAATCAATACAATGCTACACATTACTTTTGATTAGTGGTCCTTAACATTAGATAAATTTTACTTCGTATATGATGTGTAGCTGTCCACAGGCATTTTAACATTCTCAAAACTGTAGGGAAAAAAACAAAACAAAACAGTATCTAGAACCTCCCAAAGCATAGCAGGATGAGATCCCTCTATGTCAATAGTGCTGTGGTTGAGAGACACTTTGAAGTACTTCTTACATAACATACACATGACACAAGCTCTACTTTAAGAAGTTTGTTTTGTAAATGCAGAACCAAATGATTATCTTTGCCACATGTTGCTACTTAGGGAAGAATGATTTCTTTACCAAACTCTTTCAAAAACTAAAACTAGAGAGAATACCTTCAAGATGTTTATAATGGACCAATGGATTACCTTGACACAACAGCCAGGAAACAACTCCAAGAAGAGGAATTGCAGGCCACATCCTTTTTCATCATAAAAACAAAAGTCTTCAACACAGTAGAAAATTTCTTCACATTAAGGTTTTGCCAAACAAACGAACAAATAAATAAACATTAATGCCATCAGTACCTGGATGTCCCCTGACAAGACAGCAATGCCTCTGGGTTGGTAGAGAGTGCCGAGACAGACTACTCTGGAGACAGTTTCAGGGAACACAGTCTCAGGGAACAGCATCTGCTTTATTGCATGTAAACAACTACTTGTATAGTGGAAACATTGACTGTGATGGTTAGCATGTTACCTCAGATTGGATAGTGAGTGCTAATGCCATCAAGGTCTCTATGTGAAAGGAGCACATTAAGGGAGATGTGTAGAGTGTAGAGTAGTCCAAAAACCAGCTACCCATTGCTCATACTACTTCAGAATTCAGTGTTCTTACTTCGGAAGTATGTTGTATCATGCTTCTTATTTAGATGTGCAGTGTTCCAAGTGGGCTGGTTGCAAGGTCATGCCTGCATTTTCCTTTACAAACTAATGAAGGACTAACTATACAATTTTAAAGGGTGTCTTTGGAGGGTCACTTTCTTCACTGAACCACTTTAAAAATTATTTTAGATAATATAAGGAAAATTTCACACTTAGGAAAATCCTGCATATCTTTTCTCAGCTCCCTCTGTTAAGATCTTATATGGCTATATTACATTGATTGTACCTAACTGATGTTGTTTTGCTAGTCTAGTGTGTAACCCAGGTTGTCAAGGTGCATTTAATTATCATGATTACATAATAATCTTTAATTTATGTTGCTTTTTATAGTTTTCCTTATGTTTCGTGACCTTAGCAGTTTGGGTAATTTCTAACAATTCTTGAATGCAGGTTTAAGCTAATGATATTCCATGTCTAGACTGGATTTCTTGATATTTATTTAAAAACTAAAAAATGCATAAAATATAAAATGAGCTAATTGTATGATATATTACAAAGAAAACTACAAAGTCATGCCAATTCCCTGCTAATGGTGCTCCCACTTTGGTCACTGGGATTCTTCCAGGATGACTTCTGAGTCCTGCTGGGTTATCTACCCCCTTCATTACCAGTGTTGATTTCTTTGTTTGTTTGTTTTGTTTTTTCTTTGTTTGTTTTGTTTAAGTTTGTTGGTTTTCAAGACAGGCTTTCTCTTTGTAAAAGTCCTGGCACTTGCTTTATAGACCATGCTAGCATTGAACTCACAATGTTCTTTTTGCCTCTGCTGCTCAAGTGTTAAGATTAAAGGCATGAGCCACCACCACAGGGGCTCTGATGTTGATTTCTTGATTGAGGTGATATCCACGTGATGTTTTAAAATATCTTACGTATTTATCTAGAGTTATACCCCCATTTTCATACTATGTTTAAGGGGAGTGAAACAATAGGTCAAATCTACAATCAGAACAAAGAAAGTTAAAGTTTATTGTTAAATCTTCCCAATCATGGCAGGAAGTAGGGACCAAAGCCTTGGTTTTATTTACAGTCAGATGGATATACACCAGGTGCATTCAAGTTTCTCATTTGGTTTTTCCCTTTTTCTTTCTAAAAGTGAAAAAAATATTACTGATGAAACAAAAGAACAGAAGGTACTTCTATACATTTCTCTCAGATTTGAGCTTGAGCTGGAAAATAATCAGTTACCTCTCTGTCTATAAGCATACAAACACTGATTGATTGATTGATTGATTGATTGATTGATGTGTGTGTGTGTGTGTGTGTGTGTGTGTGTGTGTGTGTGTGTGTGTGTGCAGGCACACAGTGTGTAAGTGAAATCAAAGGACAGCCCCAAGGATCCATCCTTATCATACTTGAGACAGAATCTCTGTTGTTTTGCTGCTGGGCTGCGTACAAGGAGGCACACTTGGCCCTTATTTTATTTAAATGCCTTGAACTCATTTCATTAGAAATATAAAACTTAACCAAATAACCTTGACAAAATTAATTAAATGCTTACTCTTTGACATGCAAAATAGATTGAGGTTGATATATATATATATATATATATATATATATATATATATATATAATGTTAGTGATATTTATCTGCTTGAAACATTTATTTTCTTCTTTTTCCATCTTTCTCAAAGCAACTTATTTCATATTTTATGAATCACAGTGGTCAATTTTAAATACTGAGCTAATGGTGGCACTTTCTTAAGTGGTTGTTACACATGTAGACTTGTCCAGCATTTCTACAACAAAATTTAATGAAAAGAAGATTCTTGTTTATATATATGTGCATGTGTATATATATGTATGTATCAGTAAACACACACACACACACACACACACGCATGCACACACAGTTTTGAATGTAGTATATTTATACATCAGACATGAACATGAATGTCACATATATATATATGTGTGTATATATATATACATATATATATATATGTGTGTATATATATATATATATATATATAAAATATGTCTCTAAATATTCTATCCCTATTCTGTTGCTGTGACAATAGCAAACAACTTGGGGGAGGAAAGGGCTTACTTCACTTATACTTCTAGGTTACAACCCATCACTGAATAAAGTCAAGGAAGACTCTCAAGTCAAGTGCCCGGAGGCAGATACTATAGAGGAATATTGCATGCTGGTTTATTCTTGGTTTACTCACAGGTTTATGCTTAGGTAGCTTTGTTATATAGCTCAGGCCCACCTACAAAGGATTGGTGCTACCTGTCATGGACTAGGCACTCCTATATCAATTAACAGTGATAGCAATCCCTTGTAGGATGCATACAGTCCTGTCTGACCTAGACACTCATGGTTTTACTTTCAGATAAATCTAGACTGTGTCATGAAGCCAATTAAAATTAACTGTGACACTGACATCATCTATTTCCCATACAAGGAATAAGAGCAGGACAGAAAGAAAGATAGAAGGAACGAAGGAAAGATTGAGGAAGGCCCCCACAGGTTCATGCATTTGAATACTTGGCTCCCAGTTGTTAGTACTGTTTCAGTAGGTCTAGGAGGTGTGTCTTTGATAGAGAAAATATGTTACTGGAAACAAGCTTTATGGTCTCAAAGATTCATACCACTGTGCTCACTTTCTCTCTCTACTTTACGCTTATGGTTTAAGATATGAGCTCTCGGCATTCTGATCCAACTGCTATGCCTGCCTGCTTTCTTCCATGCTTTCTCACCATGATGGACTTGCATTCTTCTGGAACCATAACTCAACAAACCTTTCTTCTCTAAGTTTCCTTGTCCGTGGTGCTGTAACACTCTAACAGCAAAGCTTAGTACAGAGACCAAGAAAAGATAACATCAGGTTATGAGGAAGGACTGAATGCAAGCAGAAGGAAACATTAATCATGAAAGAGAATGTAAATCAAACTGATTTCTAGTTTTAAGCCTGCCTTAGTTTATTGTTTGTTATGGTGTATAAGTGAACAAAACTGTAATTGAGAGTGAAAATGTAAAAACTTAAGTGAAGTTCCCCCTGAAGTGAACAACAGCACAAAACACTCTGAAGTCCTTCACTAATATCATGTAACTTCTTAGTGGTTAGTTTTAAGCTCCACAAAAATTACAAACCAACAGTCTTATTATGATTCACCACCCTCCCACCTTGAATCTTTTCCCCACTGTTTGGTTGAGTTATTTGGAGCAAGGCCAGCAAACAATGCCAGAACACCAGGTTCTTGGAAGGAATCAAACATGTCCTTCTGGAAATCTAGCAGCTCATAAAGTCAGGGGGAAATGATTAAAGGAAGTTGCAATGATTATAAATGGAGAGTGGAATGAAGGGGGGCAGATTCCTTGCCACACACCCAGGGCCAGGACATCAGTCATCCTGCATATTTCCTTGGAAGCTTGGCTAGCAGGCAGGTTACCTTTCCTCAACCACTAACATGATGTATGATCTAATTTCAACTTTAGAATAGAGCTTTCTTCAGAGTAGACAAGTCACAACAGTTACAGCTAACCTCTTCAGTCTTCTTGGCTGTTTAGTGAGGTTGAAAGGCAGAGGACTGGGGAGGAGATGAATATGACTTATGAACTGTACAGTAGCCAAAAGACAAAAGGGATAGAAAAAATACCAGCAGCTCTTTTCTCTCCTCTTCCTCTTTTCTTTGACTCCATAATCATTTCCCTCTCCTTCTTAATTTTCTTTGTACATTAAAAATATTCTAGGATTCTAAACTAAAGTTGTATATGCTTGAAACTCGTAATGAAACACCTATACTTATTTGAGTTTTTATAGTTTGTATAATGAGAAAAAGTTTCAACTTCATAATTTCCTATAAGAAATTTCCAGATAGAAGCAAACATCTAATTCATAGTCAAAGAGAGTAGGAATATTTTACATGCATCTTGATTTCCATAAAAGGATAGAAACAAATCAGGAGACAAACATGAAAGTATAGCAATAGGCAGTATATTTAATGAAGCTGAAAGGCATGGATTAGTGTGAGCAAGTATATTAAACCAACCAGGAATCCACGCAGCAGTCAGCACACAGACCATTTCTGACACGAGATGCAGAAATGACATAGGAGAATAACAGGAAAAATAGGTGAAACACTCAGCCTACTAAATTAAATAAAGATTAGTGACAAACACATTATCACTATGCATCATGATTCATCCTAATTACGGAATTAATGGACATAAAAATAAAATTGTAGTTTCGTTTTCAGTGTTTAAAAACTTTTCATTATCTTTTAGAATTTTATACATGTACATAATGCAATGTGAATGTATGTCCAGCCCTCCCTCCTCAATTTTCTGCGTCAGCATTTTGACCAGTTATGCATCTCTCCACTGAGTGTTGTCCACTGCAAAAAGAGGTTTCTGTGACCTAGGAATGGCCCCGTTTTGTAGGTATAAACATAAATATTTAGAAGACAATTTGAGAGGGTGACCACTTAGCAAAATAACAACAGCAGGCTTTGCCCATAAGCCTCTTATTTACCTAGCCATGGGCTTTTGAACAGTACTACAATACTAGGCATAAAGTACCCTTCTGTAAAACAGGGTGAACATAACTCAGAATACTGCTATAATGTTATATTTTATCCTATAAAAGCAGAAGTTCCTCATATTCTCTTTTTTTGTTTTTTTTTTTTAATTTTTTTTATTTTTATTTTGCAATGCAATTCAGTTCTATATATCAGCCACGGATTCCCTTGTTCTTCCCCCCTCCCGCCCCCTCACCTTTTTATAATCTGCTTTGGCCATATGGGAAACACATTTCTCTTTCACAATAGAAATATAATTAGACTTCTTAATTAATTTCTAAATGCTTCTCTTTTTCCTAAGTCATCTATGTAGTGAATGAGCTTTTGTGTTTGTTTCAATCTATGACCACACTGACATGGAACTTAGGTGGCCCAGGGTAACTTCAAAATCATGCCAATTCTCCTGTAATAGCTTCCTAAGTAATGATATTACATACATGAGCCACTATGCCTGGCTTAAATGTTCTTCTTGGTCACAAGTTTGGACAGTTATACCAGTAGCTTCAATATTTGGAAACGTGAATTAGAGATGAATTGAATTGTGCATCATTGAACAAGTTGCTGAAGATTGCCTAAATTGTGTTATTTCAGAGCACAAAATCAAACACATCCACTGAAAAATAGCTTGCACATCTTCCATACCCTTAGTGAATAAAAATTTCAACTTGGATTACTAACAATGTACACAATTCATATTTTCAAGCATAACTTATTGTCTTTTTCATAAATCATCATAATAAAGAAGTCAACTGTATTATTGGCTTGTTTTCTTTGAAGATTAACGAGTACACTTAATATCACTATTTAATCATTATATTTTTGGCTTACTTTGTATTAATTCATTCTAATGGGGAAAACCCAGGGTGTTAATAATACTAAACCCTTAGAAAATCATTAAAATCTTAAATGTATTGTTTTACTTCTTGTAATGAATAAGGCAATGCGATAGCCTGAGAAATTATAAAGAAAAGATTTATTTTGTCTCATGCTTCTGAGTCAAGATCAAAGCGCCATATCTTATAATGGCCTCATTGCTGCCAAAGTCCGAGGTAGTTCAGAACATCCCATGGTGAGAAGCAGTGGTCATGCCAGAGCATGTCCAGAAGACCCACTCTCCAATAACCCATTAATGAAAGCAGAGGTCTAGTCGTTCATTAAAGTTCCAAATTTTAGTAACACGTGATGAAAATTAAATTTCATCATGCATTTCAGAGCATCCTAACCACACTTAAACTGAACAATATGCATAGGGTCACACTCATTCCTGAGGTCATTATACTTGGGCTTTGAAGCTTTTCCTTTTTATTACAGAAACATATGAGTACTGGGTCCTATTTTCTTTATTTCATTGGGAAAATAAAATCAAAACATGGCAGTGAAGACTGTCTCTCATGTGTAGAAAGGCAGAGTATCCCTGGACAGTGAGGCTGTCAGCTTCTACTGTCAGTCTTGAGGCTGCTCACTTCTTCACAGAGTCTAATATCAATAAGAATCTCACTGAGTTTTCAAAAGTGTGTACTATCTAAATACTCTTGGGAGACTAAAATTCCATTAATACATAGCTTATTTCTGTCTTTTTTTTTTTTTTTTTTGGTTTTTTGGGACAGGGTTTCTCTGTGTAGCTTTGTGCCTTTCCTGGATCTCGCTCTGTAGACCAGGCTGGCCTTGAACTCACAAAGATCCGCCTGCCTCTGCCTCCCAAGTACTAGGATTAAAGATGTGTGCCACCACCACCCGGCTCATAGCTTATTTCTTTACTGTGCATACAAAGTTTTGATATACTATCAAAAGTATATGTGTTTATACTGACAGTTTAATTTTATAAGTGTAAATACTGACATCAAAAGCAAGCAAACAAACAAAAACGAAAAACAAAACAGACTTGAAGGTGGGCATTTGTCTTGTCCATACCTATTCCATCTGCTTCTGATTCTTGGAACATATAGCCTTCTTCACACCATGCCTCTAGGTTGAGTCAGTTTCCCCCTTCTTCTCATGAATATTTCTATGCTTGCAAATTCATGCATATGTTAGGTCGACTCTTTCTACCCCTGCTGTACAAAAACTTCAATTCCCAATTCCATGCTACTGGTGTGTTCACTATTTGTTTTAATATATTTTTTTAGATTTAAAGTTCAGTTCACTAATCATGTTCATATAATGGGTGCCCAATCTTCAAACATCTGTCTCCTAAGATGCATTTGCATGTTAATAACATACACATAGACATTATTTGCTTTGAGAATATTGTGGTGTGGGAAATGCTTCAAGATCAGGCCAATTTCCTTCAACTTTGCTTTTTCTAACAGGATACCTGGGGAAGAACTCTAACAAGGCAGACACAACTGGATACCACCATAAAAAAGAAGAGAAGGAAAAGGGGAAAGAGGAGAAACAGAGGCTCCGCTGATACAATGGAATGCCTCTGGGAATTATTTTCTCAATGCCTGTTTCAGTGTTATTTCAACTCTCCAAATAAGAAAGCTATTTAAATGCGTATAAGTATTTAAATACACACACACACACACACACACACACACACACACACACACACACACACACGTACAAGAAAAAGAAGATAAAAGATCCTCGCTACACAAAAGTAAACAATAACACATATTGGGCAGTACCTTTTCAAGCCATGGATATTAGTACAACAGAATTCTTGAAGAAAATTATTTTAGCATAAACAGACAAAAATTGCTGATAGAAAGCCCTGGTGGTTATGAAGAATGTTACCAACAGATAAGATCTATTGTAATAGTGAGCTACCAATAGTGATTATGTTCATACAATTCTCTTATTTCTCCTTTTACTGTCCTTTTACCAATGATGAGATTGCAAAGTGGATACTAAGGAGCTAGAGAAAGACATGACTGGTAATGGAGAAAAGGTAGAAAACCAGGTACAGATAATACTCATTGGAAAAGACTACTGGATAGAAGCATGGTTGACTGTGAATGAGGGTCTTTCTGCCTATTGGCTGTGCATTTTCACTAGGACCTTCACGTTGGGACACATGCCGTTATAGAGTCTTTCTCTTGCCTTTTTGGACATAGATCTTTTTAAAAGGCTCTTTCCAGTTTTATTACCCAGAAGTGTCTTTGTCAAGGACTAGAGAACTATCACTTTGAAATATAATCCTCAAAGAGGTTAATATCCTACTTTTCAGTTTCTGAAGGCAGCTAGGAGGCCAGTTTCCAAGGTACACCTTGCTGCAAGTTGTAAACTAACAACCTTTAGAAGTTAGTTTCTATTTCCTTTTATTAACATCAATTAGTAAAAAGAGACCCCAGTTCTTAAAACTTCATTGTTCCCTCTTTTAATGGAGTTAAGACTAAATTTCTGAGCTGCTTTCCTTGTAGAGATGCCGTGTGTGTGTGTGTGTGTGTGTGTGTGTGTGTGTGTGTGTGTGTGTGTGTGTGTGTGTTTGTGTGTGTGTGTATAAAATCATCATCATTTAATGCTATCCAGGTCAGTTTATATTGATATATGCAACAAACAACCTGTAACCTTTCCCTATTTTGTCTTAACACACTGAAGAATGGAGGGGCTTTGAACACATAGAATTAATGTTTGATATGTAACATTTCAGATGTTTACCTAGGTAACATACTTGTGTCTTTTTTTTAATTTAGAGCATGAGCTATGATGTATGGCTATTATAGGAGCAAATACAAATTACAGCAAAAAAACAATCACTCTCCATGTTTTATTCAACATTTTTGTGTGCCCTAAGGTATATGCTATGAATGTAATCATTCTTAAATATCTTTTGGTAGTGATAAGATGGAAGAGAAAAATTCTGACAATGGAGATTTATTAGGAAAAAAATGAAAGCTTTCTGGACTTGAGGCAGAGGCAGTGATGAGGTAGACTACATTGTGTGATCATGATTGCACCAAAGAATTATAAAGAAGAGTCACATGTCAGCTCCAAACAAAATTGACCTTCTCTCTGTTTTCTTGTTGGTGCTGTATTTTACTTTGTCCATAAAAATGATGAATATTCACTGGGTCACATATTATTATATATGCATAAATATTCACTTTTAGGATTCTGTATATTTATATCTGTATTATACAATGTGCATTTAGAATATAAAATGTAATGTAAACAAATTTGGTATGAAATTGGTCCCTTAACTAGCATGCTAAATTTCCACAAAGTAACTGTCTCCATATTTAACAGGTATAACTCAAATGTCTAATATCATTAATTAAGAAATGAGTGAAATGAAGTGGACATTAAACTACAACATTATTTTTATGTGTCTTTATTTTTTTTTATTTATACTAGACTACTTCCTATGTGAAATTTATTCTAGGTAATTGTAGAAAATATTTTCATTCTAGAACATAAGGCTATCACATGGTATTTACTCAGGAATGTGATAGCAAATTCATAGAATAGATGTAGCTATGATATTTATCTGCATATAATATTATTTAAACATAGTAAACTAAAGTTTCCTGGAAATAAACATACCTCTGTTGAATATTCTGTAAACAATTGCTTATATGAACTGTGTGATTTATAGAGTAGGAATATTGTACACAGAAGGCACTAAATTATCTTTAGTTCTTTTAATAGCCATTTACTACTCACCTCTGTACCTAGCCATCCATCTCTTTGACTAATAGGTAAATACCTGTGGAATATACTTTTAGCAGACCACTGGATGCTATCAAATGTAAAGCAAGGAATGTCAAAAGATCTTATCAGAAATCTATAGTAAGGGTTTTGCTATTTTGTCTTAACCCTTCTACTATCTGTGTTAGGTAAACACATTGATTTAGGAATATCTTCGTTCTGTGACTGTAAAAATTGGTTGGAGAGATTGCTCAATGTGTAAAGTTTATGCCTGATGACTTTGAATTTAAGTATCAAAACCCATGTAAGGATGGGCATGGAAGCACATGTCTCTAACATTACAACTATTAGAGAAAAAGGTGGAAGGGGGATCCCTTCAAACTTGTAGGCCTGCTAGCCTGACTTATACATAGGTGAATTTGTCTCAAACAACAGAAAGGATTAAGATGCAAGGAAGTCCTTGATGCTTAAATGCACAAACATGTACTACATACATCTGTATGCACACATAGATAGACATATGCCCTCCATTCAAGCTTTGTACCAAAGAAGAAAAAAAAATCATACAACCAGTTCTAAAATATAGAATCCCATTCAAGGCAGCCTGAATCAATGTTTCCAAGTCATAGCTACTCATATTTTGCTCAGAGCAGACAATCTCTTATTCCCATGGTAGTGAGTTGAGGTGAGAGCTTGACTTTACATTCACAATGCTTACTATTAAAAAAAATTATGTATTCAGAGCAGAAACACTTTCATTTGATCACCAGATTGATACTAGGAGCAAATATGCCTATGGGACCATGAACGAGTCTGTGTCTGGTTATTCATGCTGAGAGGCTTTGAAATCAGCTGGAAATTATCAGGGAGAAAACATTACAGCCTTTTAACTGCCTCTGGGTGTGATTTACCTACAAGCTGGAATGTGAGAGAAGAAGAGTTAAAATATGCAGATGTGACATAGTAACTGCTTTTTTTTTTTAATAAAATCGCTTGGTGAATGATAACTTTAGATTTGGCTATTATTCCCAACTTTCCTTATACACGGCAAGCCATGAAGTTTTTTGTAGGTGGAGTTTTTTGACAGGGCTGCTGGCTCCCAAATAACTACATAGAGACATTTATTAACTATAAATGCTCTGCCAATAGCTAAGGCTTGTTACTAACTAGCTCTTTCAGCTTAAATTAAGCCATATTTATTATCTATGTCCTACTACATGGCAGTGCCTTTATTCAGCATGGCATATTCATTTTCTGTTTTCTGTGCAACTGCTGGCCACTCCCCAGGACTCCCCCCTTCTTCTTCCCAGTGTCCACTTAGATTGGCTCTGCTGCCTAACCTATTCCTGCCTAGGTATTGGCCAGCCAGCATTTTATTAAACTAATCAGATGGCACCTTAGCAAAGACACATCTTTACAGTGTACAAAAAGATTATTCCATAGCAAAGTTTCAATGGGATGGATGCTTTGTTCTTACCAAGACTGTAAACCATTCTTGATCACCAAAGACTGGTAAACTAGGAGGGTAGTGAACAGTAACAAATTCTTAAGTAACTTATCCATACTAGCTTTGCTGCTTCATATATGTTTTGTGGAAATATAGCTACAGTTACTTACTCTAGATAGCCATTTTATAAGAGAGTTCAGAAGTTCCTTCACCTTGTAATCTTGCTGAGGCTATTTTAGTGTAATTAGAATTTGATCTCCTTGATGGTGAATCCCATGGGAAATTTTCTAACTCTATTCTGAAATCCCAGGTTCAAGATGCCCTAGCTAACTTATTTTAGCTTCTGATAAATTGGTTGCTTGCACAAAACCTCCACCTGCAGCTGCAGAGCAGGCTAACAGGATGTAGTTCTTGCCTTTAAAAAACTCTTACTGTCAACACGCAGCTCTACACTTGGGTCATGGATACCTGAATGCAGTTCAGTCAGCTGAAATAAGGCGTTCAGTTGGCTATAAACTGTTGGAGTGGTCATCTCCGGTGGGCTCTCCATAATTTGTCCTGACAGTCCTTCACACATGTTAAGGAAACAGTTTTCTTTGTCCAAAATTGTATGTCTTGGGTGTTTTTTTCTAATAATATTCTGTTAGGACAAATAATAATTAATGAATAAATTAAGATGTTTGTTTCTTTTGCTAATTGACACTTGTACAGACTGGGTTCATAGTTTTAGCCGATAGAAGAACTATGTGATGGCAAAGAGAACTTTTCTGTTCCCCAGTTGGTGGCCACCCATCATTTCTTGGCAATGTCTGATATTTGATAGTAAATGTATCTGCATCTTGGTTTATGGTCCTAAACAAGACGCCACAAAGAGAAAATGAAAAAACACATAAAACATGAACAAATGCAATGGAAGTTAAAAGGAAGCCTCTAGTGTACCTAAAGTTGATATTTATCATAATAAGTAGTGTGCACTGGAAACCTTTCCTACTGTCTTCTGTGAAGATTAAGCGTTTTCAAAATAGGCACTGATAATATTTATGTCCTTTATTCTTTGTCTTGTCATTTCTTTGGGATTTAATTTTTGTTGACACCTCAGAAAGACAAGAGTAAATACATATAATTACATATGATTAAATTTGTAATGAGGCAATCATTAACTGCACCCATATGAAGGTGTCAGAATGGAGCAGGAGCTCTGTCCCCAGTGAATTACTCCACTGCCTTTCACGGTATTGAACTAAAGGAATTAACAAGTGACAGATCTAATTCTCCTCTGGTAGAGAAGTAAAGTTATATGGCTCACCTATCGACATCAATAGGCTGATTAAATGTCTCTTCCAGTGCAGAGGTAAAAATTAACTTTTCAAGGGGGAAAGAGAGATGGCTTAGCAGTTAAGAGCAGTTATTGCTCTTGTAGAGGACCCATATTCAGTTTCCAGCAACCATATGGCTCATGGCAATCCATAACTCCAGTCCCAGTGAATCTGACACACTTTTCTGACTTTCACAGGCAGGGCACATACAGGATGCACATACATATAAGTGGGGGAAACTGTTATCTGTTGTACAAATAAAATATTTCTATTTATTTAAAATGAATTTTTAAGGGACCTGTTCAGAGTTTCATACAATAATTCTATCAAGAATCACTAATTCTTGAAATCATTTCTTCTCTTCTTCTAGCCCTTTCCTTCTTACTCTTTTTGCCTTTATGTTTCCTTCTCTGTCATAAGAATAAATTCCGATTATATATCATACAAATAATTCAGAAGAAGTGGAATTCACTATTTCTATGATGGTCTTAGAGTAAAATGGTCTAGACAGGGAGACCAGAGGATCCCCAAAGGCCTCCCTGTTACCAATGGCTAAGAGAGTCATTGTTCTGAGAATAAGTATAAACTCTCAAGACACTGGACATGAAGTAGAATCAGACTTTAGGACACCAACATACTCGGAGTAAGCTTTGCACCGAGTTGCACACGAAGGCATCCCATACATAGGAACTGTGCAGAATGAAAGCCCAAATTCACAGAGCTGGAGAGATCAATGCCAAATTGGTGGGAGCAGCATGAGTGTGGATCCTGCCTAGACAGTCAACACAGCAGGGGAGAGAGAAATAGACCTGGCTATCCAGGACCCAGGGAGTAAACTCTGCAGGGAAGACAGAAATAGACCTGGCTATCCAGGAGGCTTCATAGTATAATTTATTTGGAGTCCAGAAAGAAAAATAACAATAATGCTGTCTCACCCACAGAGTAAGGTGCAAACAGCAAGCCTGTGAGAGACCCATTCAGCAGTGAAGAATGATTGGCAGACGGGTTTATTATCCATTGATGTTTTTAGTTTTGTTTGGTTTTATGTTGGTTTGACTTTCTTGATTTTACTTCACTGTGTTTGCACTCATTATTATTTCTTATGAACTTATGCTATTTAATTTTATTTTCATTTTTGTCTTGCTCACTCTCTCCTTTTCTCTTTCTTACTGCTATATCTTTTCAGTGCTTAACACCAGTTTTGTTGTTATTGTATTTTTTGCTATGCTTTGCTTTTTCCATTCTGAGTAGGTATGGGGATCATAAACTCAAGAGAGGAATAGCCACCTAAAAGACCAACATGACTAGGCCCTGGGTGGATCTCTGGGAGTCCAATTAGCGAGAATGAGGAGGGTTTATATGAGCGAGAATTGTTGAGACCAAGGTTGGATAAAGCACAGGGACAAATAGCCAAATGAATGGAAACACATGAACTATGAACCAATGGCTGAGGGGTCCCCACTGGATCAGGCCTTCCGAATGGGTGAGACAATTGATTGGCTTGAACTGTTTGGGAGGCATCCAGGCAGTGGGACCAGGTCCTGTGCTCATTGCATGAGTTGGCTGTTTGAAACCTGGGGCCTATGCAGGATTGTTTGGCTCGGCCTGGGAGGAGGGGACTAGACCTACCTGGACTGAGTCTACCAGGTTGACCTCAGTCTGTGGGGAAGGCTTTGCCCTGGAGGAGATGGGAATCGGGGGGGGCTTGGGGGGAAGGTGAGGGGGACGGGAAGGGGGAGAACAAGGGAATCCGTGGCTGATATGTAGAACTGAATTGTATTGCAAAATAAATTAAAATAAAAAAAAGACCAACATACAATAAGACAAATTGGAAGAGCAACAGAAGTGAAATATTGAAACATTCATTCCTTGAGATGCACAAGTACAAACACAGAAATGCAGGCAATATGAAAAAGCAAAGCAATATTATTCCTTTGGAATCTCGTATTATTGTCAAACATGGGATTATAGTCTGCAGTGCACTAAGTTAGATTCAAGCACCTACTCATATCTTAAATAGGGTTTATGTTGCTGTAAAGAGACCATGATAACTCTTATAAAGGAAACATTTAATTGGGGCTGGCTTACAGTTCAGAGCTTTAGTCTATTACCTTCATGGTCAGAAGTATGGCAACATGCAGGCAGATGTGGTGCTGCAGAGATAACTGAAACTTCTCCATCTCAATCTATAGGCAGCAGGAAGAGAGAATCACAGGGCCTAGCTTGATCATTAGAATCCTCAAAGCTGACCCCCAGTGACACACTTCTTCCAACAAGGCCACACTTACTCCTACAAGGCTATACCTCCTAATATTGCCACTCCCTATGAGCCTATGGGGGTCATTTTCATTCAAACCACCACAACCCATCATAAACCAAGCAGAAGAGCCAAACTGATGGTAAACAGACCGTAGAAATGTATTCATATGGCCACATGGGGAGGAGGGACAAACAGACCCCTCGATCCCTCTAGCCCATCTTTGGTGTGCAATATGTGAAGTTAAATTTTAAATAGAAAACTGGAGATATGTATATTTAAGCAATGCAGGAAAAATGTGGACTCATCTACAATTAACCTATCATTATCTCATTAAAACTGTAAATTCCTTTCCAGGAATAAAGCATTTGAGTTGAGTTTCTATTCTGCCTGGCATAGGCTTTTCTTTTCCCAGTATGAGATTCTTCTGGGAATAGCAGTTTCTTGAGGACCACTATCTTAATAGTCTTATAGCTAAACTGTCTCTTTAGAATATACATTTCTGCCAGGCTGGTTATATTAACTTCTCAAAAACTGGCTCAAGATGCAGTTAGTGACATGGTTAAAATACTGAACAAAAACTTCAAAGGTTAATTTTGTTTAGAATTATTTATTTTATTTTATGTATATGAGTGCTTGCCTACATGTCTGCAGGTGCATTCTGTGTGTGTGTGTGTGTGTGTGTGTGTGTGTGTGTGTGTGTGTGTGTGTGTGTGTGTGTGTTTACAAGGTATCAGGTCACCTGAATCTGGAACTATGGATGGTTGTAAGCCACCATGTGGGTGCTGGAAACTAAACTTATTTCCTCTTAACAATGAGCCATCTCTCCAGCTCCAAAAAGTCCAATTTCAAGCAGCCCGAGACTTCAAAGACAATCCAAAGCTACTAAATAAAGTAAGGACATCAATTCAGAACCTGGACAAGATCATCAGTAAGATGAATAAAAAAATTAATAAATCTTGTCTTCCTTTTTCTTGTGTCCATCCATGAACAAGGATGCTTAGACTGATTTTCTTATTCAGGGTGTCTCCCTATAGGATGTTAAGCTCCATAAATCTTTCATATGCAATATAAATTTTCATGAAAATATTTATTTGTGTGTGTTTGTGTGTGTGTGTGTGTGTGTGTGTGTGTGTGTGTGTGTGTGTGTGTGCGCGTGTGTGCAGACACACACCACAGTGTGTTTGCAATGGTCAGATGACAACAGAAGGAAGTCAGTTTCTCTTCTTTCACCAGACTTGGCAGGAAGCACATTCACCTGCTGAACCATCTCATAAAACCTCCATAAATCTTTAATAATAACCATGCTTAGCATATGCACAACTAAATTATCTACATTATGACTCCAGAGGCATTTCACAATGGTAACTGTACTTCTGATAAAGGAATAAAAGGTGAGTTTAGGAAGATGGTGATCAATTCTAATTTGTATAAGGAACATTGAAAGTCATAGATACCAGGTTGGGAGAGGACTTAGTGGATGAAGTCATTGCTCCACAGTATTCAGAGCCTTGTTTTGATCTCCAGTACCCACTTACAGAGCTTGGTGTGGAGGCCGGTACCTGTAACTCCAGCACTGGGAGGGAGGTATGGAGTGAAGCTAGGCAGGTCACTAGAGCTCACTGTCTAGCCACATTACTGGAATCAGTCAGCTTCAGGTTTTTAACAAATAGCATGTAGAGTGATAGAAGAAAGCTCCTGACATGTATGTCCATAGGTACACACACTTGCACACGTGTGCATATATAGCCATACATCATAACACACACACATACACACTCAAAGATCCCTAAAACAAGCAGAAACACGATCTCTGTCCTAAAGCATAAATAAATAATTAACTACTGAATAACAATTTTGGAGGATAAGCTACATAGCGTAAGGCCAGTACTTTTTTTAATGTTTATTGAGACAGATTTTCTCTGTGGAGCTCTGGCTGTCCTGGAACTTGCTCTATAGACCAGGCTAGCCTAGAACTCAGAGATCTACCTGCCTCTGCCTCCCAAGTGCTGGGATTAAAGGTATGTGCCAACACCACTCTGCAAGACAAGTTCTTTTTTACCTCTTATTTAATGAACATTTTGGAAACAGATGTAGTTAATATAATTTACAGAAAGAAACAGTTTTTTTTTCCAGAAAGAAAATAGTCTGTATTTTTAACACACGTATTCATTTCTGAGGCTTGTCAACTGAGCCCATGAAAATGACTAATACACAATTTGTAATAGCTGAATAATCCTGTTAGATTTATCAGAAACTCCAAGTATCAGAAGCCTGTGATCTTAATGAAGAACACATTATCAGAAAACAGGTACAGAGGAGACCCTTCTTAGTGAACCTCTCATGACCATTTTCCATTTGCTAATTTATTATTACATTATAACCTGAGTCCTAAGATTGAATGAAAAAACTTGCATTTTGAAAATGAGATATTTTTTAAGCTTATTTGCATTGTTGTTATGGAGTTCATTGGTTGAAGTTTTTTTCACATCTATATGTACTTCATATGCTACAAATCCATTCACAATCTTCCATGATATCAGAAGTAAAAAAAAGAAATAATTATATCTTCCATTAAGAAACAAAGATAGCTTGTAAATACACCCTGACCTGTGCAGCTTCAGTGTGAATGAGAAGTGCCATGGGGCCTGCAGTCTCACTTACTCATAAACCCATGCACTCTGATGTGATGACCCCATCCTAATCAGGCCTGCAAAGGAAGGAAAGAATAAGACTTTATTATGTTCTGAATTTTAAAGAAAACAAACATGTTCATATACCCAGACAAAACGAGCATGTGGAAAAACAAAAGGAGCCTATTGAGGCCAGCAGATTATGGTGAGCAGAACTTAGAGCCAATGGGTACTTGCTGTCCAAGCAGAGAAGGAGCTCTGTGCTGATAAGGGTTGAGCCTCATTGCAATAAAAGAGATTTTGTACACTTCTTTCAGTGAAAAAGGAACAGAGATGGTGGTGAATTCCCCCCCCCCACACACACACACACTCTTGTTCTGCCCCTTTCCTTCAGGAACTGACAGGAACAGATCATTAGGAGCAGATAGATGCTGCTTTGGACTTTCACCTCAGGATGATGTCTCCTCTTCCTGCCCTCACCCTGTCTGCACAGTGCTATGGCAGAGGCACCCTGATGAAGGAAATTGGATTCACTGTTTGCACACAGCAACACATTTAGCTGTTGGCTGTGCGAGTCCAATTAACTCCCTTAACAATATGGGTGAACTGGGGTTATTGGATTAGGTTTGTAGCCAATTATAATTGTTTTGGTTGACTACCCCTTCTTCTAACCTTATTTACAGTTAAGAAAACTTCATCAGAAAATATTTCATAGTGTGGAACAAAAAAGCCTGGGGAAAATTGGAAGAGCAATTTATTTTCTCTAGATCATGAAACATGACCTCTTATTTATGTTTAGGCATAAAAGAAGGTTCCTTTTTTTCAGAAATGAAAATAAAAATGTCAGACAAAAAGTATTTTGGAGACGTCTCATTATCATCATTATTGTTATTGTCTCTGTCTCATCATGAAAGGAAGAAACACAGTTTGAGGCCAGTAGATTCAGTTTCCAGCCACCCTGAACCACAGGCTCTCTGAACTCACTGCCCTTCATCTAGACAGTGGAAATGAGACGACTGTTATCACAACTGAGTGAAAGAATAGACATGTCAGAAGCAAAAGTCCTGCTACTGTTTAGGAGTTAGGAAATATTTATTATTGAGTAATAGTTACTCCCTCTGCAGTTATTTTAATTACATTACAAATAATGTATTTCTATGTCAACTTATCCTTGGGGAAGTGTGAAGAAATTGTTGTTAGTTAATCATTTTTCCTTCTTGTAAAAGTGCTCTGAGCATGAATAAGTTTTCTAAAAGTAATGGCAAGGTCCATGGTATTTACTAGGAATATCACTAAAATCAGATGTGTTGCTGTAAAACGGCAAAGTCAGTGCTAAAGACTAAGGAGATGAGAAAGTCGAGATACCCAGACAGGCTTCACAATGCAAATTTCGCTAGTATTCTGTTGGAGGTAAGTCAACAGGTCAGGAGATAATCATCATTAAAAAATTACTTTGTTTCTCAACTTTTTCAAATGGAGTCATCATACTTGTTACACTGAGAGAGTGACCAGGGAATGTCAGGAAGTCGAGGGAGCAGGGACAACAGATAGGACCCATTGTAAGCAGACCCATAGCCATCATCATGCAAGCAAAAATCCAAGAATTGAGTTTGTAAGCTATATTTTATTCAGATCACAGCAGTCTGAGAGGATAGTGGATTAGTATCTTAAAGCTTTGTCTTAAAATCTCTTTAGTCAGCAGATGACACAGATGGAGAAGGACGAAGGCTGTCAATCCTTCCAAAGTTTAGTCTTGCACCTTAGGTTTGATGGTTGGTCTTTACTCTGATATTTATGGTGTTGCCTCTTTTCTCCTTATTATTTTCCCTCTTTAGCAGATAGAGAGATTGAAACACCAAAGTTCCCAAGTCTCACATTCTTGAGCCTGTCGTTTGGTTAACATCTAGATCTACAGTTAATTCTGAGCAAGAAATTCACACACACACACACACACACACACACACACACACACACACACACACACACAGAGAGAGAGAGAGAGAGAGAGAGAGGAGAGAGAGAATTTGATTAATTCCCACAGAATAAAATGCAAATACTAGCCTAAACTATAGAACATGCAGTGACACTATCATCATGACCATGTCACATCTAGTTTTATTTCTGCAGAAAGAAATAGACAAGACAGAAGGAACAAGTTTATATCTGATGTGGTGGGACTCTTCCCTTTGTCTAAATTCCTAGGAAAGCATCTGCTGATGGGATTAGTCTTGAGAACAAACACAGTAAAAATGATCTGACAAATTGGTAGGTGTTGTATACCCATTTCTTCTGAAATGCAACATTCAAATTTTTCTGACACTTATCAAACATTCAAAATTATCTGACTGTGTTTGGTAAGTATGTCATAGCTATTCCTCTGAATTGAGACATTGCCTCCTGGAGGAGGTTGAAGGCCCACAAGGCTAAAGAAAATTCATAAAACATACAAGGTTCATCCAGCAGCTGATGGAAACAGATGTAGACCTTCAGTCAGAACTTAGGAGGAATTTGGGGAATCCTACAGAAGAGGAGTAGAAAGAATTTTAGTAGCCAGAAAGGTCAAGGACTCCACAAGAAAACTCACAGAATTGACTACACTGGACTCATTGGGCCTCATAGAGATTGAACTGACAATCAGGAAGCCTGCATGGGGCTGACCTAGGAACTTCACATATATGTTACAGTTGTGTAGCTTGGTCCACTTATGGGACTCCTAACAGTGGAAACTGACTGTCTCCAACTATTTTACTGGCTTTTGGGACTCTACTCCTCATATTGGTAGCCTTGCCCAACCTTAATACAATATATACAACTGCAACTTGATATGCCATGTTTTCTTGGTACTCCCAGGAGGACTGCCCTTTACTGAACAGAAATGGAGGGGGAATAGATTTGGGGATTGGGAACAGAAAGAGGTCGAGGGGGGGATTATGGTTTTAAAGGAAAAAACAGACAAGATTCACAAAGCTCCTCCCTAAATGTTTATAGGGAATAAGCAATTGCTATGGGAGAGGGAGAGGAGACACCCTTTAGAGACACTAACTGCAATTTGGGCAGGATACTCCAAGGTTATTTCCTTTATGAGTCATCACCCAGACTGAGGTGGGATTTTGGTCATTAAGCTGTATGAACGTTACATATGCTTCTTTAGGCAGCCTCAGTAAATTCATTGGTATAGTAACTGTTTTAAATAGAAAATACTACTATGTCTTTCCCTAGGGTTAGTTTTAACTAGTTATTTATTCACCATTAAGAGTAATGTTAGTCACATGGTCATTGAAAAGAGCCACTTGATAACATTCACAAGAGGGTGAATGTTTAGCATCATGATTCTTTATTTTTTGGCTTTCTTAAGCTCATGTTGAATGGTCAGAAAAAATACCATTTGATTTATGTTATTCTTTCTATGCTTGCCACATCCTCTTCAGCCCATAGCTTCTCAGGGCAGTCTGATTTACCCATGTGATATACCCAATATACCCATAGTTAGGTACATTATCCTAGGTGTTAAGGTCTGGATGTGAACTAACCCCTACAGGCTCATATGTTCGGATGCACAGTATCTATCTGGCAGTGCTGTTTTGCTAGTTTTGGGAATCTTTGAAGAGTGGGCTCTAGTCTTCAAAAGTAGGTCTCTATGGTACAGGCCTTGTTACTTATAACAAGGTCTTGTTCTTCTTCTAGGCAGATTGCTTCCTGCATGCTAAGATACTATAACTAGCTGTCTTATGCTCCTGTTTCTACAGCTTTGGGATTCTCCTAACAAAATGCTTTCCTGACCAAGATAGAGGCAAAATAAACTTTTTTCTTTTAAGTTTCTTAATGAGACAAGCAACTAATACAAATATAAAAGTCATTATTCGAACACTGGTAGTCTTGATAAAGTCTGTTATGAAAATGTCTATTGCCAAATTAATATACTTGATGAATATCATTTCTATTGTGCCTCTGAATATTTGGATGACTGTACAATTTATCATCCAAATAGAGAGTTAAAATAGGCACTACCCAAATCTGTGTTTGGAAAAAAAGGCAAAAAAACTGTTTTGAATAATTAAAGGATGGGTTGTTCTAGATATTTATGGATGCATAGACTAAATTGTGAAAATGTGGTTCCGCAGCCGCATAGCCACTACAAAGCAAGAGTCTGGAGGCATCCCCTCAGGCTTTCCTATGGTCAATCCATTGTTCACTGACTCTCATTCCTCATAGTTTGCCAACAGCAAACATAAATACACATATGAACAATCTAAATCAAGGAAGATGAGTCCAAGAATATAGGAAGATGAGAGTGTATTTCCTGTACCATTTATGCAAAGACAAGAGTTGTTTGTCAAATGATACATCACTATTCCTAAGTAGACTGGCTTGATTGCCGTAGTCATGACACATTATAATCCTTGGGAAAAAATAGAAGAAAAGAAAACCACAATAAACTATCACACAGCAAGCTATCACAGGTCTGCTCACTGAACACAAGTGCTAAGAAAACAACCTGGAAATTGGGATGCATTATATTGAAGTCCAGCTTTAAATGACTTTGAATATAACTCTGATATTCAGGAGGCTCAGTCATCTCTGTGCTTGACACAGGAATAGAAAGTAACATGTCTATGGACAGTTTCTTATGATCACAGTGTCCCTGATCTTAAATATAATACAAATAAATAAGATAAAAATAAGAAAATAGCTGGAAGCACCAATAGACTTGCCAAAAAGGAACAGGGGAAAGCCCACAAGGCCTCAACCCTACAAAGAGAACTACAGGCAACTAAGGAATGTTGAAAGCAGAATTATCTTCCTGGGGAAAATAGCACCAATTGATTGTACAATATTAAATGGTCAGCCCTGAAAACATAAATGTAATTAACATTATATAGGCTTAGCAGGTCATATTTATGAATATATTATAAATGTATATATGTGCATTCAACAAAGATCATGGATTTGAAATAGAGAAAATAGGGGTATATGGGAGGGATTGCAGGGAGGAAAGGGAAGGGAAAGATGATGCAATTATAATAACAAAAATGAAAACAAAAATATAAGACAATTATATCAATTAATATAAAACATAATTGAAAAAGACTGATAATTTTCCTTCTAGTCTGGAGACCAAGAACCATTTTTTGTCAAATCAAAAGAGCTGTGATTCATCTTTAAGATTAAAGTATCAAGGTTTGCTTATCAGTATCAGAAAGATCACTGGATCAAGGGATTGGATGTGAGAATAGCACAACTGGAATTTGTAATAATAACTCTGACACTTCGTTGGGTACAATTGCCAATGATGTAGTTAAAACTGCAACACCTCACCAAAGCATGGGGATAACAACCAAACCTACCTGTGAGACTATGAAAGGAAACAAGTGGAAACATAAAAGTATATAAAGTGTTTAACACAGTATCTTATCAAAGAGCATTTGATAACTTCTTTTATTAAACATTCAAGTTGAGTACAAAATTGGTATTACCCTGGGTTCCTTAGCTTGGGTTTCTATTGCTGTGATAAAGCCACATGATCAAAAGCAACCTGGGGAGGAAAGGGTTCATTTCCGCTTAAAGACCACATCACAATTTGTCATGGAGGGAAGTCAGAATCATGAGTAACTATTTTGGAAGTGACAATTGTAGCTAGAGTTTTCCTGCCTTGCCCAAAGTCAGTTCAAATCTCTGTCACCTGCCAGTCCCACAGCTATTGGGACCCAACCAAGCAAACACAGAGACTTATATTGCTTACAAACTGTATGGCCATGGCAGGCTTCTTGCTAACTGCTCTTATATCTTAAATTAATGCATTTCTATAAATATATACCTTGCCATGTGGCTTGTGACTTACCAGCATCTTCACATGCTACTTGTCCTGGTGGTGGCTGACAGTGTCTCCTTCTGCCTTCCTGTTCTTTCTTTTCTCCTCTCTGTTAGTACCACCTATACTTCCTGCCTAGCCACTGGCCAATCAGTGTTTTATTTATTGACCAATCAGAGTAATCTGACATACAGACCATCCCACAGCACTTCCCTTTTTCTTTTTTTTTTTTAAAGGAGGAAGGTTTTAACTTTTACACATCTCCAAAGCCAGCTTGGTATATTTGGGAATTTGGGTGTAGCTTCTCTTACTACTTCCTGCTGGAGGGGGGCACTGTATCTTATGGGGACACAAAGAAATTTTAGGATTATGGAGTAGTCCATGAGGGTGTATCATCTGAGCCAGTTGCCTTGAAATGGTTCTGGATGTTGGATCATCTGGGCCTTGGTGTCATCGGAGACCTTTCAGGGGGTCTTGGCTGGTCAAACCTGATGTATCTTAATTTGGAAAAAGTCCATAGCCTCCAGCTTTCTATGGGAACAAAAGCAGAGCCTCCTTTCCAAAGCAACATATCCTTACATCCAAATTTTGAAGTCAAGGTACCTTTAAAATATACATTTTGGCATAACTCAACAGCTTTTGCAATCAAATGTTTTTCTTCAGTTATGAATATCAAAGAGAACATAATCCAGATTCTCTGTGTGGTAGCCATCTTTACGTGGCTTATTTTTTATATTACCTTAAGCCTATTGCTTTAAACTGCAGCATTCTAAGACTGAAATGGGGCAGTGGCTGCTGGCTCCACCCACTTCAGCTTCCCAACATGGTGGTGGTGCATTTTCTGCCAGTTCTGGGAGCCATCAACTCTCAGAAATAGTGGGTCTATGCTTCTATCAAAGCATCATGTAGCCCAGAAACCTCTTTTTTTGTTTTGTACTAGCAAAGGCTAAATCCACAACGCAGTTTAATGTGCCACTTGCAGAGGCCTCATTCCTGCCATACAGCAGGTCAAGCGTGCAAGCCAGGAACCTGCCATAGTATCTCATACATGCAGGCTGCCACTAACTTGAGAGAGACAACTAGGAACTGTTTTTAGCTCCGTTTTAGAATCTTTTTTCTCAGGCTTTAGGTAGAAACTCTTGCCAACACGTTGGGCACCATTTGTAGCTAGACTTTTCCTGCCTTGCCCACAGTCAGGACAAATCTCTGTCACTCGCCAGTCCCACAGCTTCTGGGACCCAACCAAGTAAACACAGAGACTTATATTGCTTACAAACTGTATGGCCGTGGCAGGCTTCTTGCTAAACTGTTCTTATATCTTAAATTAACCCATTTCTATAAATATATACCTTGCCACGTGGCTTGTGGCTTACCAGCATCTTCACATGCTGCTTGTCCTGGTGTAGGCTGGCAGTGTCTCCTTCTGTCTTCCTGTTCTTTCTTTTCTCCTCTCTGTTAGTACCGCCTATACTTCCTGCCTAGCCACTGGCCAATCAGTGTTTTATTTATTGACCAATCAGAGTAATTTGACATTACAGACCATCCCACAGCAGATAATGGCAAATAATATGTATATTTTGTGTAAAGAACAAGATGACATGGTTCTAGTGTACAGAGATAACTGTGATTTATTCTGATTTTTATATTTAGTTGCTCAGTGTATAACTATAGACTAGGGAGAGAATATCCTCCCACTAATCTTCATACCTAAATGAACATGAAAGAGGATCAACTGCATATACTTTGTATCTTTCCACATTTACCAGAGTTAAATATGAAACTTGTTTAGTGCTACATTGTATTCCAACTATGAAGATATTATGGCTTGCATAGCTTTCTCCTAATTAATGAATATTCAATTACTAGATGTAGTCAATGATTAAAATGTAGTGAAATGAAAAAGAAGATTATTAGCTGGAAAGACAGGAAGAAAAAATAACAGTTGTTCAAGACATTTTTGTCACATGAAATTATGTTTTCATTTTTAATACAATATGAAGATTATAACATCTATGGGCTTTAAACATGATGTCCATACATAAGAATGTATTTTTCTTGCAACATACTGTAATTAAAAATGTGATATTTACATCTTGGAAGAGTGTGTATAATTCTTTAAATGAGATTGCTAGAACTATAACTCACCTTTATTTTTTATTTTCATATAGTGACAAAAGGCTCTGAAAATGTTCAACTATTTTGTTAACTGAGACAATGTCTGGAAACTTATTCTTTGTAAGCATTGCAACTTGGATGGAAAGGGATCCTGGCAGCCAGGAGCCAAGGAATGCCACAAAGTCACCATAAGCATAGCAGCTTATAGCCCTGCTCCAGGGAAACATTTCCCCAATGTAATAACTCTGCTCTGTCAGGGAATGGTTTTCCCAGCCAAGTCATTACAGTTCTGCTAGGGTCCACTCGAGTTTAACAACTTTGCTCCACTAGGGGAAGGTTTCCCCGGAAAGTGTTACAGTTCTGCTCCGCTCTGCTCCAGCTCCCTGGAAAGTTGTTACTTCTCTGCTCCACTCCATTCCAGTAAAAGATGGTCTCTCCCAAACCTTATTAAAGAGAATTATTGAGATGGAAGATCTAGGAGGGTGGCTGACTCTTCCAGGGTGGAAAAAGGCAGCTCCAAACTGAACAGGTACAGGGTTTATATAAGGCTTCTTAGAGGTGGAATTTTTCCAGGGAGAAGATTTTCAGGGTGGGAATTGGTCGAATTTCCATGGATTGGCTAGATTTCATGCTCAGGGACTGGTTGGTTTTCCTGCTCAGGGGTTGGTTTGGTTTTGTGCTGAGTTGGTCAGGGGCAGAGTGTGTTTCTTTGGCTCTGGTTTCAGGGTCAGGGTGTATTTCTTTGGCTTTGGTTTCAGGGCTGAAGTGTGTTCCTTTTACTGACCCTTTTTAAACTTTTGGTTCTGGTTTCAGGGCCAGGATGTGTTTTTTTTTTTTTTTTTTTGGCTGGCCCTTTTACCTTATACTCTCTCCTTAGAAACTGCTTCCAATCTATGTATCATCTATCTATTTATCAACCATCTACCTATCTATCATCATCAATGTATCTATTGACATATATTAACACTTTGCAGTTGCTAAGAAGAAAATGAAACATAGACAGTAATTCTCTGCCATTCTGTCTAGCTGGTACAAAGGCCTCTATTGTCACTCATTTTATAGAAATAGTTTATGTTGAAGTTAATTATTTAATTTATTTTCTTTGGAAATATCAGTACACAAATTGGCCTTGACCACATTCTCATGAACTTAAAAAAGTTTGTAGAAAAATTGATTGTATATATAAATATACCTCAGGTGCTCTGGATTCAATATATATTGGCTGTTTCACATTAGATAAAATGTCACTCATAGGGTTTGTAGAGAAATGCATCTTGTAGCAAGATTAGCTTCATAATTTAATTGACAACTCCATGTAGATGTCTGTTCAGAACACAAGATAGCTAGATCCCCAAACTCAACATATCAGGAATTAGATTACTAGGTGGCATGCCATAAAAAGCATGGATACGGAATCAATTCATTTAATAATTTTAAATTCAATTGATTAACTTCTTATATTGGTCCTATATATTTTTATATTAGGAGGTATTGTCCTTGAAATAGTGTCATCTCTAGATAATGGTTCCTTACTTGTCTCCCTGTTCTTAGCCTCTTTGTGGTCCACCAACTTTATTTAAAGTACATAATTATGATATTATATTAAAAAACATAGCCATTTTGTTGTCAGAAGTAAAGCTAAAATCTCTCAGCAAATTACATTATTCTTGGGTTGATAATTTAAATATTTAAAAATCATCTAAAAGTCTTAGTTGTCCAATGACTGAAAGCATTCCAAAACAGTACAGAAAAGGATGTGGGCAACTGAGGAGCTGGAAGCCTCATCACAAAGCAGTTATTGCAGGCAAAGGGGACAAAATCAAAGTAGAAACCAAAGCAGCCTTTTCTTTTGTGCAAGATGAATTTTTATTGCTCTGAAAATAGATGTGATTCTAATGGCTGCCTTAAAAAAAAAAAGCAAGTAGTAATTTAACCCCTGCAGAAACAAGGAGACATAGATGTAGATGTAACCAAGCGTCTTCTTAAATAAGAAACACAGAGCCAATTCAGAGAAGAAAGCCAAGAGGTCAGAGCTAAGAGCCTCACCCTTCCTGATTCAGCGATCCTCTTCAGCCAAGAGAGCTCTCCGAAAAGGGGCCTACTTTCTGTGTGTATGTCTTTATATAGTCTAGCTGTTCTGCCTTCTCATTGGTTGTAAACCCAAACACGTGACTGCCTCATCACTGCCTGAATGTACCACCCTCCAGGTCCTTAAAGGCGTGTGCCACCACCGCCATGCACTTGCTATGGCTCTAATAGCTCTGAACCCCAGACAACTTTATTTATTAACATACAATTAAAATCACATTTCAGTACAAGTAAAATACCACCACACATAGACATAACTTAAAGTTACACTAACCTTAAGCCATGCTAGGAATCCATGAAATAAAGTGATTCTAGAGATTAACTCTATATAAGTTTTGGGTTGACATTAACATCGGCCAACTCCAGGAGTAAAGTCATGATTCAAGACTGCCACTTCATGGAGGTAAACTGGTCTGGTAGATGTTGAGTCTCCCTGCTAACGTAAAGTTTAAAAGATCATTTTAAAGATGAAGAAAGAAAACCCTAAAAGAACAAGAGAGTAAAATGGAGGAGAAAAAAAAAACTGGGGCTGATGGAGCTCAAGGCTGTTTGAACATAGCTGAGCACAGTTGAAAAGCAAGGAAGTTATTGATGCAGCTGGAAAACACAGGCAAAATCTCTCTCTCTCTCTCTCTCTCTCTCTCTCTCTCTCTCTCTCTCTCTCTCTCTCTCTCTTCTCACTCTTTATCTGTCTCTCCCCCACAATATCTTCCTCTACATGAAGGAAAATCTTTACCAAGAATACTTGATGAAATTTTACCTCTCCTGTGACTTAGATAGTCACAGGAGATAAGCTTCTGAAGTGTTACACCTGATATACTTGGTTTAGGTTTCTAAATACTCTTTCTGCAGACTGCTGCTTCTTCTTGTGTTCTTGTTGTCTATAACCATCATGACTCTAAAACCTTACTAAGGAAAGCCATCTACCTCTTTTTCTCCTGATCATTCCCTCCACAAGTTTGCATTTATTGCCTACCTTTTCCTTGGTTACATTGTGTAATTTCTCCAATGTGCAATGAAACAGACTTGACTACCCCTGGACAAATCTAAATATGGACAAATATACTCATATGGAGTTTACTTTCCATGTAAATACATCAGAAACTTACAATAGCAATTATTTGATTTATCACTTAACCACATGTTATAATTTGGATATTGAATGTCTTCCAAATATCCAAGTATTAAAAGGCTTGATCTTCAGGTGATGTAACCTTTAGAATATGAGGTCTATAAATATGGATGTTTATGAGAAACTTGGAGGGTGTCTTTGAAGGATGTCTTAGGGTTTCTGTTGCTATGATAAAATACCATGATCAAAATCAATTTGTGGAGAAAAGTATTGATTTCAACATATAATTCTCAGGCCACACTTTACTAATGAGGGAAGTCAGGGCAAGAAAGGCCAGAAAGGAAAGAGAGAACATAGGATACTGCCTATTGGCATGTTCTCCATGACTTACCCAGCCAATTTTAATTTGCAGTTTAGAGTTATTGTCCAGCAGCTGCACCACCCCTGTGGGATGGGCCCAACCAATCAATCATTAATAAAAACTATACCCTGTAGACTTACCTATAGGCCAATATTATAGAGACATTTTCTCAATTAAAATTCCCTCTTCTCAGGTTTGTCTAGTTTGGTATCAAGGTGGCAAAGACCAACCACAGAAAGAGTATCATGTGAGCCCAATATGTACTTTATTTCTTGTCTCATGAATAAATGATAGATTTATTTTGTGTTGCCAGTATGATGGTGAACAAATCTTTCTAGAATCTAAGAAATGGTGCTTTTTTTGTCTTAGAGTGAGATTTCTAAAGTCCTGAGTGCAAATAAACCTCATATATTAATAAGTTGGTATATAGCAAACAAAACAACTAGTATGTGAATAGTAGACTAAATAAGCTCTTCATGACTGATAATCTTAAAGAAGACAATCTTATCAGAATTGCACCACATTATTAAGAAATGACAGCTATTGATTCAAATAAGATGAATAGGTAAAAAACCTGTTGGCTAAAGTAACAGTTTTTCTGGTTGGATTGTCAAATGTCCACAAATGCTTATTGATCACAGTTCTATATAATAGGGTTTTACTTGTGTGGCTTTGGGAAGGTGAGTGGATTGTGGGGCTTTGACCTCATTACTGGATTAAGCCACTAATGGGTATTTCCATGGTGATATTTAGGAGACTGGCCTCAGTTAAAGGAAACAGATCAATGAGGGTGTGCACTACAAGAGCATGTCTTATTACTCATCTGTAGCCAGAAGGTTTCTCCAGTTCTGCCTGGTTCCATGGTTACACAGCTGCTTACAAAATAATCATTCAGAGGGTTAATACTATTTACAAGCTGTATGGCCTATTGCAGGCATCTTGCTAGCTAGCTCTTAAATCTTAAATTAATCCATTTCTATTAATCTATATTTTGCCACATGTTCTGTGGCTTTACCGATCTGCTGGCATGTTGCTCCTTGGGCAACAGTCTGGTATCTCCCAGACTCCACCTTTCTCTTTCCCGTCTCTCTCTGTGGATTTTCTGCCTGCCTCTAAGATGCCTTGCTATAGGCCAAACCAACTTAGTTAGTAACCAATGGGAACAACATATATTCACAGCATACAGAAAGTCATCCCCTAGCACTTCCCCTATTCTATCTAATCAAAAAGGAAAGTTTTAGCTTTAATATAATAAAATTGTATATAACAAAACAGTTATCAAGCATGAATTACAGTTAACAATATCTAGTCTATTTGTATTTGACAAAATTAAAGAAAATATTTTATCATCTATCCTATATTTGTGAGTCTAAAGTTTCTAATTTATCTTTTATCATAAACATGGAAAACTATTACAATCTAGTCTTCAACTACATCAAAGACCCCAGAAGTATATAATATTACCTAAGTAAACAGAAAGAATATTGTAAGCAACTTACAAACATCTAGAATGACAGAGACAGCTGGCTGCCTGGACAGTCATCCAAAGTTCCTCTGCAACATTGGGGCATCCATCTTCAACCTACAGGCCTAGAGCCTCTTAGTCACTTTTCCCTGTGTCCTGCAGAATATCTGGCAGTCTTCTTTTCGAAGCAGGAACCTGAAGGACTATCTCACCTTGATTTGCAAAATTTAGTGGTCATTTTTCCATGAGTCCTGCATGTCCATTCAATACATTTTTCTTTTTTAAATTTTTTTTTCATTTATAATTTAATTTTACTTATCAGCCATGGATTCTCCTCTCCTCCCTCCTCCCACACCCCCTCCTAACCTCCCCCAAGCCCACACCCCATTCCCATCTCCTTCAGGGCAAGGACTCCCCTGGGGATTCAGCTCAGCCTGATAGATTCAGTCAAGGCAGGTCCAGTCCCCTCCTCCCTTCACCCAGACTGAGCAAAGTGTCCCTGCATAGGTCCCAGGCTCCAAACAGCCAGCTCATGCACTAAGGACAGGTTCCAGTCCCACTGCCTGGGGGCCTCCCAAACAGATCAAGTTAATCAACTGTCTCACTTATCCAGAGGGCCTGATCCAGTTGGGGGCTCCTCAGCTATTGGTTCATAGGTCATGTGTTTCCACTAGTTTGGCTATTTGTCCTTGTGCTTTTTCCAATCATGGTCTCAACATTTCTCGCTCATACAATACCTCCTCTTTCTCGCCGATTGGACTCCTGGAGCTCCACCTGGGGCCTGGCCGTGGATCTCTACAACATTTTTCAAGCAGTCCAGGCAAAAACAGTTTCTTTCACAAATGGCTAACTTTTGCCATAAGGAAAGCAAACTCCATATGGAGTTTCTTTAATGCCCATTATCTGCTTTGAAGTAAATTGGTGCTGCCAGGAGAAGATGTGTCTCATTGTCCAGCAAGTCTAAGTTTTTAAAACATTTTAAATGCCATATTCTGTAGGTCTTTGAAGAGTTTGAAGATTGCTTACTTAATTGAAATATATCTATGTATACCTAGAAAACTTACCTAACATGACTATAAGTGTGATTATCATAGATGACTAAATATTAATCTGTATTTCTTAATTATATATTACAATTTTAAATGAGTTCCATAAATATAATATCTTAAAAAGAAGTAGAAATGTACATAGTATAGCAAAATTTACTTTAAATTTGTATCAATAAACTAAAATCCATAGCAATGTAAAACACTTTAAACAAGTTGTTGCTCTTTAAAAGTAGAATCAATAATATACCCATTTATTTATAAGAAGCAGATTATAAATAGCATAGGGTCCTAGCATTAGAACAGATACTATTATTCTAACAAAAATCAAAACAAAATAAAAAATTGTAGCAAGAAAATGGCTTCTTGTGACATTCTTGCTATGCACATAGATCAGTGTCTTGCACAGCCATCAGCAGAGAAAGATTCCTCCTGCAGCAGATGAGAACAAATACGGAAAATACAGAGACCCACAGCTAGACATTATGCAAAGAGTGACAGATCTTGATTTCTACCTTTTTATGTTTAGAATTTAGGGGAGCTCACATAATAATATGGTCTTTGTTCCATGATTTTTTTGCATAACTCTCCTTGCAAAACTCCAAGGTCAGGGACCACAAACCATATATAGATTTGTGCTAAATCTAATCAAGATGAACAAGATAAATGCATATTTTTCCAGGATGGAAGGAATCCATTATTAATAAATTTACCATCAGTGGAATGGCCTTTCTCCCTGAGGGATGTCATCAGAAACAAATGTTCATTATTTGTTTCTGTTGCAAACTGGGAATTATAGCAATAACTACATAAGGTTTGATGAATACTGGCTAAGATATTGTTAGGCCTTTGCCAAGTTTATGTTCTTGACATTTCAACTACTCCATCTACATGTACTTTATACCAGCATTAATGTGAAAAGACTACAAAATCAAATTCTCTACTTTATTAGTAGTCTTTCTATATTAAATGCATTCCAATGCACATTAGCATCTGCCAAAATCATTATTTTATTTCTTGCCTATTCCAGAAGCTGTATTTTAGGCCTTTTCTCCATATTATTATCCTTGATTTCCCATTTTCTAGCCTTCAAAGTACCTGCATAACCAGTCAAAATAAGCATTCTCTGAGTCCATAATCCATGTCTGTAGGCTTATATTTTCATCAACAGTAGATTATAAATTATTTCATTTGAGAATTTTCCAACTGGAAGGATTTTCTGCTTGCTACTATCTTGAAGGGTAATAACTATGGGTCTATAATATAACTACTGTTTATCCTCAGCATTCACCAACTAATTATACTAATGTACCTATGAATCAAATTCATTACTTTTCTCTGTAACAGATTGTGGTAGGATTAGCAGAGAGGACATACTATAGCAAAAGTGGCAAATGAAAAGGTAGCTGGATAGGCTATCACCTAGCATTTATCCTGTTCTTACTCAGTCCTAGATTTTCATTTCTACATCCTGATGTCCAAGTTTGTGAACTGAGAAGTCAACTCAGGAATAATTAGGACTAGGCATGGAGTCATGACCTAGCCTAAGAAATTTATAAAGAATATAGACTTTCTAAATTCTTAATGTTTTGATTAAACTAATCATGAAAACAAAGTATTCTCATTTATCAAAGGTAAATAATAAATAGTAGGACATATAGGTAAAATGAGCCAAGTACTTAATTTATTTCACAATCTTGGTATTCTCTAGGGCTTACTCAGGCAAGTAGCATTTTGGGTGACTTCACAATAGGTTGAAATAATTGTAGTGATTGATTAATGCTGTCAAATTGTCATACAGTTAGTGCTGGCCTCAAGTATTCTATGTACCAATTGATTACTCTAGACTCCTGATCCTCATGCCTCTATTTTCAGACATTCACCACCATGATGTTTGTATTTTACTGGGAATCAGACCCAGAGCATTGTTCATGCTAGGAAATGAACTAAGGTACACTCCTATACTTGAAGTGAATTTGTTAATAGTAAAATTTGCAGTCTAGAAGCAGATGTTCACATTGAGATGGGTAAAAGTTGATTTGTATTTTATTAGGAGTAGGTATCCTGTCATATTCAGACTTTTAAACCTCTAAAAACTCTACTTTTGTTTCTACTCTGAAAGATTTGGAAGATATTACCACTTTGAATGAGACTCAAGAGATTACCCAAGACTTCCAATATATTTGCTACATATTACTCATTTGTTCTAATTAACGTAATTCTGCTGATGTAGTGAAACAGTATGATAATATGCAGAAGTTCTTGACAATCATTTAAGGCTCAGTGAACAGAAAACAAACATTGTCATGGATCATAAATGTATATTGTGAAAGAGGTTTCCCTTGCTAAAATATATTTCCTAAATGATGACCACCTCATACCCTAGCAAATATCTATCTTCTGGTGAAAGAAAGTATGTATGTAAAATAAGAAAGAAAATATGGAGAAAAAGAGAGTAGAGAGGAGGAATAGAAATAATTTACTTTCATTTAATTCCCATATCAATCAGCTTATTACAGACATTTAAATATGTATACAGTTGGAACAACTTTTTGCATCTTTCAGTATGCCTTTTATCTCTGCTCTTTGTATCATGCTCATGACTATGACTAGAGTTCATGATTCTTTTCTTAAAAGGTAGATTTTAGGCTCATTCCTGGCTTCTTCATAGTCCTGGATGTTCATACATTTTAATACTGTTTGAAACGTAAAATCCTGGACGACTTGGATTTCTTCACTGTGAGCTCATAGGCTGAAATTGTTGGAAGGCCCTGTAACAACCATACATGTTCATTGAAGCTTTACAGTTGAAAATGAATAATCGGCATTGTCTGAACATTGGGCTTTTTGTTAGACCTAGCCCCAACAACATTCATGCTCTTACTACTTTAATAGTGTCAGCATAATGATGTTTCTGATCTCTGTATTTTGGTGTACTGTTTGATTCTGGTTCTGACATACATCAACATGCTTTGGTGTTCTCCTTTTCTGAAACATCCAAGTTTATAATACGAATCTTAAAAGGTCTTATTAATAAAGACAAACCTGGAGCCAGGTATTGGGGTGAACGCTGAAAGATCAAAAAAACAGAACAAGCCACATCCAACCTCACCTTGCCAATTCCTCAGCTGATCTTGTTTCCTCAGACTGGAAACCTTTGAGTCCTCATCCAAATGGATCTCAGCTGTACTGCTGCTAAAAGCCTAAAATATTAAAAGATCCTCTAGCTCCTTGTCCTTATGACTTATATACCTTTCTGCTTCCTGCCATCACTTCCTGGGATTAAAAGCATGTGTTACCATGCCTGGCTGTTTCCAGTGTGGCTTTGAACTCACAGAGATCCAGATGAATCTCTGCCTCTGGAATGCTAGGATTAAAGGTGTGTGTGCCACCATTTTATAACCTCTATGTCCTTCTAGTGACTGTTCTATTCTCTGACCCCAGATAAGTTTATTAGGGTGCACAATATATTGGGGGACACAATATCACCACACAAGTTTGTGAGTTTAAGCATCTTTGGGAACAAGGGACACCACTATGTAATATTCTTACTGTGATGATACAAGGTCTTTTTCTCCTTAGACACAATCACTTGACAAAATATAATGTAACCAAATGTTAACTTTTTTTTTTAAACTGGGCAATTCTATTAAAGTAGTGTCATTTATCCTTTGATTGCTGTTGTGATATATTGTGTAACCTAATAAAATTTGCCTGAAGATCAGAGAACAGAACAAGCCAATAGAATAAACATAAGGTCAGGTAGTTGTGGCACACACCATTAATCCTAGTACTTGGAAGGCAGATTTGTCTGGATCTCTGTGAGTTCAAAACCCCCCTGGACTACATGAGATTGACTCAGTCTAGAAAAGAAACAGAACTAGATAGTGTTGGCACACACATTTAATCCCAGTACTTGGGAGTCACATGCCTTTAATCCCAGCACTAAGAATGAAGTGATTGTAGGTGAGTGTTGCAATTCTGGAGAGAAAGGTATTCTGACTGTTTGGGAAGTCAGGTGACACTTTGAGCTGCTGGGACAGCTCCGACAGCTGGATCTGCAAGGAGACAGCTCAGCTGCTGTGGGATGGTCTGTATGTCAAATGTGTTGCTGATTGGTCAATAAATAAATCACTGATTGGTCCGTGGCCAGGCAGGAAGTATAGGCGGGACAAGGAGGAGAATAGAGCTGGGAAGTAGAAGGCTGAGTCAGAGAGACACTGCCAGCCGCCATGATGACAAGCCACATGTGAAGTACCGGTAAGCCACAAGCCACGTGGCAAGGTATAGATTAATAGAAATGGATTAATTTAAGCTGTAAGAACAGTTAGCAAGAAGCCTGCCACGGCCATACAGTTTGTAAGCAATATAAGTCTCTGTGTTTACTTGGTTGGGTTTGAGTGGCTGAGGGACTGGCGGGTGTCAGAGATTTGTCCTGACTGTGGGCCAGGCAGGAAAACTCAAGCTACACTCAGCCCTGGAGGGAAAGGTATCCTGGGTTTTTTTTTTTTTTTATTACAAGACCATATTAGAAATTGTGTTACATCTGGCATCCAACATGGGGCATGAATTCATGAAAAAAACCACTTGCCAGTTTCCCTACCCCACTGGCTATGTTTTTGTTGCAGACTCTCTTCAGCAAACTCCATAGATTTTTGGGCTCCAAAAACCACAGGAGTTTTCCACTTTGCATGTTTCCTCATGCACACATCTGGATCTTTCACTTCTTTCCTCTTCCATTGTGTTTTGGCTTTTTATAGGCCCTCTCCTTGGGCTGCTGTCACATCATCATCTGAATTGTCACTGTCAGTAGATTTGGTGAGTCAGTTGGGATTTCTTAAAGGGAGGAATTAGTTTAAAAAAATGTTAAAAAATGAGAAACATTTTTACAATGGAGGGAACTTGGTCTCTGTTTGATAATATTATTGACAGTCTGAAAATGGAACAATTAAATGAGAGAATAATTAGTGTTGATGGGTATGTAATGTCAATTATAAATATTATCTGTTTGATCATTTCTGTTTTATCATTTAAAAGAAATTGGTTAATATGATTACTAAGGTAAATGTTTTAGAAAAACTTGTTCATTCAGACCAAGACAGAAGACTTTAAAGGAGAACAAATCTCAACATTGCATTATAATGTTACAGAGAAACAGACTAAAGCTTTCAACCAGCCAACTTAATCTAGCCAATAACTTTACAGGAATTGTAAAAGGATAGATATATCCTTAAGACTGTGTACAAGCTGATTGGACTCCTGTGAAACTGTTAGATTTGAGGAGATTCAAAGAAACCATAGACTCATTTGACATCCACTCATCTTTCATGAAGGAGATGTTAAACTTGTGGTCAACTTGTAAGAGAACTATCCCTCAAGACTGGAGAGATTGAGTTACAGCCATTTTAGAGGCTGATCCCCAATTACAATGGAGGACTTGGTGGAAGGATGAGGCTAAAACCATTGAACAATGAAGTAGGGTTAGTGGTATGGAAATTTCCCAAGGTCAACTTCTTGGAAAAGGCAATTATGCTAACTTACTAAGACAATCTTTATATAATGACTACAACCTAGCTTTATGCCAAATGGCAGCCTTGAATGCTTGTGACAGAACTGAGGGAGTAGGAAAGAAAATTGAGTCATTTGCAAAAGTTATGCAGGGTCCAAAAGAAACCTTCACTAATTTCTTACAAAGGCTGATTTCCACAGTAAATAGAATGATACCAAATTCAGAAGCTAGACAAGTAATAATTGAATCTATGGATTTTGAAAATGCTAATGCACAATGCAAAAGGGTAATTAAAGACAAGATCAGCACCCTTGGAGGAATGAATCTGAGATACAATTAATATTGAATCTCATGACTATGATGATGCTTGGATAGGAGAGGTGATTTTCAGAGGCTTGAAGAAAAATAGTAATGTGAGATGTTTCAATTGTAAACAAGGTCACCTAAAAAGGTACTGTAAACAGGGTGTTCTCAGAAACAATATTTTTTCAAGGAACAATGGCAAAAGAATGCCCCCCTTCTGGATTATGCAGAGGATGTGGCAAAGACAAACATTGAACTAATGAATGCAGATCAACAAGGGACAGACGAGGTAATCCCTTGCCTTTGTCATCTGGAAATGCCCTCAGGGACCTCTTGCAGGCTTCCATGTCAAATTCCATTCAGTTGTTTCCTGTCATTGTGGAAGAAACTCCTTAAGAAACTAATCTGTATTGTAAGAAACCATACTTCTCTGGATGAAAGAACAGCTTTAGAAAATAAAATAAAAATGTAAGGAGAAACCATTAAATCAAAATTGATAAAGATTAGAAAGAGGGAAACTCCCCAAAGTTAGGGTTAGGGAAGGGTTTTGTTTTTGTCTTTCAGGAGAATGAAGGCATCCAGCTAAGGAATCTGAAGAATGCTGGACAAATAAGATATCTGAAGAAAAGGACAGATCATCCAGAAAACAATATTCCACAGAAAAGATTTTCTGCAATGAACCATGACCACATCTAATAGCAAAATGTGAAGACTTTGAAATGATGATGGGACCCCACAATGATGATTACACATGGAAAATGATAATGCCATTAAGCTGACAAACACCACCCAAAGATTGGCTTTGGACTACAAACTGCTCAGCACAATATTGAGATGGCTAGTTGAGATGATACAGCCTCACAGACTAATCCAGTAAGGACTTGACCACAATTCTAAATTTTTTGGTGTGTCCCCATAAGACTACCAACGCACCCAGTCAGCAAGAAGTAGCCTAGAAAACTACACCCATATTAACAAAAAAATGGATTATGGATGTTTGTCTTTGTTTAGGGGTTTGTTAAAAATTGTTATTGGTCATAGTCAATCTCTTTCTAAAAAAAGAAAGGGGGATATAATATAAAATGTATTATATAGAAAATGATAGGATAAAAAGGGTAGATTATTGAATCTACTGTAAAAAATATAGAAATGATAAGATGAAGGTAGATTATTGAATCTACTCTGAAAAGGAAAAATAGAGAATGTAGATATGATAGGATAAAAAGATAGATTATTGAATCTACTTTTAGAAAACAACTATTAGTTTTAAATATTTCATGTTGGATTGGATTTTTGTATATTGTATACAAATTTTGTATACTGATAGAAATTTGAGATTATTTTTGTTAGAACATACTGTGTTATACATTTCTAATCTTGTTCAAGGTATTGTACCTATACAGCTTATTTAACCATGTAATGCAACTGCTAGTTCTTGAAAGTTATTATTACCAACTAATTAGGATATAAGAAATGTAAGGTAATAGTCATTACAATTAAACTTGTCATATTATGTATGTTTTCAAGGTCAAACAGAGATATATTTTAGATAGGTCATCTTCAAACACTTCAGAGCTCTACAGAATATGGGATTTAAGATATTTTAATAACAGAGATTTTTCTCTTTTTATGACAATGAGACATGTCTGCTCTTGACAGCAGCAATCTACCTCAGAGAAGATGATAGGCATTGAAGAAATTCTGTATGTAGTTTACTTTCTTTATGGCAAAAGTTAGCTACTGGGCAAGAAAATGCCTTTGCCTTGACTGCTGATAGTATGCTGTCCAAAATGGATAAGCAGGGCGTAAAAGAAAAGACTGCCAAACATTGCCAAGACAAGGTAAGAAGACCCTTCAGAATATCCCATTTCACAGAAAAGTCTGTCAGATATTCTAAGCCTATAGGCCAAAGATGGATGCCGGAACATTGCAGAGGAACCTTGGGTGACTGTCCAGGAAGACAGCTGTTTCTGTCATTTCTCACATTTGTTTTGGAAATCTCTTGTTTGTACTTCCTGCTTACTTAGGTAATATTATTTCCTTCTTGGGTCTCTGAGGTAGTTGAAGACTAGATAGTTATAGTTATAGTTTTCCTTGTTAACAAATTCAGAAAAGAAACTCACTAAAGATGTATAAAGTATATAAGTTTGAAAGACATCAAAAGATAGTTTTCTGTTGGTAATACAAGTTAGGATAGAAAGTGAATTAGGAGCAACATTTTGGACTCACCACAATAGGATAAATAATAGAATATTTTCTCTGAATTCATCAAATGTTTATGGACTGGACATTGTTAATGTAATACTTGACTGTATATATTGTATATAGTTATTGTACTTATTGTATATAGTTTTTCTTATATTAGTTATAACCTTCTTCTTTATTTTAGACAAAAGGAGAAAATGTCATGATATATTGTGTAACCTAATAAAATTTGCCTGAAGATCAGAGAACAGAACAAGCAACTAGATTAAACAGAAGGCTAGGCGATGGTGGCACACACCTTTAATCCCAGCACTTGGGTGGCACTTTATTCTTTTGTTTTTATAAGTTTAACGAGGTTCCTTTTTTTTTTCCTGTTCACCCTCTTGCTTTGAGAAATACTATACACCTTTTACTGTCCCATAGTTCCAGATTCAGACTTCTCTGTCATTTGAAATTAAAGAACTTCCCATGATCCTTTTGTTCACTGAATGACATGTCAGCATTGCTATCTGGTCTGTCTGATTTTGATGTGCTAGCATTCCTCTACTACCAGGTACCTCAGCCCTGTAACACCATTGTTTTCCGTCAGGATTAACTTGGAGGACAGTCAATACAAAATTCTCAGTGATTCTTGGGTTTATGCTGCCAGCTTATCCATTATTTATCTGGAATGGAGTCTTTTGATCATGTTACAAAATAAATCTAGGTTGTCTTTGATTATATGTGTGTTGTAGGATTTCCTATTCTCTGAACCCTTTAATTTGAATTTTTATTTTATTTAAGAAAGATTGTTTAACCACAGACTCTCTGGTATTCTGACCCAGTATCTCCTAGAAATGGCTTCACAGACAAGATTGAAGCAATGACAATATCAGTGGTTATATTTTTGTACAAAAGGGAAAATTTCACAGGGCTTCCATCTCTGTATAAAACCTACAGGCAACTAATGACTCCTGAAAGTAGGAGAAATGGCTTAGTAGGAGAATTAGTACTGGTTGTCCAATGCAGAGTGGTAAGTTTTGAAGTTCTTAACCCACGCAAACAACAAAGGTGGACTCAATTGATTGTATTTACATATTTGTGCATACATATGTACGTAATAATAATAAAAGAAAAAGAGGTTATCAACTTGAGAGTGGAGGCATAGGATGATGTTGAGGCAGGATATTTGGGAGAAAAGCGAGAGAGGAAAGGGAGGGAGGAAAACAAGGGACGAAAGGAAGGGAGGAAGTGTTGTAATTTTATTTTAATTAAAACTTATTTTATCTTGTCATATTTATTATTCGTGTGTGTGTGTGTGTGTGTGTGTGTGTGTGTGTGTGTGTGTGTGTGTGTGTGTCCATCCATGCAAGCACCATAGTGTATGTGTGAAGGCCAGATAATAAATTTCTGGAGTTGATTCTTCTTGCCTTACAGCTTCACATGGGTTCTGAGACTGAACTCTGGTCACCAGGCTTGCCTGGCAAGCTCTTCTACCCACTGAGTCATGTGGCTGACTCGTCTCAATTTTTAAATTCTTTTTTCCATTACCTTTTGCACTAACCCTGATATTTCCAGTTCAGTTACGATGGGCATCATATTCTCAACATTTGCAAGAACTGTTCTAGCAGTACATTAATACTGTCTCCTGACCCTTGGTCCAAGGTTAATTCCAACACTCAGCTGTATTGCTTATATGTCAATGTTGTACAGCTGTTTCCTCCTGCCTGAAAAATGACCATTGTCATCTTGGATCAGTGGATCTATAATCACTGCAAGATGTGCTCATGAAGTCAGCTTGTTAATATACATTCCCTTTAAAGTATGGTTGTTTCTACATTAATTATTAATCAAGAATATGACCCCAAAATACGAGCCTATGGTTCAATCTGATGGGAGTATTTTCTCTACTGTGGTACTGTTTTCTCAGAAAACCCAAGGTTATGTCAAACTGACAAAATCTCATCAGCTTATTTTCTTATTAAATGTCGAGCTCTCAGTCTCTTACACTGTTTAGACAAGTTATGCATCTCTTTAGTTGAGACCATCTACTGAAAAATGAACATCCTATTTGTGTATTGGTATAAGCATAAATATGTAAAAAGTCACTCACCAGCATCATCATTTAGCAAAATAACAATATCTGGGTGTACCTTAGGGGATATGCCCAACAAGTACTGGTATACATGTTGCAAAAAGGATCTCTTCTATACTTGTGGTGGAAGTATGAATTAGTGCAGGCACCTTTTAAATCAATCTGAGCAATGTTCCTAAAAAAAAAAAAAAAAAAAAAAAAAAAAAAAAAAAAAAAAAAGAAATAAAGCTGCCATTTGACTCAGTTATACCACACCTGGACATATACATAACAAACGTTATATCTTACTACAGAGATACTTGGACACCTATTTTTGCTGCTGCTTAAGTCAAAACAGCTAGAGAACAGAGTCAAACTAGCTATCCATCAGCAGGAAAAATGATAAGAAAAACGTGCCATATACACACAATCGAATATTACTCAACTCTAAAGAAAAGTGAAATTTGGAGAAAAATGAATGGAACTAGAAAACTTACAGTGAGTGAAATATGTCAGACAACTGCCTTGTGCTCTTTCACATGTTTTCACTTCAAAACATTTCTGTTGTGTTTTTAACTTGGAACATAAATGGAAGCCAAGAAACTCTGAATTGGCTTTTTGTGCAGAACATGTTAAGAGATGGAGATAGAATATTACAGGTTAAAGGAAAGTTGTGAGACAGAACACTGGAGACAGGGAGGTGTAAGCTGGGTATGACGTATGACAATAGTATGAGACTATTCAGGTTGGAAGGGGATCTAAAGGAACAGAAAATAAAATGCCAGATGGAAACTTACTATCTCACAAGGCAACTATAAGAAACAAAGTAAGTGGAGGGGACGAGTAACATAACACATGTATAATGAAATGAGAAGGAAAATACTGACACCTGATTTTGACATGAGGAGACCTCATGTCCTGTTTTGTTGATGAACAATAATTTTTCTCCATGTAAAACTGCTTGCTTTTGAAGTCTCATTATCTATATGTTCTAGTCATGATCTGTGACAACTAAAAGATGGTCTCTTTCTAGACTCAGGACAAAGAAAATAAAGACTGTGTATGAACACTTTCTCATGTGCCAAATATTCACTGTATGGGCCCCCAAACATTAATAATCTATAAGAGGATGGTATGCATTGCAATTTTGGAACTACTAATGACTGGAGTTAGCCACAAGAAATAAGAGAACTAACTCAATTTTGGATTCCTACCAGATGTTCCAGGAAAGCCAACTGTTTTCAGAGCAGGTCACACCTGCTTAATTAGCAATGATAAGAGCCTTTAGACAATCATAGGGAAATTAAATAGCTAAAGATAAATGACCTAAGAGGGCTTAGCAATTTAAACTGAACCAAAGAGCAAACAGAACGCAGTCTTAAAAATGATCCAAAGTACAATTGTAGGTTAATGACCTTGTACTTTATAATTTAATTGAACACACATAGTTCCAGGCTGGAAGTAATGGATTATTGGAAATAAATACATATACTGGCATTTTATGAATAAATGATTGTAACACTAATTGCAATTAAATTGCCTTGTTTTAATACAATCTAGTAATTAAGCCACAAGTGGCTTGCTGCCTGGATTTGCCTGAACAGGCACCAAATAAAAGCATTTGACTCAGCTAAAATGTTTGTGAATATATCTTCAAACTTGTTTTCTCATGAGAATGGATGTTGATGGAATATTAATTGTATGTGAAAGGATCATTTTGCTCTCTTTAATTTTCTTTTTAGGATGTGCATCCATATGGGGAAAGCATCACAGTAAATGAGAAAATCTGAACCATTTGTATGAGGAAAAAACTGTTATTGATGACTTAGTCCTTCCCCAGGATGGAGATTTATCCCATGTCATTTATTATTTGCACCATGTAAGGATCACTCTAATTAGGAAGGCTATACAGCTTCACCCATATTCCATATGTGTAAATATCTCTGTTCTCATTAGGTCAGTTGTTGAACTATGCACTCAGAGCTTCCTGTGTGTGTACAAATATAATAGTCCTCATCTCACACAGCCAAGATCATGAGGCTGTGGCTGCTCATGGAGATTTCTGTAAAATTGTCCACCCTTTTTTGTATGTCCATACATTAGAATACAATAGTTTCTCAATAAAAGTCAATCTATAGAAGGAAAGGAAAAAGAAGAAAAGAAGGAAGAAGGGAAGGCAGGAAGAAAGGGAGTAGGTAGTGAGGAACTGAAGAAAGGAGGGAGGGAGGGAGGGAGGGAGGGAGGGAGGAAAGACAGGCAGGCTTAACTTTAATTCAGTCTCATTAATGTTTGTTCAGTTATATTATTATTCACTAAGAACAAATACTTAACATGTTTATGATTAGAGATGTACTTGAATCAAATGAGAGAAAGAAATGGAGTTAGACAAAACATGTTAAAGGAGACTGAGGGATGAAACTTGGAGATACAAGGAAACACTCATGTAAGAAAGAACTTAGTTATGTAAGTAAGAACTTGTTTAATAAAATGAAAAACTACATACATGAAACAAACAAATTACTAACGAATCCAAAATTCTTTACCAGGACCTGACTTCAGTGATTAAAGTACCTACTAGTTTCTTCTCATCATAAGCCTAGGCAAGAGTTACTGTAGACATCAACATTTTAGAGAATAATAAACTGGGACACAAATGTCCTAGAAATATCCCCAATGCCTCTCTAAGTACAAATGACTGAATCTACTTTTTAACTAATATGAAACAGTTCCACAACTCAGTGCTACATTATACATCTATCACAAACATAAACATAAAATGATCAAACTATGAAAGATTCATTGATAATTAAGAATCATAGAAGGCTTCATAGAATCGTTATGACAATTGAAGTGTTTAAGGTTTTTCTCTGTGCACAAGTTCTTCAGTACCTGATGTTCACAAGTGCAATACAGGAGATGTTCCCTAACCTAGGGAATACAAATATCTTATAATGGGCCTTGAGAAACATTATTCTTTACTTTAATTAGACATATAATCTTTGCCTTCCAAGGCAGTTATATCTCTTTGTTACATAAAACATATTTATTATATTTTAATCTTGAAAACAGAAATGCAAGACATTGGAATAACACCTCCTCCAATCTAGGTATCAGTGATATAAATTTTGAAAGACCAGAAAAATTTCAAAAATAAGTAAATAAGGATATAAGAGTAAAATAAATCAAACAAAAGAATACAGTAGACATGACAGGTAGAAATGAGGTCCTCAGATATACTAACATGGGGGTAAAGCTGGGAATGAAAACTGTGGAACATGTAAACTGCCAAGGTCTTTGGTACAGGAAGGTACTCTGTATGCTACCAAAGGAAAAATGTAAACACAAACCCAGCTACAAACCCTACAGTATATGCTAGGGCAATGGTAGTACAAAGCTTGTGGATATAACTAACAAATATCTGATTTGACTTAAGGCTCACTCTACAAGATGGAACCCATTTCTGACACTATTTGGGCGATCAAGCACCTCAGCCTGAATAGCCCAGGGGCCTAATATAAAACCAAATCCTGTTGTTCTACTAAAATAACACAGCATAAAAATGACATTCTGCTGTATATCAGTACCTTGCTGAGCCATCATCAGAGAAGTTCCTTCTGCAGCAGATGGAACACACACATAGACTCATAGCTAGACATTATTCAGAGAGTGAGAGATCTTGGAGCCCTAAATGGTATGTCTCCATCAAATCCTTCCCATCAGGGATCAGGGAGCCTAGTGAAAGAGGAGAGGGAAAGAATGTAAGAGCAGAGGAGTTATCAGACGCCAAATAAACAAAGCCCTCAAAATCATCAGGATTCACACACATATGAACTCAGAGAATGGGGCAGTATACACAGGCATGCACAGGTCTGTACCAGATGGGGTCCTAGATCTGAAAAGAGAAGTAAATACATGCTCTCATGCCTAATGCAGAAGCTACCCCCAATTAATAAGCACTTGCAAATGAAATTTTAGTTTTCTCTCAGGGAGTCTCATTGGAGAAACAAAATACTCTTAAGGGTAGGCTGCATGCTTTCCCAACTAAAGAGAATGGTTGGAGGTAGTCACATTAAATGGAACAGCATTTGGGGTCTTACTTTAGGATGAGTGAGCTAGAAGAATAACAAATGTAAAGAAAATGAGTGTAAACTACTGGAGGTTTTCAGTGTTCCATTAAGTAATAACTTGCTGCCTTACTGAGCTCACAGTAAAAAGATAAATTCAATAAAACACAGTAAAAAGATAAATTCAATAAAAGAGGGATATCGATAGGCCTTCATGCAAAGTGGATATTTTGAAGGACATAACATGATATACAACTGCAGTTGTGTTGCTTTGAACAAGAATGGCCCCATGGATTTATATATTTGAATGCTTAGTTACCAGGGAGTGAAACTGTTTGAAATGATTAGGAAGTATGTCACTGGGGGTCAACTTTAAGATTTCAAAAGCCTATCCCCAAAACTAGTCACTAATACTCTCTGTTTCTGTCTCTGTCTCAGTCTGTCTCTGTCTCAGTCTGTCTGTCTCTGTGCCTCTATCAGTGTCTGTCTGTCTGTTTCTATTTCTCTCTTTCCCTCTCTCCATGTGGATCAGGATGTAGCTCTCAACTACTTCTCCAGTGTAATGCCTGCTCCCCATCATGATGATAATGGAATAAACCTCTAAAAGCAAGGCCCCTTAATTAAATGCTTTATTTTTATGAGTTTCCTTGATTGTGGTATTTTTTCACAGCAATAGAATAGTGACCAAGACACTCATGATTCTGACAAATGACCAGAAGCAGAAGAATTAGGTGAAGTATGAACCCACAAAAATCTATTTAATGATTTATTGAGGGGTTCAGAGGAAATACAGACTCACTGATACAGAACAGGGAAGACACCAGTGCTGATCCTGCTAGTTCAGCTGTTGCTGTCCTGTCCAAGGAAGATGGGGACCAATCACAAGCTGTTCCACACTGCTTGATCTGGTCATGGCCACCCAAGAGAGCATAAGACCCCTATTCCTCTGCTTTTAAGTGGTCATGTCCATAGTCAAGGCCACACTCTACAGCTTTTTACCTCAAAGCCACTGGCTGAATGGAACTAATTTTCACAACACTTCCCCTTTTATGTCTAAATAAAAGGGTTCTAATCCTAACATAAAGCTGTATACAATAAGAAAAATTATCAAGTATTGTCCAGAAGAAAGAAAAGGTACTAACATAAAAAAGGAACTACAGCCAACTAGAACAACATCAAGCAAGAAACACATACTAAATGTACAGACCATAGGTAATTGGCAAATTATAGAGATTACTCCAATAGCTGTCCTTTCATGAACAATCTGAATCTTGTACCTGATATCCTCTTAGTTAAAATATGAGAGAATTGTAACTTTAACTATCTAGTCTTCAACCCCACCAAAGATCTGAGAAGGAAAATAATAATACCTGAGTGAACAGGAAGTACAAGCAATTTCTGAAAAATGTGAGATGACAGAAACACCTGGCTGCCTGAACAGTCACCTAATGTTCTCTGCAATGTTGGGTCATCCACTTTTGGCTACAGGCCTAGCATATCTGACAGACCATTTTCAAAAGCAGGAGAATTTAAAAGACTGTCCTACCCTGTCTTGAGAAGGTTCAGCAGTCACTGTTCCTCGTGTCCTGCTCGTTCCAGATTGGACAGCATGCTTGCTGTTAGCAGTCAAGGCAAGGGCAGTTCTTTGCCTAAGATCAGTTTTGCCAAGAAGAAGACAAACACCATATGGAGTGTCTTTGATGTCAATCATCTTCTTAGGAGTAGATTGGTGCTGCTAAGAGAAATTGTGTCAACAGAATTCTAAGTTATTAAATCATTTAAATGTCATATTCTCTGGGTCTTTGAAATGTTTGAAGTTTACCTATCCATCTGAAATGTTTCTCTGTGTATCTAGAAAACCTAACTAACATGGCTATAAGTATGACAAGTTTGGGTGACTACTAACCTGTAATTCTTATCAAACTATATAGCTTAAAGACTAAAGCTTCATATTTTAAAATAAACAATCTCTAAGCAGAAGTACAGCTTAAGGACAAGGACCTCGAAGTTGTGACAATGTACAGAAATATCTTAATTAGAGGTAGAAATGTATAGTGCATTATGACAAAAATAGCCTTAATTTGCATAAATATGCAAAATATCCTAAACAGAAGTAGAACACACAGAATGACACAAATAACTTTACATTTGTATCAGTATGCAGAAATATTGTAAGCAGAAGTAAAAACACATATACAATATGACAAATAAAATTTTGATTCTGTATCAATATGCAAATTATCTTAGACAGCAATAGAAAAATAACTTTACACTTATATCAATCAATATACAAGAATCTATACCAATGCAAATTATCTAAAACTGATAGTAGCCATTTTAGTTTAGAAGTAGATACAATAATCTACCTTATTATCCTATCCTACAATTTATACTTCAGACTCATGAAATCAGGGTGACCTCCTCATGTTTTGGTATAACAGGGAAAGGAAAGTCTGAGCTAGGAGATCAGAGAACACCCCTCTCTATAAAAGGTCTTTCTCAAAATAAGAAAGTGAGGTAATCAAGCATGTCAAAACTTTCCTTTGCAAAGTGAGTACAAAACGTACTATTTTGTATTCTTTGTATTCATAAAAAAATATATGAATTGGTCATACCAGAAAAAAGAAATACCAGCAGTTTCAATACAGATAAATCACTTTTGAAAAGAGTGTCAAAAATCGCATAGTCTCTCTCAATAGTTTCTAAGTCAAGAAGCTCATAGACTAGAGTGTTAACATTCTCCTTGATCCATCCCAAATATGAGCTATATGTTAGTATTGGCCTTTGAAGCATATTTTTGAGCATCTATAAGGCATATCATATGGCCTTTAAAAGAATTCAAAGTCCAATAAGATCTCATAAGGGAAACAGAATTAACTACATAATTTTATTTTCTGTATTAAAAAATCCAAATAATAACTTTTGATCACATTATTTCTCCCCCAACTACTCCTAGATACTCTCCACCCCATACTAACCAATAATTTTTATTGTAACTAGTATTTACTTAATAGTCATCTAATTTTAATACTGTTTATTTCTTTTCCACAAAGCAGATACGTGTTGAAGGTAATTTGTTCCCTTAGTTTGGTTGATGACTAAGTCATGCATTTAATGTACTTCATGCATCAAGACTACTCAAGTGAGTTTAGAAGTATTTCTATTCATGTACACATATTAACCAACTATGTAGACAAATACCAATAAATCCAAATGCATAAGGAGAATCAGCTTATTTACTTATGGTTCTCAGTCATTTGATATGAAGATAATGAAATTATGTGGGGCAGTCTTATGAAACATTGTCATCCCTTTTATTCTGTCTATAGATCAGAGGCAAAAGTAGTCACAGGCCCAAAGTATGGGAAGGATTTCAAACAAGAAATCCTCCCTGATAGCTTTGAAAAAATAAATGACCATGTGTGAATGTGGTGGTTTTGAAAAAAAATGGCCCCCAAAGGGAATGGCAATATTAAGAGGTATAGCCTTGTTGGAGTAGGTGTAGTATTTTTGGAGAAAATGTGTCACTGTGGAGGTGAACTTTGAGATCTTATATATGGTCAAGAAACTACCCAGTATCTCTGTTCATTTCCTGTTGCCTTCTGATCAAGTAGTCAGTAGTATGTCTGCCTGCACACTACCATGTCCTGCCATGATGATAATGTATTAAACCTCTGAAAATGTAAGTTCCCACCCCAACTAAATATTTTTCTTTACTATTGTTGCCCTGGTCATGACATCTCTTCACAGCAATAGAAACCCTAACTAAGACAGAAGTTGGTACCAGGGACTTGAGTATTTCTGTGAGGACCTGTGTGGCCTGACTATGTTTTTGTTTAGAGAAATTTGGACTTTGGTACTTTTGGTTAGAAAAGCAGTGGAGCAATCACAGGGATGAATAGCCAAACTAGTGGAAATACATGAACTATGAACCAATAGCTGAGGAGCCCTCAACTGGATCAGGCCCTCTGGATAAGTGAGACAGTTGATCAGCTTGAACTGTTTGGGAGGCACCCAGCAGTGGGACTGGGGCCTGTCCTTAGTGCATGAGCTGGCTGTTTGGAACCTGGGGCCTATGCAGGGACGCCTTGCTCAGTCTGGGAGGAGGGGACTGGACCTGCCTGGACTGAATCTACCAGGTTGAGCTGAATCCCCAGGGGAGTCCTTGTCCTGGAGGAGATTGAAATGGGGGGTGGGCTGGGGGGAAGGCAGGGGGACGGGAGGAAGGACAGGGGAATCCATGGCTGATATGTAATATTAAATCAAATTATAAAAAAAAATTAAAAAATTAAAAGAAAAAAAGATGAAAAGCAGTGGAATACATTAAGCACTACTTAATGGACTGTACTAGTAAGAGCATGGAATACAATGGTGCTGAGAGTGATTTAAATTGTTGGGGACTGGCTCAAGAGCTTCCAGAGGAGAAGAATTTTAGTGTGTTGCCTAGAGATCACTCTTGTGATATTTTGGTGAAGAATGTGGATGCTTTTTGCCCTTGTCTGAAAAGTTTGCCTGAGGCTAAAGTGAAGAGTTTTAGATTAATTACTTTGGTAGAAGAAATCTCAAAACAGCCTAATATAGAGATATAGAGTCTGTTGTGTGGTTGCTAGTGTTAATTCTAATGATATAATATAATATAATTCATATATATATTTATGAATTGAATTATGAAATGAAGTAGAAAGAGTGGTAATCTCAGGGCAAGATCCCACCCAGCTAAGTTTCTAACTTATGAAAAGGAAATAAAGAAAATCTTAGAACTAGTTTTGGTGGTGCACTCCTTTACTCCCAGCATTCCAGAGGCAGAGACTGGCAGATCTCTATATTTGAGGCTATCCTGGTCTGCAGGTCTAGTTCCAGAATAGCCAAGCTTAAGTAGTAAAGTAAAGGAAACCATGAAAAGTAGAAAGCTGGTGAAGACGTAACTAAATGAAGGGGCCATGTTCTGGCTCCAACAAGCAGCAGAACTAGGCAGCTTCAGCCACATGGTTCTGGAGTTAAGGATAGAAGAAAAGAGCTATGGAGTTTGCCTCCACATCTAAGGAAAGCTTCTGGGTCAGGTATATGTCAGGGGTGTCCCTGAATGAAGGCCTAGAGAGGCCATTTTGTGAAGCTGTGAAGTTGAGCCCGCATTGCTTTTGGACCCTGATAGAAAAGAGGGTAGATTATTAGGAAAAGGGCTAAGCTAAGGAGATTAGATTTAAGGTTCTTTTTTGAGGAAAAAAAAAGATGAGGAAAATTCTGGGAAGAGGAAAGGTAGAGTCAGGAGACACTAGCCACCACTGAAGGAACAACATGCCAGCAGACTGGAAAGCCATGGCCACATGGCAAAGTATAGATTTATAGAAATAGGTTAACTTAAGATATAAGAGCTAGCTAGCAAGAAGCCTGCCATGGCCATAGTTTAAAAATAATATAAACCTGTGTGTGTTTATTTGGGTCCCAGTGGCTGTGGGACCATGGGGCCCTGGGAGCCTGGGGGTACTAGAGAAAACTTACAGCTACAGGACCTCAAGATGGTGTAGAGCCATGGGATACTGTTAGTTCTACTGATCGAGAATAAGACCATTACCACATTTTAAAGTCAAATTTGAAGCAAGCTTTAATCAAATGCTGGCCAGGTGGATGGACTCTGGCCAGGTCCATACCCAGGTTCCCAGGAAATGGCCCATAATCAGTTTGTGTGATTTAAGAAGAAAAACCCATAATTCATTTCATTTCCCATCAGGTCCAATTATGGCAAGCATATATCCTAATTTATCTCTAGCCTACATTCAATCAATGGCAAGTGTACATCCTGACATATTTTCTGCCTGTGAACCTCCCACCCACATGTGATCAAACATATCCAGTGCAGATGGGTCAAACAAGCTTCTTTATGGGAGTGAGTATATGTGACTTGTTATTGCCATAAACAATAGCTTCCAGCATTTCAGGAACTGTCTTTCCTTGGGCAAGGGGCTTGCAAATCAGAGGCATTTTTGTTTCATGGATCTCTTAGGCATAGTAATTAAAACTTAAATGTAATTTTGGCTTTCATAATACCTGATGAGGAAAGCTGCTAACAGGGAGTGGAAACAGCCCAAGAAAAGGAAATGTGTTGCAATCAACAAAGCTTAAAGGAGTTGGAGATCTGAAGAGCATTTTGTTATTAGACGTCGAGATGTAGAGTTTGGAGTTTGCCCAGCTGGTTTTTGGTCTTATTTTGGTCCAGTATTTCCTCACTATGCTTCCTTACCTACATTTTGGAGCAGTTTTGTATATCCTGTACCATTATATGTTGGAATTATATATATATAATCCCCTATAAAATAAAAAAGCATATATGCTTTTTTATTTTATAGGGGATTATAATTAAGAGATTATATGAAGTTCAGAAGAGACTTTGAACTCTGTATTTCTAAATAATATAGGCTATGATAGGCTATGGGGACTTTTGAAGTTGGACTGAATGCATTTTTGCATTATGATATGGCTTCAGGCCTTTGGGGGCCAGGGAGTAGAATGTGGTTGTTTGAAAGAAAATGGCCCCCAAAGGAAGTGACAGGAAGTATGGACTTGTTGAATTGGGTATGGTCTTGTTGGAGGAAGTGTGTCACTGTGGAGGTAGACTTTGAGGCCTCATATTTGCTCAAGATATATCCCAGTGTTTCAGTCCACTTCCTGTTGCCTTCTGATCAAGATATTGTCACACCATGTCTGCTTGGATACTGCCATGTCCCACCATGATGATAATGGATTAAACCTTTGAAAATGTAAGCCACCCCAATTAAATGTTTTTTCTTAACAAGAGTTCCTATGGTCATGATATCTCTTCACAGCAATAGAAATGCTAATTAAGACAATGAGCTAATAGAGATATTTTAGTATCTCTGGGCAACTCCTTGCTGATGGTTGAAAAAGAAATAGGGTACTCATCTGAGATGTACAAATAGATGAAATTCGTCAACAATATCTATATTTGTGGATTTATTGCATTTAGGGTCATAGTCTGATACATAGATTTCATCGTTTTAGGACTCTGAACAAAGAACTCAGTAAATCTTGGCCTGAACTTCTAACTTTTAAAAATCCAAGCCAATATCTGACTATTGTTTAAGGTGTATAAATTTATTGTGATTTGTTATACACCAATAGTTCAGTATCTTGTGGTTTCTGGCCAAGGACCCACTAATAACATTTCATGTCTCTCACTGTCTGCCAAATAACACTTTGCTCCATTATTTGTGATGGTGGAGCCTGAGTTCTGATTAGGAGCCAAAGAATTTGATGTCTGTCCATTATTCTCTAATTGAAGAATAAGTTGTGTCTAGTTAGTCTCCACAGTGTGGCAACACATTTTGGTTGAACAAGAAAAGGAAAACCTTAGAACTCATTACATTTTGTAAGAATGAAATTCACATTCAGAGGAAATTAGTTTGTGCCTGAATTAAAAGTGGAAACAATAGTCATTGTGGAAACTCCCATTTTAGTGAACAAGATACTTCATTAAATTAGGGTGCTGGATGATCGAGATGCGCTTGCTTGTTGTCATTTATGAAGAACCCTTTGAAGAAAACAAAGTGGGCCCTTTCTGTAAGGAGCTGTATATAGCTGTTTCTCTGCAGCGACTGCTTTTCTGATTTAGCAAATGATCTGATTTTGTCTTGCTGATCCAGGCACCAAACTAATGTAATCACAATTCACTGTGCACAGCCTGGCTCACAGAGAATTTCTCCATGCCTGCAACCTTCATGAAGCTCCCAGTAACAGAATAACATATAAAGAGAAAAAGAGGGGAAAAAGCCTTTGGGGACTATTAAAAAATGGGAGTTATGTGGGTGATTCTATACAAAGTTTTCTAATCATTATCAACACTGGTATCAATGACACATAATGTCATTGTATTAGACATTTTATTGAATGATATACTTCATTTAATCCTGTAATAACATCATGACTGGGATACTTTCACCATCAACATTTTTTGGTTTGAAAATACATACCTTTGAAAATGAACCTAGACATACGGCTAGCAATTGATGGAGTCATATTAAATGTGGAAATTACATGATCTTAATAAGGTATGAAAGCATACTAATTCCTGAGTGTTTCATCCCATATTAATGAAATATACTCGAGCCTAGACCAGATAGGAGCTAAAGGAGTACCGGATTTTGATTTTCCATAAAAATCAGAAGATATAGGAGAATATTAAATTTTTCAGTTGTGTAAAGTATAGCACATGTGTATTTTATTGGGTCAAATTCATTTTGAGTTATCAGAGAGGAGCCTTTTCATATTTCAGTTTGAGATCTCTAAAGGACTGCAGAGTAATAACAAGATAAGTAAAAGTACCTTCAACATAAACTGAGTTAAAGTAGTTTGGAAGAAATGGAATAAGAAGGAAAGGGAAGTTGTCCTGGTTAATTCTTTGTCAATATGATCTGAGCAAAAGTCATTTGAGAAGGGGCAACTTGAATTGAAAAAAAAATGGTCCCATCAGATTCCCCCATCAGATATGGGGAAGTACTTGGACATTTTCCTGATTAATAATTGATGTTGGAGGGCTCACCTCACTAGAGACAGTGCCACTTCTGGGCAAGTGGTCTTGGATGGGGTAAGTAAACAAACTGAGCAAGCCATGAAGAGCAAGTCAATAAGTACCATTCCTTCATGGCTTCTGCTTCAATTTCTGCCTTCAGGCTGCTTCCCTGACTTTCTTCAATTTTGGATTATGGCATGGGAATATAAGAAGTAAACTATTTCTTCTTCTAACTTGTTTTTGGTCATGGTGTTTTATCACAGTAATAGAAACCCTAACTGTGACAGAAATTGGTACCAGGAGTGAGGTATTATTGTGATAGACCTGATCGTATTTTTGGAACACCTCCTGAAGGACTTCAGAATGTTGGTCCAGAAACACCATTGAGCACTCAGAGATCAATGAACTATATGAGAACTTAGAAGATAATGCTGAAGGCAGTGCAGAAGATGGAGGCAGGGATGCTGAAGTGTAAGTGGGAAATTTGAGGATCCCTTAATGTCTATTGGGGCCTTTAGATATGTTGAATTGAAAAATCAATGGTTCTGGTCAACTAGGGCTGAAAAATCAGCTGTGACTAATAAGAGACCAGACCATTAAAGTGAAATCTTTGCTATGCTGGGACAATCAATACTGATAAGCTGGGTTTTAGAATCAGCAGTGATTAAAAAGAGATCAGTATAACTTAGGAGAAACCTTCTGAAAGTGTTTCCTTGGATTAAGCACACAGAAGCTGTGATTCAGATAGTACTAAGGCTGTAACTCATTATGGCAGCTGTTGTGCAACAGCTTCCCAGTTGGTTCTGGTTCGAAAAGCATGCATGGGTCATGGAGAGAATCTGAGACTTGGCACCATGAGAAGACAGGAGAGACCACTGGTGAAGGTGGAGGCTCAGTTGCTGTAGAAGTCCCAGAACTGAAGGGGTCATGGAGAAAAGTTGAGGCTAGACATAATGTTGCAGGGCCAGAATCTCTAAAGAGCACCCAGAAAAAGCTATTGGTTGAGCTGCAACAGAGTGAAGGTACAGCAAAAAACTTGGGACTTATGAGAGACCAGTACAATTGGATGGCCTCCAAGGGCAGTAGCAGGTGTGGAAAGGAGCTGCCATGAGTAAAAAAGACAAGCTGTGAATCCTGTGAATGGCAGACCCAGGGAAATGAAGGTGCCTGGGCTCTCCTCTAGAGTCTGGAAGATAATGAATACCAGATTATTTTATCCTGGGCTTTATAAGTTTGGCATTTGTTTTAGCTTTGATTTGAATGTACCATGTCCTGGTTTTCCCCTCCTGGAATAAGAAAATATTTAATGCCTCTTTTGATTTTACAAGAGCCTACAGTGAAGAGATTTTGAGATTTTAGGTAGGTTTTGGAATTTTAGAGAATCTTTGAATGTTTTAGAGAGGCTTGGAACTTTGAAAATAATTGAAGATGTATTAAAGATTAAACTTTTAAATTATTTGCATTTTTAAAGATTGCAGAACTTTTAAATGTTGTAATAAGTTTTCTATTGGGAAATTGATATTAATATGTGATATTGGGAACAAACAAGAAAGGAAAGTTTATATTTTAATACTAATATATTTTTGTATCAGATTGGCAAAAAGTCAATGGTCTGGTTAGTGTTTTGCTAAACTGAACCTGGTAGACATTTAAGAAGAGGGAAACCACAATTGAGAGAGAAAATGACCCCACTGGATTTGCCTATGGTCAAGCCTTGGGGTATTTTCTTGAGGTATCATTGATGTAGTAGAGCCCAGCTCACCGAAAGTGTTTCCACCCTTCAGAAAATGGTCCTAGATGGTATAAGAAAGTAGGCTAAACAATCCAGAGGGACAAAATCAGTAATCAGCACTCCTCCATGAGTTCTGCTTCAATCCCTTCCTACATGTTCCTGCCCATACTTCATTTGATGATGCCCTATGATGTGAAAGTGTAAAATGAAATAAATAATTTCCTTCTGTAGCTGAAGTTTTCCTATATGCTGCCTGATGTGCAGGCTCTCAGACCCAAGTAAACACATAGAGGCTTGTATTAATTTAAACTGCTCTGCCATTAGCTCAGGCTAACTACTAACTAGCTCTTATATTTAAACTCAGCCCATTTCTGTTAATCTATATGTTGCCATGTGTTCCATGGCTTTACCTGTGTGTAATAACATGCTCCTCCCTGGACGGCAAACTGGCATCTCCTGACTGAGCCTCACCTACACTTCCTGCCTGGCTACTGGCCAATCAGCATTTTATCAAACCCCACAGCAGCCTTCACATGTTGCTTTTGGTCATGGCGTTTTATCACAGTAATACAATCCCTAACTTAGACAGAAGTGAAGATATCACTTCACTAAATGAAATGTAACTGTGAGAATGGTGGGTCTGTCACTTTGATTTCCCAAGCATCCAAAGTTGACTCAATTGCTTAAGAGAAAAGATTTCCTGTTGCATATTTCAGTTACCATCGAAGTGTAGGCATAGAATTTATATAACATAAATGTTTATCAAATATATGCAATAGTTAGTTTCATAACTTGTATAGAATGTTTTGGCATATATCAACATGTTTTGTTTATACCTACACTTGTGAGAAGGAAAGAGTAATTGCTTTCATCTCTATTCTGAAGCCAAGGTCATTAAGTCTACAATTAAAAATGCTTTATCAGGGGTTATGAAATTTGAAATCAGCCATATCAAATACATGTTCGATCTTTTCCTATAAATAGTTTTCATGTCATTCGTTGAAAAACTGAGATGGCTAGAGAGATGTCATTTTGGAAGGCAATCTACTTTCTACATGGTATATTTTTCTGGTGATAGCTGGATTTTGAGAACCTGGACAAATACATGTGTATATATAATTGTTAAAACTTGAGAACATAGTTTATTTTTTCCTTGATACTACTATGATTAAAGAGTAAGGTCTATGCTCTAAAATCTGTGTGGATTTGTAACCGCTCCAGCATGTTTTATACGGCTGATGTAGCATTATGTGGCTTCCAAGTGGAGGTCATGGAAAACCCTAAAATACCTTCTTGGATACTGCCAGTCTCACTCATAGAACCTTAAGCCATAAGACAAAACAAAAGAAAGCAAACAGACAACATATATCACTGACACCTGATGCTGCCATCATGTAAAGGTGACTGGAAGCTCTTGTCTGTATTCTCAGTTGAACATTGGGAAACAGACCCACAAGTAAAGTGCCAGACATGAGTGAAGCACTCAGCAATACACCAGCCAGCTTTCTACAAGAGGATGTTACAAACACTGTCACATGGAACTCAAGGTAAAACTATCTGAATTCATAGTCTTAAAAAATCTAACTTAGAAGAAAGTTGAAGCCACTTAGTTTCACAGCAGCAAAAACAGACAGAATAGTCTCTCTGTGTATCTGTGTTTGCATGTATGGATAGGCCTGTATGCGCTTGACTTTATGGTGTGTGTGTGCCAGAGTCTAGTTCCAGATGAGAGCAGGATCTGATGATGGGTGGATGCAAGAGTGGCAGCGGGAGGACTCAGAGATGGGACGCTTCTTAGTTTCATTTTAGGAGAGCTGTACAGAGAGGAAGCATGTCTTTGTATGACTTGTCCTACCCTGATGGGAGGCATCCCCTGTGGGATAGGTCCCAGGAGAGAATGTAAGAAGTCAACAGGGGAAGGAAATGAGCCAGGCCATGGTGGTCAGGAGAATCTTGGAGCCTGACTGACTAGCAACCAGAGTGCTTCTTTTTCTATACATAATTTAATAACCAGGAATACATTCATGATGTTCCAAGACATAGATTTTGTTTTTGGACATGTGTTTCACTTCTGCTCATCTTTTAGTCATCATTGATAAATCATGACAGAACAGAGCTATGATTTCTAATCATTTCCCCTCAAGTTTTGACATCATTAATAAATAGAGCTATCATACTTACTCATTAACCCTATAACCCAATTTTTAAGAATCCAGAGGCATATGACAGCCTGTTCTCAGGCTAGTAGCTTTTGTGGGTACAAGAACATTAGAACAAAAAATCTTCAAGCCTGGGCATATTGCCATGCCCCAAGTAGTATATTATTAACTCTTAATAGTCAGAGTGCCCAAGAAAAATCCTCAGGCCAAAGCTACTGCAGTTACTACTCAAATTCTGGTACAATACAATGTTTATATTTTATATCTCTATAGAATTTATATGTCTAATCCTGGCATTTTGGTGTTCCTTACACATATGACACCAGAGTGACTCTTCATGTGCTATTTTTTTCTAAGAAAGTGAGGTCCTGACATCTCATTCTTTTATCATCTTTCCACTCCACACTTTGCTCATCAATTTAAGTTTCTGTATAGGGCAGAGGTAACTTCAACATAATAGTCTGAGTATATAGTGAGAAGAGTCTTGCAATCTGATTTTCGGCCAACTTCTCTAGCCCACTGAATCTTGTTGACCTTTTTCAGTTTACTTGGTTTTGAATATCTTGTTACTGCATAAGTACAGGGACAGATATTTCAAGAATGCCTCATAGCCTCAAAAAGAGACGCCTGGCTTCTTTATGTGTGCCATAACCTCCAAGGCATGAGGAAGACCTTCAAGTAGATTAGGATATCTCCCTAAAAGCAGGAGCAGTAGTACTGTCCGGGGGAAGCTTAGAAGCAGTATCTCTGGGAGAAGGCATAAATGATTCATAGAAAATTTACATCAATCCAATATCCAAAAATGGCACAATTATTAAAAGTGCCTCAAGTATCCAACAGGTGGAGATGAAAACCAAATGCGGCATGGCAGCCATCACATGGATCAGCTTTGCTGGATCTTTGTCAAGCAGCTGCACTGGCTTTATGACTTTTGACATTCCTCTCATATATGACTGTGCCATGTGTGTGTGTGATTCTGTGTTGGTGCATGCTTTGGGATATCAGGGCATAAACAATTCTAATGTGGTCCATACTCAAATAAGCTAAAATTATAGCAAGTATAGACCATGTTTAGATTATAGGGTGTGTCTAAGACTTATACTCGCTTTCTTCTCATCGTTGTGGCCATGTTAGAGATCAGAGAACTGAGTATTTATAGATCATGTGATTGAGAAAATTTGGTGTTTGTCAAAGACATAGAAGTTTATTATTTTATGAAAATTTTAGATTTTTTTGTAAAAATGTTCATGTTCTTTTATAAAATAGATGCAACATGAAAGCAGAAATGAGGAATATTCATGGCAGAGGAAACCAGCAAGAGATGTTTGCAGTAAATACAAACAAAATATAATGATGTGTATGTATAAAACTGTTATAATAAAACCAAATGAAAATTTAAAAATAATTAAGAATGGACAATAGAGGGCATGCCCTTAGGTCTTCATTTGAAACAACATAAAAGGATTGCATTTTTAAAAGTAGGAAATGGTGTATTCATTGTAGCTTAGACCACCAGTTAAGGAGGGAGGAACAATATTTTAGGGATTTTTTTTTTCTTGGCAGGGTCAGTAATGACAACAACATATATTATTGGCCATTCACATCAACAGTGGCCATATTATGTCAAATATCCTAAATAAATGATCAGAAGGAACTGATAAGTTATTCAATCATGATTTCTGCTTGTAGAATTGGAAACTGCTCCAGGCAAAACGTGGAATTCAAAGATAGCCAATCATTGCCTAATACTTTAAAGCTCTGAGAAAGAACTCCAAGTCTCTTTTTATTGGGAAAAGCAGCCTGTACCTGAGCAGAACAGACAGCTACACATACATATATTCATATATATGCACTAGTGCACCTGGCTACTTCCACACATACACATACACACAGTATTATGTTTTTGTAATAGTGATGAAAACTGATAAATATTGTAAGTCTCATCAGACAAATGTGTTTGAAACCTTGATCTAGAATATTGTCTCATCCCAGGAGGAATTTAGCAGTTGGAAAAAAACAGCCTCAGTGCCAGTTATTCTAGGCCTATTCACTATAAATGACAACCTTACTTAAGTTTTTTTTTTTCTTTTTCTTTAAGTTCTTGGGTTAACCTAGATACAATATTGTCTCTTCAAAACTTTATCTCACTCTATAGTGAGATGAAAACGGCTGTTGTAAAGTGTGCTTGTTAAGATTAAATGACTTCAGGGGAGCATCTCATAGTGTCTGATTCATATAAATGCCCACACATGTTAGACAAGGGAAGGTAAATAGCAGGGACATTTGCCTGACATGTGATCAAGCCATGCTCAAGGGTTCATATGAGGGTCACATCTTATAATCATGCAAGACAAGAACAACGAAGTTTGGATGGAATTGGATTTCCAATCCTTTAAGGGTACTTCGAGGAGGCATGAGGCTGGAGGTTTCTGAAACAGAGGAGATCTAGTACAGGGGAAGTTTTAATTAGTTGGTGAGATTTGAAGCTGTATATTTTCTAACCAGATGATCTGTCAGTACACCGACCACTAAGCTCTAATATGGTCCAAATGAATTACGGAAAACGAAGTGTATGATTGAACTATATTATACTGTAGATGAAATTCTAAACAGTCTTAGTAAATAAGAAACACGGAGCCAAATACAGAGGCAATAGCCAAAGAGATCAGAGCAATAGCCACTACTACTTTATCTTACTACCTCGCTGCCATCACTTCCCCAGACAGACTGTCTTCCTGTCTGACTTGTATTTTTATTGCCTTTTGGTTCTGTTTTCTCATTGGCTCTAAGCCCAGCCACATGACTTCCTCATCACTGCCTATCTATACAGACCTCCAGGTCTCTATGGTTGGTATTGGAATTAAAGCTGAATCCCCAGGGGAGTCCTTGCCCTGGAGGAGAAGGGAATGGGGGAGTGGGTAGGGAAGAAGGGTGAGGGGTGGCAGGAGGAGGGAGGACAGGGGAATCCGTGGCTGATATGTAATACTAAAAAAAAAATTTTAAAAAAGGCTGTGTCCTTGACAACACAGAGATCTGCTTGACATGTGATCGGATTAAGGGCGTCTGCTACCACCACTGGACTTCTGCTTAATGGCTATTTGACCTCTGATCTCCAGGCAACTTTATTTATTAACATACAAATGAAATATTACATTTCATCACAAATAAAATATCACCACATTATACAATCAAAAATATGGTCTATGCTTAATATCACTTTAGTTAATTTTAGTTTCGGTATCTCAAAGCACATGTACACACACACACACACACACACCCATTGAATGCATTTCATTACTCCTGACCACTGAAACCAGTAACAGTAGAGGTATTTATAGGGAAATCATAATGTGGATATGAAGAAAGTAGACTGGCATTTATAATGTTTTCCCTCTCTATCCAATAGAAGTCTTCAGTCTTACTTTAAGACTTGTTCACTCTTTTTTTTTTTTTTTTTTGCTTCTCCCAGCAGGGTTTGACTAGATGTCTTTGAAGTTTGGCTCATCTAAAAGTGACTTCCACAGTCTTTCCTGCCAGTATGCTCCTGGAGTAGGAGAGTCCTAGTGAATCTTACCAGTTTCAGAGACATCTTGAATCTATTTTAAGTTGTTTGCTTCACATCTAAGTTGTGCTTCCTTGTATGATGGAGTATTTCATCCCTCCCCACTAGAAACATTCTTTTGTTTCACCTCTTTATAAACATCTCATCCTAAAACAATCTGTTGTTTTACTTTTCTTTAATATCCCTGTATATTAACAAGTTTTAGTTTCAGAAGAAAGTGTTACACAACAGCATCTGACAGAGCTGCCGAGTAGATCGAGATCAATACGCCCAGGAAAAGTCTTGAATAGATAGCCTTGGAAAGAGAAGTTAATAAGCTCCTCGAAGTTCAGAATTTGAATGAGGAGACAAGGAGTTAAAGGCTGTACGTTGGAGTTGACATTGACATTGAAAGTGAAGGGACTCTGACCATCCCAAACATGGATCTGGCAGGGCTTGCCCTTCTCTTGGATTCTCCATGCCCTGCAAAAACTGTTATTTACATTCCTAATGTTAGCCTCCAATGTCTATTCCCTTATTTGGCCATTTCCTGCTTATGGGGCTGACAACCAAGGCCCACCTATTAAAATATTGAAGCCTAATAATCTAAAGCTACCTTTGGTTCACCTAATTAACATACCCAATTAAAACTAAACACCTCATCCTAACATGGGGTTTACCATTTTACCTTTATAAACCATTGTTTTCCTATGGGCTATGTCTATCTTCTCTCTATCCAGAGGCAGTACTTTGTTCCACTCTAGCCGAATACCCTTCTCCCCTCTCTCTTGTTCCCTTCCCCTTCCCCTTCTCCTTCATCCTCTGTATCCAGTCTTTTTCTCTTATTCTGTGCCCTTTGTCATCTTTTGGCAATAAATTTCCTTTGTGCTAGCAATTTGGTCTTGGGGGTGTCCTGAGCTGATACTTTTCCTTTAAGAAAGTCTTTGTACAGATATATGTACACATTAGGATTACAGTGGAAGCAGATACAAAAAAGAGAATGAAGCTGATGAGGAATGAATTCCAAAGAAGTTATGAGAAAAAATAGAATAAACTAAGAGAAGTTGAGATCTCGGGTTTCCTTAGGTATGACATTCAGCTTTTCTGTGTTCCAGTGAACACCAAGCTAGCTTCTTTACACATCATATAAGTAGTGACTCAAACTCCTTCATAGGAAAATATTGTTGAGATAAAGAGAGTTTTGATACGTGTACAAAAATAACCAGTGTTGTATCATGTCATGCAGGAGGGTGTGAGACCTAATATGTTCACAGATTCTCTATGGGATATCTAGGCTGGTTGTTTCACCTCTCTGAGCTCCAGTTCTCTGACCTTTAGAGCAGGTAAGCACTGAAGCAGTTTGTAGCATTTTATACAGATTGCATATAACATCATCTGCAAGGCTTTGGTTCTATTCTGGTACATGATAGTTAGCCTACTGGCTGCTTATTTATTTCATATAAATTGGGAACCTCTTTCATCTGAGTGGCTGAGTTAACATGTGGAGATGAGACCGGATTCCAGGTTCTATTCCCCCTCTACAGCTGCACATTTTGGCTTACAGTTGACAAAATAATACACGAAGACACTGTCTAGTTGATATTCATTATCTAATCATTATTATGTCATGACTGCAAATCACATATACCCATGTTGATTCCATTCAGGAAAATAGTAGTGATTCATTTAAGGCATTTGTAGCTGGTAGTTTTTTCAATGCACAGATTTTTATTAAAAATAAGAGATTTAAGTGTGGAAGCAAGAGGATCATCAAGGCTTTTAGTTAGATGGGAAAATCAATGCAATTCAAGGCATTATCAACATCAACAATTATGTTTCATCGAGCACAACTGAAAGTGGTTTTCACGCTGTTATTGCATGCCCCTTTATTAATCTGATGCTTGGTTGCTTTTTTTCTGTAAACAGTAAAGCAAAGTAGGTTAAAATTAAACAAAACTGTACTGTGTCTTGCAGATGTTTGGCTATGAGCTGGGAACTAGTTAATGTTTTTGCAATGCATAGTTCATAACCCAATTTAACATTGGAGAGAAGTATGACTTGCTTAATTTCATGTACACAGATAGCTAAGGTGATTGACAGGTTAATGATATTCGCCATGCTGATACTTTTCACTTACTTTTTAAATTCATTTTTCAATGAGAAAAGTTCTGATAACTTTCAGTACTTTGCATCTGCTTTCCCTGGTCTCCATGGATTTCTTTTTTTCACAAACAAAAAACTTACAAAGTAAACAAACAAACAAATCTAGCCAAAGCATAGTGAGTTTTTTTTTTTTTTTTTGTCTTGGTCCTCTACTGCTGGACATTGGGTCTGCCTTTAAGTGTTGTTAGTATACCCAGTGAGACTCCATTGGCGGGGGGTGGGAGGGGGCAACAAAACTATTTTTTTTTTTGCAAGCGGTTATCAATTTGATATATCTTCTAGGTTAGAGATGGGAACTTGTGTCCACTTCTCTTATATATGCTGCCTCAGCCTTTGTGAGTTCAAATGTGCAACAGTTTTCTTGTGTTCAGAAGGCCTTGTTCCCTTGTTGTCTTCCAATCCCAGATTTTTATCTGCTAGATTCAGAACTTAATCTAACTTACTAAAATCGGTATGAAGTCCTGAATTGTGGCAATACTGAAAAGGGTACAGATCACTGCAACCACACATTATAAATATATTGGAGCTATGATAGGTTTCCTTTGCCTATGATGGTAAATAATGAGCTATGTATGTGACAAACTTAGGGCACTAAGGATAATGGATCTTTCCATGAGATGTATCTGAATATTTCTAGCAAATAATAGGTTCTCGAAAAGTGGTCTCCCTCCTCACCAAGGACATCGTGCCTCTTTTCTACTCTCACTGAATAAGGGAAGCATTGTGTACCCAGATATTCTGCCCTGGCAGATTCTCTGAGTCTGTTACAGAAATAGCAACCCTCTGCAAAATTCAGAGTTGATGAATCCCCCTCATTCTCTGCCACCTACTGGAGTCAGCTAAATGCCTGCATGGATGAGTTGAATGAGAAAGGAATGTTATTATCCTCAGTGTCATGAGTATGGTTTTAGCACAGTAGATAGCATCACTGGCTAAGGCCATTCTAATTCATGTATGCCTTCCACTCAGATGGATTTCATTAGTTGGGTGATAAATATTAGTTTTAAATAGAAAGTGAACAGACCTGTGTGTGGTAAAAGTTTAATATCTTGTATGGCTTATCCTATGCCAATTAAAAGCAAGTCATATTTTTTGCTTACAATTATATCATTAAATAAGCATACTTTTAACTGAAACATCATCTTTGATTTCACACTAAACAACGTGTATAGTCTTCTTAATGTCATTTTCACTGAAAAAGATACCCCATTAAATTACTAATATGAAATATGAATCCATGAACTCCTAGTTCATTGTCTTAGAGAGTAATTTAGTGAAGTGGCAACAGCCACAGGATCAAATAACGAAGAAGCTTCATGGTCTTAACTATGAATAAAACTCACACTCCTTATAGAATAATAAAATACCACTTAGAGTACATTATCTCAATATAAGAAATGTGCCATTAAAGTGTAATCCTTGAAAGATCACTTCAGTTCTATTAGGATATGGAGTATAAGTCCCAAATTTAAAAGAAGAATAATAACAAGAAGAAAAATAAGAAGGAAAATAAAAGTGAAATAGAGAAAAAAGAAAGCAACAAGAAAGAAAGAAAGAAAGAAAGAAAGAAAGAAAGAAAGAAAGAAAGAAAGAAAGAAAGAAAGAAAGAAGGAAACTAAGAATTCTAAATGATATAGGAAAAGACATGTTATTGAGAGAAAGGCAATCATTCTTACAAGGAAAAATCTGAGGAAGAGAAAAAAAATTGGACGACAGATAAGAAACTATTTTCAAGTAATTCCTTGGCTTTTAACTCAGCATCAGAACAAGTTGAATGCTGGAAGCAGACCATAGATGATACTAAACTATCACTTTCTGTTTTCAATGACCAGCATGAAATCCTCCCACTCTTTGATTGCTAGATTCAAGTGATTTCAAGCAAAATTTGAGGTTCACAGTTGCTTTCTTGTACACTTATCTGGTTCTGAAAAGGACATCTGACAGACAGAACCATGGATTAGTCACTTAAACCTTCCAAAGTGTAGCTGATTCTCCCTAAAATAAGAACAAAATTAATAGTGAATTGCTTTGGTTTTATGAGGAGTAATAAGATTTTGCATATATTATAGTATATATACATCTACATACATATATGTCTATGTATGGCAATATATTGTGCGTATTTGCTTTCTTATTATATACATAATAATGAAATAATAAATTTAATATCTACCACTACAACAGCCATCATCTACATCGCAATCATCATCAACAAAATCACTATGTGCAGCCTTATTAGAGGAAGTGTGTCACTAGGAGTGGGCTTTGAGGTTTCAGATGCTCAAACCATGCCCAGTCTCACTTTTTCTTCCTGTTGTCTGCCAATCCAGATGTAGAACTCTCAACTCTCTCTCCTGCACCATGTCTGCCTGCATGCCATCATGTCTCACCATGGTGATAATGGACTAAACCTCTGAACTATAATCCAGGCCCAATTGAATGTTTTCCTTTAAAAGAGTTACTGGGGGCTGGGCGTTGGTGGCGCACGCCTTTAATCCCAGCACTTGGGAGGCAGAGCCAGGCGGATCTCTGTGAGTTCGAGGCCAGCCTGGGCTACCAAGTGAGCTCCAGGAAAGGCACAAAGCTACACAGAGAAACCCTGTCTCGAAAAACCAAAAAAAAAAAAAAAAAGAGTTACTGTGGTCATGGTGTCTCTTCCCAGCAATAGAAACCCTAACTAGGTCAATCACTGTCACAGTTCTCATTGTCATTATTACCACCACCACCACAATCACTACTGCCACGATCGTTGCCATAATCATTATCATAATCTCCATCACTACCATCATCAGAAACATCACCAACATCGTTATTTCTACCATCACCATTATCATCATCATCTTCTTTACTTAAAACAAATAAACTAGAAAATTTATAAGTGATCATACAGCAAAGAAAAATACAAACAAAAGCATCAGACTGCCCAAAACTTTTCCAAACAATCACCAGATCTGAAACACTGAAGTTTCATCATCTTTATAACAAAATCTGATTCATAGGGATTTGAAGTCTTTGAGATTTATAAGCAGAAATGGATCTTTTAAAAAAGGAGTTAACTTAAGTGGAGGCCCCAACGCTCAACCAATCAATACCAGACCATCATTTGTGTATCCCCCATCCATGGGTAACTACCCAGAATCTCTGATCCTATACTGCTTCCCAAGGCATTGGTGGTGAGAGACTTGGATTTAGGTCCCCAGGAAAGGAAGCTGAAACTCTATGTGGAAAAAAAAAATAAAGTACAAAACACTAAGCAGCTGCAAGCTTTCATGAGCATTAATTTTACTTAATATTACAAATTTTAAATGTTGCAAATACAAGCATGACAAATAGAAAAGCACAAAGTGATCATTAAGATTATAATGTGTGTGTGAATGTGCTATCAGAATAGGCACACTGCAAATAAAGCACCATATAAATGCTAAATACTTCATTCATTGTTACAATAATGTGTCATATGGCTGAAGTTCTTAAGTACGTTATGTTCTATGCTGCTATGAAGTCATTAATCCCCTTTATAAAATTAAAGAGAAAACACTGGTTCTAAATTAGGGATCAGAGGTGGGTGGGGGAACTGGAGTTAAAGATAAATGATGGGTCATTTTTCTCTAAAGCTGTAATGATTCTCTGCCAAATGACACACTTTGTCCTGAACCCTGCTTTAAACACTGTCATCCACTCTGAAAAGAACTGATTATCCACCACATCAATGATGTTGGACTATTTGTACATCATCATGACCTAGAGTGAACTGGAGTCTTTTAGAAGTCTCCCTTAAGTATTCATGCTGCTGTCAAGCCTGGCAGGCTGAGTCAGCTTTTCTCCATGATAGTGGGATAAGTTAGACTCTGCAAGACTGCCTATTTTAAAATGTCCTCTTCTCTACAAATGGGAGACCATGGTTCCTATGCAGGTGAGATCAGAAGAATTGATTTGAGTGCCTGTTCCATCACACACTGAACAATCATTGGGTAAATTACATAAAATTTTTGGGACTGGGTATCTTAATCTTTACATGTAAGTACAACTAAATTTGGGCCCTGTGGGGCTAGCCAGTGATTCTAGCATTCAGGAGTTCAAGGCAGTTGATTTATCATGAGTTTGAGGCCAGCTTGAACTGTTTAGTGGGTTGTAGGCTAGCTTTAGATACATGAGGTTACCTTGCTTCAAAAATCCCAAAGGAAAACTGCTGGGGACCAGCCTCTGCAGTTTCGGAGGTCCAAAGGATGGGATACCTGGAAGGCACAGTAACGACTCAGAGACAGTGCAAGCGAACAGGCCACTTCGGGTTTCTGCAGTTGCTAAGTAGCTTTTTGCTACAGCTTCTTTAGCTTCTGCTTTTGCCTTGGTAACCTCAGTCTTTTATTATCATAAGTAAGAGGGAACAGAAAAAAGTAGGGTGGGGGGAATCACCAAACACAAAATGTTCTCATGATTCCAAAGGTTATTCTTAGAAAATCACCAATATATTCTTCATCATCTTTATAACAAAACACAGGAACTATCCCAGACTTAACACCAAAGCAAGCATAATCTATTTTTATTATTTATGATTATACAATCTTCTGAGCACTTGACCCAGAGGCTAGCAACATGCAATTTCACAAAAAATAGGTAAAAATAAGAAAAGTGGTCAATGTACCAGACAGTAATTTCCTTCTCACACAGCCTGCTCCGACCTCAAGACCCCTGCAGCTGCCTAAGTTCCTCCTCAGCCTACTGCAAACACCATGCCCTGTGAATGGTGGGCCACAATGACCTCAGACAAGAAATCTGTTCCTGCAAGTCAGCAACTTCTGTCCTTCTTATCCCAACAATTCCAAGGAAGACCTGATCCAATTTTCAAAGCTTCCATGAAAGGAAGCTCACCTTTTCTGACTGGTTTTTTTTTTGTTTGTTTGTTTTTTGAGACAGGGTTTCTCTGTGTAGCTTTGTGCCTTTCCTGGATCTCGCTCTGTAGACTAGGCTGGCCTCGAACTCACAGAGATCAGCCTGACTCTGCCTCCTGAGTGCTGGGATTAAAGTCATGCGTCACCACCACCCGGCTCTGACAGCTCTTTTTAATCTAGGAACCCAATAAAACTTGTAGCAATCACTCCATCAATTGTCACATTGTCTCCACACTCCTTCAGAAGGAATAAAAAAATCTGGATTAAAGTTACCATCTCCCTTTCTTGGTGGAGGCCACTATTTTCCTCCTATTCTAGGTTCCCACACTTTTAGTTTATCATCCCATCTATATGTTACTCCATCCACAGTCTTCAGCCAATACCCCTCAGGTTCTCAAGTTTTACACAATTCCCTTGGAATATCCTCAGAAAATGAATTATTCATCATGGTCAATTTGAGTCCAGTGTGTTGATACGCATCATACCATGTGCTATAGTTGACCACACATTTGGTACAGTTTATACAAGCCTGAAAAGCTTCCCCAGGCTTCAGGTTCTTTCCCATGAACTGTATAACTGCCTTAACCCCAGCCTGGGTGATCATCTCTGTATAATTTCCTGTGAAATTTACTTCACTCCTTTCCTGTATCACAGAAATTACCATTGATCTAGGAACACAGAACATGAAGATCAGATAGAAGAAAAAGACTAGCTTTACAAGAAGTAATTATATGGAGGAGAACATGATATGTGCATGCCTTAAAGCATGACCTCAGGACATATAGGCATTTCTGCCTTGGCCCTCTAGAGGCATGCTAAGCAGAAGATCTGGAGGGGAATGCACAGAAGGTTGATGGTCCACAATCTTGGGTCCCCTTTTTTCTAATCTCTGCTGGCAGCAAGTCAGCCATCTTATATGCTGTCCCCCTCAAAAAAACAATAAAAACTTATAATAGGGTGACCTACTTTTGGAGCTAGTGATACAAATACATTTGTTGTTGTTTAAAATGATTTAATTCAGGGTGAGAAGTGAAGAATAAAAGAGAATGAAAGGAAAAAAGTGTCTGACTATATCCTTATCAGTGACATGTCTGAGAGTATAGACTCTCCCCTTTCATCTGAGAGTCTGGGGTGAACTGAGAAGTCCTCTGACAGGAAGAAGTTGATTAAAAGAGAATCAGACTTCCTTCTAGAACTCAGTCCACAGAATACCAGTTTAGTAATAAACCAATTTTATGTGTGTTATCGCTATTTTAAGGTGTGTGTGTGTGTGTGTGTGTGTGTGTGTGTGTGTGTGTGTGTGTGTGCATGTGTGTATGTGTGGGTTTTAAAAACAACCAAACCAATACCTTCTTCCCATAGAAAGAAATGGACTATAGACCATGTGTCTGAAGGCCATGTCTCTGCTGGAAGGACATCACAGAGCTTTTCTCCTTTAGTACAATTAAGAGACATAATTACAAGTGTAGGGGGAGTTACAACAAAGGACTCTCAGGCAATGTAAATAAATGTTTAACCACTATGACCACATACATCCTCAGGCCCCTAGGAGCACTCCTCACTTTACCTAAGTTCTATTGTGATCCTGTCTCAGCATTAATATTTACTCTTAGAGGCAACTCCTGTAACCACTGTGATGAAATGACAATCAGTTTAGTCAACAGAGATGTTAAGGCTCATATAACTATGATTCAGTAAGAATATAGCAACATTACCTCACCATATTCCCTTTTCATGAAGATCTTTTTGGTCTACTGTAACCAATAAATGAATGGACAGAATCACCAGAAGTCTCTCAGCAGGAGAAAGCTGCCACATTTCAAATCATTGGCTATCCATGACCTATATTGAGGGTCTAACTGATACCAGGTCAGCCAATCTACAACAATGAAGAACCATTGAATCCCAGGTACTCTAGGGTGTCTAATAAGGCCTTATTTAGGTCTATATAAATAATCAATTTTCTTAGTCCTGTTTTTCATTTCTTTCCCATAGGAGATGATTAAAAGACTGCTATCAAACCAATCCCCCAAATACAAATCCATCATCTGTTTGTCTCTTGGAGAATCCAACTTGCTATTGTAACCAGATATTTTCTTTCAAAACAAGGATATTTTAGTGTGCTCTTTATGTTTCTAGAAAAACAAACTTAAATTACGCCTGTTTTTAGAAGAAAGGAACACATGGTAAGCTTATGTTGCCACACCCAAAGTAGGAAAAAGTAGTTAAGGTTACATTCCTAACAAGCCTAGCCAGAAAGTAATGAACCTTTTGTCTTTGAAATCAACCTAAAGCCCTTTCTTTGTAATTTTTTTCATCTTTTAAATGTGAACATGTATAGGCAGCCATGTTGTTGAGACTTCCTAGTTATAGCTGCCCTGAAGAACTGAACAAGGATAATACCAACAGACATTAACATGGAAGGGGATATTTTCACAGGACCCCAGTCACAAGCAAAGGAGAAAGGGCAAGAAAGGAATGCTGAGAGTGGGAGAATTAATCACTCCCAGGGTATAGCATAATTGGTTATCTAATACAAAGTAGTCAGCCTTGAAATCATATACATACAAGTAACATTATATAGATTGAACAGCTTTATATGTATAGTTAGGGAGAAAGGGTAAAAGGGAAATGATACAATTATACTTTAATTTCAAAAACTAAAAAGAGAAAACAAAGTAAACATTTCCATTATGAAATTTTAAGTGATGAACCACGTGAACTAAAGTGAAAGAAAACTGAGCTAGCATTCACAACTCAGGAAAATATCAGAGTTTTATTTCAACAAATGTGTCCATCATTGCTTATGATACTGTTAGCACCAGTATCATCATTTAATACTGGTGCTAACAGTAAAATATTCCAGCAATTCTTCCCTTCCTACCTCCACCCCAGTCAAATTTTGGAGAAAGCTACCCTAAATATGGTACTTGAAGAGAGGGTCTGAGACACAGAGCACTGGGCTTGGTCATGAGAACAGGCCCTCAGTTTGCCTTATCCAAGTCTACCTATCCTTATGCTTTTATTTCTTTTCTTAGATGGTTGATTTGAAGATTAAAAAGAGGCTCTGAAGACAATATTGGCAGTCATTTCTCAGATTGTTCATCCTATGTTTTAAGATATCGGACATGCATCTACTGAGTGTACCAGGCTCTGCTTACTCTCCATGGGAGGCCACACTTTGATGGAGGACGAAATGGAGGTGGCCTGGAGAGGGGAGATGCTGGAGGGATGTGAGGAGGGAAGAGAGGAGGATCTGTGGTTGGTATCTAAAATTAGTAAAAAATCTTTAATAAAAAATGGATTGGAGAAAAAGATAAAAAGATAGCATATTTCACTGGCTTGGAACTCAGAGTAAGGCAGATCAGTTGGTCAGTGAGCCTCAGTGAGCCAACTATTCTTGCTTTTTGAGATCTTAGATTATAAGCAAACATCATGGTGTTCAATGTTTTAAAAAATTATTTGTTGTTCTGGAGACTGAACTCAGGACTTGTGGAAGATATCTCCTGCTGTGGGATGTTCTGTATGGCAAATGTGTTGCTAATTAGTCAATAAATAAAACACTGATTGGCCATTGGCTAGGCAGGAAGTGTAGGCGGGACAAGGAGGAGAATAAAGCTGGGAAGTGGAAGGCTGAGTCAGAGAGACACTGCCAGCCACCAAGATGAGAAACAGCATGTGAAGATGCCGGTAAGCCATGAGCCATGTGGCAAGGTATAGATTAATGGAAATGGATTAATTTAAGATGTAAGAACAGTTAGCAAGAAGCCTGCCATGGCCATACAGTTTGTAACCAATATAAGTCTCTGTGTTTACTTGGTTGGGTTTGAGTGACTGTGGGACTGGCAGGTGAGAGAGATTTGTCCTGACTGTGGCCAGGCAGGAAAACTCCAGCTACAAATGGCATCCAATGTGGTGGCAAGAGTTTTCACCTAAAAATTGAGAAAAAAGATTCTAAAACAGAGCTAAAAACAGCTTCCTAATTGTCTCTCTCAAATGAGCGGCAGCTGCCGGTTTGAGCTACTGACTGGTTCCTAGAGTGTGCACTCAACCTGCAGTATGGCGGGAATGAGACCTCTGCAAGTGGCACATTAAGCTGCATGGTGGATTTAGACTTTGCTAGTACAAAACAAAAAAAAGAGGTTTCTTGGCTACATGCTGCTTGGATAAAAGCATAGACCCACAATAGCTCCCAGAGATGGTGGTAAACTTGCCACCGCCATGTTGGGAAGCTGAGGTGGACGGAGCCAGCAGCCACAGCTGCTGCAGTTTAAAGCAATAGATTCACAATAAGACAGATTCAGATGTAATAGTTTACAATGTATGTAAAATATACATAGGCTTGAAAGAGACAAAAAAGGTGATATATACAGTTATATAAACAAATACATAGTTTTAAAAAATAAAGTCTTTAAAGAGACAGTAAAATTAATATAAAAAATAAGCCACGTAAGATGAGTATTACACAGAGAAGCTGGATTGTGTTGTCTTTGGGATTTTTAACTGCAGAAAAACATTTGATTGTAAAAGCTGTTGAGTTATGCCAAAATGTATATTTTAAAGATACCTTGACTTCAAAATTTGGATATAAGGATATGTTGCTTTGGAAAAGAGTCTCTTTTGTTTCCACAGAAAGCCAGAGGCTATAGATTTGTTCAAGATTAAGATACATCAGGTTTGACCAGCCAAGACCCCCTGAAAGATCTCCGATGACACCATGGCCCAGATGATCCAACATCCAGAATGGTTTCAAGGCAACTGGCTCAGACGATACAGCTTTATGGACTACTCCATGATCCTAAAATTTTCTTTGTGTCCCCATAAGAGACAGCGCCCCCCTCCAGCAGGAAGTAGTAAGAGAAGCTACACCCAAATTCCCAAATTATATGTAATTTTACTTTGTTAAGGTTAAAACCTTCCTTTTTGAAAAAAAAATGGGGAAGTGCTGTGGGATGTTCTGTATGGCAAATGTGTTGCTAATTAGTCAATAAATAAAACACTGATTGGCCATTGGCTAGGCAGGAAGTGTAGGCGGGACAAGGAGGAGAATAAAGCTAGGAAGTGGAAGGCTGAGTCGGAGAGACACCGCCAGCCACCAAGATGAGAAATAGCATGTGAAGATTCCGGTAAGCCACGAGCCATGTGGCAAGGTATAGATTAATGAAAATGGATTAATTTAAGCTGTAAAAACAGTTAGCAAGAAGCTGCCACAGCCATACAGTTTGTAACCAATATAAGTCTCTGTGTTCACTTGGTTGGGTTTGAGCGGCTGTGGGACTAGCAGGTGAGAGAGATTTGTCCTGACTGTGGGTCAGGCAGGAAAACTCTAGTTACAATTTCCACAGCCTGATTTCTGTTATTAGGGCATTATTTGTATCTGGGAATTTTTCCCAAATCTGACAAGAAAAACAAGAATGAACAGGACACAGTTGTAGATAACATATTTTTCTGTTATGGTTCAAGATATTTTTGTTACACAAGCCTCAGTTTCCATATATTTGAAATAAAGATAATACTAGAGGCTATATCATATTGTGTTATTATTAAATTAAATTAGCTGTTACAGACATGCTCTAAGAAGGAATACATTTCCTAAATCAGATATGTTGATATGCATCAGCTGGTAGAATGAAAGAAACTAAGGTGACAAGATCTCATGATTAGAGGAAGTCTGAAACTTCACTCTATTCTTTTTCTTGCAAGGTCAAACCCAAATGAGTAGGGCAGCCCTAGCATGCTATTATGCCCATGTGGAAGAGAAGTGGTATCAGTCCCTTCTGCACTTGCAACACAGATACGGTAGCTCTGTAGGGGGCTGCAGGAGTTACCCTCATTCTCAGGTTTTGGTCTACCCCAGTTCCAGGTGTTCACTTTATCACTCTCTAGATAAATGTGGTCCTAAGAATTTGTAAAAAATGCATGGACTTCAGATTTCAATAGTCTACATGGATGTGCATCAGGAATTTCTGTTTTTTTTTGTTTTGTTTTTTTTTTTTTTGGATTTTTCGAGACAGGGTTTCTCTGTGTAGCTTTGCGCCTTTTCCTGGAACTCACTTGGTAGCCCAGGCTGGCCTCGAACTCACAGAGATCCGCCTGGCTCTGCCTCCTGAGTGCTGGGATTAAAGGCGTGCGCCACCACCGCCCGGCTAGGAATTTCTGATATCAGTACATCTCCTGTGTTGTTATTGGATTTGTAACTGTGTTTTGCCTTCTGTTGAGTTTTAAGAACTCATTATTTAGAGATCAGGGCTGAAGAGGAGAGTGGAGACTCTCCAGCTCAGCTTTCTTTGAGTTTTCTTTGTATATTTTCTTACTGTAATGACTTATCCCATCTTCGCATTATAATTAGTTATGCTAAGATACAGGATGACACTTATATTCTTGGATGATTATGAAGGAATTACTTAAATATCAACTCATTTTTTCCTAATATTGATATCTTCCTTAGCATCAAAGACACTGTGGTGAAGACATTAGTATGAGCACATCCCAGTAACCATGCTAAATTCTTTTTTTTTTTTTTTTTGAGACAGGGTTTCTCTGTGTAGTTTTGGTGCATGTCCCAGATTTCGCTCTGTAGACCAGGTTGACCTCAAACTCACAAATATATGCTTGGCTCTGCCTCCTGAGTGCTGGGAATAACAGCGTGAGCCACCACTGCCTGCCCAGCTAAATTCTTAGTGGATGCCTGAGTATGCCAAGGTATGACTTTCTGCTGTGGCTACAAACACAAAATAAAAAAGAATGAGATCTTTCCTGAGAATTTAAAAGGAAGAGTCATATCCAGATATATCCGGGAATTCTTGTCCTCAACCTATTTCATGACAAGTTATGTTTAAGATCATGAACATATTTCAGTGCCTTGATGGTTGTCCTTTGTTCAACAAAGGGTTTGTACAAGTATGTGGAACCATGGAGCTAGCCTGGCCTAGCTGCTTTGAGAGGCGTGCATCATAGGTTTTTCAGGTTAGAGTCCGTGGTTCCTGAAGTAAAATGTGCCTTCCAGCTCCCAAGAGATCAACGCACTTCCTCAGGTAGTGAAGCATTCAAACTGTTTTGTGCTTCTCTGTATGTTCCCTCAGAAGGCAAGGAAATATGGAAGCTTAATAGGACAATTGGTCTTAGACATTAATTTTGTATACCCTATATAGCTTGCAAACTTCATTGTATCCTGGAAACTACAACTATATTGATCCTGGCAATTGCCATTATGTTCTCTTTCTGACAAAGCTACAAAAAGTCTGATTGCTCTCAATAAAATTGCTGCAGCTTCAGTTTTGCTGTGGATCCTCCAACTGACCTAATTTAATTCATCAAGGCCATTTCAGGTGACCTTGGTCTGATAAGTAAGTATAGGCATTTACATACAATATTTACTATGCTGACTCTGATATCCTTTAGCACTTCAGAAAATATTGAAGATTAAGTAAACACTGATTTTTCTCCTAGCTCTCCATCTAAAAAGTTTCTATCAATCTCCACTAAGTTAATTGCTTTTGTATACTTTTCATGCCACCTTCTGAAGTTTATGTAAATATAACCATACATAAATACAAATTTAGTTTTTTCTTCTGTTTTTCACACAAGCTAAAATATTGTTCACATTGACTCTACCATTGTTTTGTTTTTACACTTGCCTATTTTTGCATGTTTAGAAAAAAATCTGTTAATAAGGACTGTTTTAGAATTTCAGAAAAATGTGTGAGATATAGTGACCTGTCACATAGCACATATCCAGTATACTACATTATTAATATCCTCTCTTAGTATGGTGTGTTTGTTGCCATTAATGAACTAATGTTGATACATCATGATTAACTAAGTTCCACAGTATATTTCCACTTAGTTTTCCCAATGCTTTTTTCCTTGCCTTGAGTTCTCAACAAGGACTCCACATCACAAGTAGTTGATATGGTTTCTTAGGCTACTGTTTAATTTGTTTCTCTTGAATTTTTGTTTGGAACACTTTGAAGATACTATCATATAATATTGTCCAAACATTTTTCTAAAACATCTGTAAGTGGTATTTGTTTTTTTTTTTTCTGAGTGGTATGAGTTTAAGGGAGTGGTAGTACAAATGTAACATGCACTTTCATCATGTGATTTCTCCCTGCAGATGTTGATTGTAATCACCTAACTGAGGCAGTAAAAGTTACTCATCTGTCCTCTTTCTTATACTATTTGGAAGACATTTGCCTTATACTCAGTCTCTTAGATGAAGGAAATATACCTTATCCCTTTAGAGGGTGGTCATACAAAATATATGGAAAGTTCCTGCTGAGAAAATATGTATCTTCCCAATATATGTGCTCAATCCTATATTCACATTAGTATGGATATTGCATTTGATTAGTGGATTGTAATCAACATTTACTCTCAGCCTCATTGTTTCAGTTTTATTCAATGGGAACTCCTTTCCATAGTGTGCGTGTGTGTGTGTGTGTGTGTGTGTGTGTGTGTGTGTGTGTGTGTGTGTGTGTGTTAGTATGTGTGTATGTGTGTTTGCTTCTTGGCTCACAGCACATCTCTATCTAATATGGAAGTCAGAGGAAAGATAGGTTGTGGGAGTTGTTCCCTTCTTCCCATCAAATGGGTTCTGGTAATAACTATTGAATGTGGGTTTTTGGGCTTGGCAGCAAATAATTTTATACACTGAGCCATCCCACTGAAATTTGCTTGTCATTTATAAAACTGTTGGGGAATAATCCTTTTGTACACTGTAAAGATTTGTCACTGGAATAGGTTTAATACAATGCTGACTGGCCCATATACAGACAGGAGGTCTAGGTGGGGCAATCAAACTAAGAAGGATGGTAAGGAGAAGGGTGGAGTCAGGGGACACCAGCCAGATGCAGAGGAAGCAGGAAATGAACATGCCCTGCTAATAAATATACTGCCACACGACAGAGTGTAAATAAGGGAGATGGGTTAACTTAAAATTAATGCTCAGCTATTGGCTGAGCATTAATAAATAATATTAAGTCTCTTTGTGATAATTTGTGAAGCAGCTGCTGGGTATTTGGGAACAGGCAGTCCAGACAGGAAAAGTCTGTTTACATATGACATTCCAATATGGGGCTGAAATTTCCACATAAAACCTGACAAAGCTTAAAAAGGTGTTCTAGACACACAAAAATTGAATCAAGCTTGGCTTCTTTATAGCTGCCTTTTATTGGGTGGGTTCTGTTTTCTGGCTTCGAGCAGAGGCATGGCTCTTTTAAGAGACAGTTTTCTGGCTCAGAGCTAGTATCAAAAATGGGTGGCACATTTAGGAAGCCCTGCTGCCAAATATTTTATGGTGTTTATGAGCAGCCAGTGGCATGCTATGTGGCAACATGGCCATAGAAACTTCCCAGAATTGGGGCGGTAAACATGGCTCCCAGAGCTGGAGATAAATGTGCCTCCACCATGAGACTAGACACTTAGGGAACCAAGGGAGAGGAGCCAACACCAGCAAGCCATGATCTAAGTTACATAGCACTTTTTTTTGCTGATTCAGACAGAAGAGGTTACAGATACACAGTAAGACAGATTAGATAGAAAAAAACTTTAAAGGTGTAGCAGTGTGTTTAAAAATATATGTAAGCTTGGGAGAGGAAAGAAAAAGGATAGCAAAGTCCTCAAAAACAGTAATAAAAAATGTATATAATAAGCCACATAAACATGAAAAATACAGAGTATGGATAATGCATATTATTGTGCTGTCTTTAAATTTTTTGATTGCTAATGAACAAATGATAACTGCCGAGAGACATTTGATTATGAAAGCTGCTAGATTAAACCAACCTATATAGTTTTAAAATATCATAACTTCAAAATTTAAGCCAAAAGATATATTACTTTGGGAAAAAGGATCTATTTTTATTTTCATAGGAAATAAGAAGCTATGAATTCATTTTAGGTTAAGGAAAATCAGGTTTTCTCAAGGAAGACCCCTAAAAAATCTCCAATAGGAACAGAGGATCCAGATGATCCCAAGTTTCAGAGTTCCTCTGTTGCAGTTTCTTCTGAGTTATACATCTAGAACAGGTTCAAGGATACTGGCTGAGATGATCCAGCCTCTCAGAATACTCCAGTCAGGACTTGACTATGATCCTAAATTTTCTCAGGGTTCCCCAAAGATTACCAGCATCCCTAATCAATGGAAAGTAGTCTAGAGAAATTTGTCCACATTCCCAAAAATAAATTATGAATGTTTGCCATCATTTAGGAGGGTCAGTTACAAGTTGTCATGGATAATCCTCAAGAAAAAGATAACAAAGTAGATTAGACTCAGGGATTTTTTCTTAAAATAAAAAGGGAGGATATAAAGATGATAAGATAAAAGGGTAGATTATTGAATCTATTTGAACCCAAAAATAACAACTATTAATCTTACATATTTTACATTGGTATGAATTTTGCCTTATTGATACAAATTTCAAGTTAATTTTGTTATGCTATATGTATATTTCTACTCTTGTTTGGAGCATTATGTTTACACAGCTCACTTAAAATGTAATATATAATTAAGAAATACAGATTAATAATCATCAATAATAGCAAACTTATAGAGATATAAAGTATGTTTTCATTGTCATATATATATTTCAGATAGATAGGCAATCTTCAAACACTTCAAAGACATACAGAATATGGCATAAAGAATGTTTTAAGAACTTAGACGTTTCACAACAGTGAGAAACATCTACTCCTGGCAGCACCAAGTACTTCAAAGAGGATGATAGGCATCGAAAAAACTCCATATGGATTTTGTATTGTTTATGACAAAAGCTAGCCATATGGCCAAAAAACTGCCCTTGCCTCGATTGCTGAAAGTTACTGTCCAAACTGAACCAGCAAGGCACAAGAAAAGCAACTGCCAAATTTTGCCAAGACAAGGTAGGAGAATCCTTCAAAATTCCCTGCTTTACAGGAAAGTCTGTCAGATATTCTAAATATGTAGGGCAAAGATGGATGCCCCAACATTGCAGAGGAACTTTTGGGACTGTCCAGACAGCCTGATGTCCCTGTCATTAGGTAACATTTCATCCTCTGGAGTCTTTGATAGACTTGAAGATTAGATAGTCATAGCTATAATTTCTGTTAGTTATGTTAAAGGGTAAATTAGTTATAAAACTTTGGACTCACCAAGATAGGATTGGTAATCAAATGTCTTCTCTGACTTTGTCAAATAAAAATAGACTGAATATTGTAACTTTATTTCTTACTTGATAACTTTTTTTTTGTTGTATGATATCTTAATATGTTAAAGTTAAAAATTTCCTTTTAAATTAGACAGAAAGGGAGAAATGCTGTGGAATAATCCTTCAGTACACTGTAAAGATTTGTCACTGGAATTGGTTTAATAAAATGCTGATTGGCCAGTACCCGGGCAGGAAGTATAGGTAGAACATTAAAACTAAGAATGATGGGAAGGAGAAGCATGGAGTCAGAAGTCACCAGCCAGATGCAAAGGGAGCATGAGATGAACATGCCATGCTAATAAAGGTACCAATCATGTGGCAGAGTGTAAATAAGGAATATGGAGTAACTTAAAATGTAAGAGATAGTAATAAGCCTAAGCTATGGGTTGAGCATTTATAATTCATATTCAGCCTCGGAGTAAGTTATTTGAGACCAGATAGTCAAGCCTGGAAATGTCCATTTACATGAAACAGATTTATAGTGTATATTTCATATATGAATCATAATTTGTTCACATAGTTTCCTATCAATATTATGTCAGTTATTTTCTTCTTATGAAAATTATTACAGCTAAAACCTTACTATAAGTGATGTGATTATGATCATCTCACAGATACAGGTTTCTACAATATCTTTATGATTTATGAAAAATATTGGCATTATCAGCATCCTGAGACAAGTAACAGCCATCCATGTAAAGTGGCAGAAGTAACATGCATTAAGTGAAATATATTTTCATCATTCTAGAAAGCAAAACAAAATAACACAAAAACATTTTTGTAAAGCTTTTCCCAACTCTAAGTATGAAGATGGTCAGTTTGTTTTGTTTTTTTTGTTTATTTGTTTGTTTTAGAAATTAAGGATCTTCAATAAAACAAGTGACAGCTCATGCTGGTGAGGATATGGAGTAAGGGGAACACTTATATATTTCTGGTAGGATGAAAACTTGTACAGGCACTAAGGATATCAGTATGGCAGTCCCTCAGGAAAATGAGAATAGGTCTGTCTTAAAATCTAGCTATACCGTTTTGAGCATATAATCAAAGGGTGATTTATCCTACAACTGAAACTGCTGATCAATCATGTTCATTATTATTTTATTCATAATAACCAGAAATTAGAACCATTCTATATGTGCCTGAACAGAAGAATGAATAAAGAAAATGTGGTATATTTACACAATGGAGTAATACTCAGGTGTTAAAAAATGAAATTCAAAGTTAAATGAATAGAACTAGAAAATATCCTGAGTGAGGTAACCTTAACTCAGAAAGGCAAATATTGTATGTATTTGTTTATATGTGGATGATTACTGTCAATGATAATAAATCACAGTCCATTAAACAACAGACATTAAATATAGATTAAGGGAGTTAGGGTGGGGCATCCAGATCTCCCTAGGAAAGGGAAATAGAAGGATAGTTTTGCATGAGTGAGGGGGAATGGAATTAGAAGACCAAGTGGAGAAGGTGAGGAAAGAGGGGATAAAGGATAGAATGTAGGGAGACACAGCCAAAACTAAGGTTAATTTGAGGGGTAGAATGGAAACCTAATATAGTAGAAGCTTCTGAAATATATACATATATGAGGGCAATCTAAATGAAGCCACTAAATAATAAGGAGGACAGAATCACAACTGCCTATCTTTTGTCACCATATTAAGTTTCCAGTACTGGGATTGGTTTACATCTAATTGAATTGTTGGATAAGGAGTCCCATGGGAATTCACAAACCAGGCTATTGTCAAAACCATAGGTTGCTCTCCACAAATTGAGAGCAAGGTCTCATTGCATGAGAAAACACCTACACAACCCATCAAACATGGAGAAACAAAGCTGATGCTTACATAGAGCCTTCACCTTTAAGTTCTAGCATCTTTCATACTGGAAGACGCTATACATATTACCGAAATAGAAACACAACCAGCAACCCAGCCACAAACTTTTTGATCTACAATGGTGTCCTAAAAGATATACTAGTGCAATGGTGGCCCAAAGTTTGTGGGAGTAACCCACCTCTATCTGACTTGACTTAAGGCATACTCACTGATATAGAACCTATACCTGACACTTCTGAGATGACCAAGATCCTAAGCCCAGAAACCAGAGGGACCTAGGCTAAAACAAGATACTACTGTTCTGATAAAGGATCATAGCAGTAAAACGAATCATTTTGACATTCTGCTGTATTTATAGATCAGTGCCTTGCTCAGCCACCATTAGAGAAGTTTTCTACTGCAGCAGATGGCAAGAAATGCAGAGACCAAGGTTAGGCATTATTCAGACAATGAGAGAGAAAAATGGAAAAAAGAAGAGAGAGTAATTTGACTTCCATGATAAAAAAAATTTAAATATTAAATTTAACAGCTGAACAGCTGAGATACATTAACTTAATGTTTATTTTTTCAAACCTATTAAGATCTACATTTTCATTAATATTTTAAAAGAAGAGTAAACTCTTAAGGGTGTTCAAAATACAATGTGAAATAAAACCCCTTTATTTGCAAAAAAAATTTAATAACATAGCTGACGGTCAAGCAATCAGATGGAATCTCTAGGCATATACTTGCTTACACTCTGAATTAAATAATAGAAGTCATTTAGATATAAAAGTAAGGAAGTTAAGTATCTTCTTAAACATTTTATTTTCACAGGCTCCATCATCTCTGACTAGCATACCTCCACATTTAGTTATCAGTGAAAGTCCCTTGACTGCAATACAAGGCCATTCACTATCAGATAATTATTGACACTTCAAGTACTTATATGCCAACAGACACTGGTCTTGTTAATAATTTTACATTATTTGTGTATTTCTAAATGACTGTCCTTCCCCTTCCAAGTAGACTAATCTCTATATTCATTTTTCACAATTATATTAATTTTTAATAATTTCATATCCATTTTCTATACTTTAATACAATTTTTGACATAATGTAACCAGTTTCTAACTCTAAACCACATGCTTCTTCTCACCTGCTGTATACTAATTTACTTTTTTCTGTAATTTTTTGTACTAAAATTGGATGTGTGGTTTTTAATTACTACACCCTCTCCCTTCCTCTTGAATGGAGATGTTCTAGAGTCAATGCCACTTGTTATCTTTTTTGCAATAATTTATCACATATCTCTAAAAGTAAGCAGCACCCAGGGACATACATGGATGAACTTTGTTCTTCCAGGTTCTGAGCCTTCTCTCTGCATCAGGGTTCACAGTGACCGCTGCTGCCACAGCGCCTGAAGCACCTCGTGGTTGTTGCTTCATTTTTTTTCTCTTTCTTTCTTTTAATTTTTTCTTCTTGTAATATCTTCAAGTTGCTTTCAACTTTCTATGAAACCAAATGCTCTTTATTTAATCTATTTTTTCCTTCCAAAATTTATATCAAGAATTAGTGTCTTAACACAACCTGTGGTGATGGACTTCCTATAATTCTCCTTTAAAAGTATTGTTTCATTTTATGTGATTTTTTGACATTTGTGCCAGACCTCCAATGATTTCCATGACATCACGCTGGAGTAGAGTAATCAGTCTTGCCAAGCAGACATCTTTGTACTCATATTCGAGATTAAACAGTAATCTCAACATACACAGTTCCCAAAATCACATGGCAAACTGAGGGATAATTTCAGATTTCCCTTCACACATCTTGATGTGAGATAACTTTGGAAAGCAAGAGTTAAATCTTACTTTGTTGAGCACAGAGGTTGCCAATCAAATAGGCCAACTAAATTTTAGATGTGGCTTCTGTGCTACAAGCGGTGTGATGGTTCATCATAAAAATCGATTTTATCATAGCATTACCTTTGTGTGGTGCCAGAAAATCCATGTCAAAATTACTACAAAGATTTAAAACTTAAGATCCATTGATATAATAGTCTGTTTTACACAAGAAATAGACTTTATCCTTTTATCCACTATCTGTTCAAGTATGTATCTAAAAGGATTATTCCTGAATAAAATTTAACCCTAAACTAGGTTAAGTGTATGCAGAACAGCCAATTCCATAATCTATATGTACCAGGTATTTCTGTTCTGGGATCACTAGATATATTAAACAACTCCTTGAGTTCCTAAGGGCAAAAATTATAAGAACTCACGTAGTTTTAAGTAAACCTAGAAATGCATCCAGTTTTATTTAAAAACAAACAGGCAAACACATGAACAGACAAACCAAGGTGCTTGCTACAGGCATGGTTAAATACAGGGAATGCATTTTAGTCAAGTGCTCTGCTGCTGAGGTATGTGGCCCAAAGTGCTCAGGGTGCGTTTTAATTCTGAGGTCTGCTGTTTTGAGGACTGGCTTCTCAGTCAGGTGGGTTTTTTCTGCTTGATGTTCCGAACAACCTAATCTTGATTTAATCCCACTTTATTACTACTCTTTTGAATTGCAACTTTGCGGGTAAAGCATATATACTGTCACCGAACCATAGAGAAAGAAGTAATTGTTTGAATCTTGTCTCCAACCCCAAGAACATGATCAGAGTGTACAGAAAAAGTGATCTGGGAAGTAGAAATATAGCTGCTGAACCCTGTTGTGGAATATTCTTTACACTGTGTGAAGAAGTGTCACTGTGATTGATTTAATAAAAGCTAAATGACAAATAGGCAGGAGGTATGGATGGGATTTCTGGAAAGAAAGAGTTTTGGGAAGAAGAAGGGGAGAGTGGCCAGCCAGATGGAGAGTAAGCAGGATAGAAAGTACAGAGTGAAGGTAACCAAGCTACATAAAAGAATATAGATTAAAAGGTATGGGTCAATTTAAGTTATAAGAGATAGTGGGACAAGTCTAAGATATAGACCAAGCTTCCATAATTAGTAATAAGTCTCCATGTCATTTTTTGTGAGGTGGCGACCCAAAGAAAAATTCATCTGCATATGGCACCCAAAGTCTTGCCACTTACAGCTATATAGGGTCTGAGAAAGCTAAAAAATTAAAAAGAAAAAATTCAAAACACAGACTTAAACCCCACTTACTAGTGCAGCTTCCTGGTGACCAATGTCTCTTGGGTGGGCTTGGCATACAGAGACTGCCTATGGGCTAGAGTCAGCCACCAGTGCCATGCACTAAGCTTCACCATGCCCGTGGTGAATTTTAACATAGCAGTTTAAAATTGTCTCATGAAATCAGAGATTGCTACAGATGCTCAATAAAGACAAATCCAGACAGAAAAAAAGAAAAACCCTTTCAAACAAAGAAAGCACTAAAGACTTCTCTTGGCCTCCTTGCAATACCAAAAGCATGACAATGATAGGAGTGACCACAGCTTGACAAGGACTGCTCAATTACACATGCCTCCAACTCCTCACCCAATTATTCCTCTATTTAACCCCCAAATTTATGTCAAAACTAGAACATTGAAACAGTACGCTCTTTCCAGTGTGCATTGAACATATATCATTTGACTCTAACTGGCATATCAGACAGATGGCACAACATAGCCTGTTGGAGCTAGTAGATACTTACACATGTTTTAGAAGCCCTAGCTTTACAAGCACTCCTTTAATAGGCAATTTATTTTAGACTATAAAGCTAATGAAGATTGATATATTTGTTGTGGTCATTGTTAATCTCCAAGGGCCCTGCAGAACATTTTCCACTGAAAGAGTGCTCAAGAGACACTTGAGTTAGAAGTGAACAAAATTAGATACTGTATTGTATTACTAGACCAATAGGAAATAAATATGGTACTGAAATTTCTACAGCCTTGTCTGTAGGCTTAATTTTCTGGAAACTTCAAATGCTCACTGTAATATCTAACACTGATTGTGAACTTCACAGCGTCTAGAACCACCTAGGATACAAGCCTCTGTGTTTGCTAGGAATGGATTATCTTGATCAGTTTAATTGAGCTGGGAACATGCACTTAAAAGTATGTAACAGCATCTCATGGACTGTTGTCCTAGCCTGTATTAAAGAAGAAAGTGGGCTGAGCATTGATTTCTGTTTCCTGACATAGGGTGTTGTGCAGTCTCATAGTTCTGTTGCCATACCTTCCCCACCAAGATGGACTGGATCCTCTCAAACTGTAAGCCAGAATAAACTCTTCTTCACTATGTTGCTTTTGTCAAGTACTTTGTCCCAGCAGCATGTGAAGTAATTAATACTCACTTTAGATTAGATTTTTAAAAAAACATATTTTTTTTATTTTTTTACCCTAGCTTTGTTATTATGTAGATTTATAAATTTAGAAAATTTTAAAATTTCCTTGACTATCAACTTTGTGATTATTATTATTATTTTTTTTTTGGTTTTTCGAGACAGGGTTTCTCTGTGTAGCTTTGCGCCTTTTCCTGGAACTCACTTGGTAGCCCAGGCTGGCCTCGAACTCACAGAGATCCACCTGGCTCTGCCTCCCGAGTGCTGGGATTAAAGGCGTGCGCCACCACCGCCCGGCAACTTTGTGATTATTAATGTAAGAGACACAGTGATTTTTTATTGACATCTGTTATTAACTACTTTCATAGACTGAAGGATACTTCCCACACCCACACACTTATAATGATTTCACTACATCAAAATTGGGAAATACATTTTATTGCTTTAGAGTTGCAGAACATGCTCATAACTCATGCTCAGTACTCTTAATTCTGCCCTCCTTTCTTGTCTTTCCTTTCTGTTTATTCAAGTGGTCTTACAGCTATTGGATGTTTATTCTGTATGTAGTTGACTTATAGCAGTTCATAAATATTTTATATGTTCTCTTGGTTTAGACATCTGCATCTTGATAAAATTCTTTCTCTTTCACAGGATTCAAAGTAGAACCATGCAAGTTCTTTCATTAAGTGATTAAAAAGCAGTTATTTTCTCACCTTGATGTATTATGTACATGGCAGAGGCTAATTTTCCTTGAAACATATGCTCCTGGGAATAGGCTGACTTCAAGGAGGGTGACAAAAAACACTGTTAGAGGAACTTGCTCCTGTGTTCATTTCCCTCTGGGTCTTTTGACTTTCAAGAAGTGTTTCATGTTCCTGTGTTTACTTTCCTGATAGATTTTCTTGCCTCCAACTACAAATCAATAGCATTATATCAGATTGACTTCCCTAATGTAAAAATATACAAAAAGTCTCTTTTGACCACATGTTCTTCCCTTTCCCCTTCTCTCTTTATTACTTTAGAACCGAGGGTGTCAGATTATTCATTGGTTCACAACCATTAACACAACAATGATCAAACAGAAAGACTATGGGCATAAACCTGACAAGAGCAAGAAAAGTGATGACTCTTAGAACCCATTTTCAATATAATAATATTCCAGAATGCAGCAAGTTTTTGACCTTAAGCAAGGGGAAGTTGATGGCTTTAATAGACTTTTCTTTATAAACTCTTTTTCTTTCTGCTCCCAAACTGCTGACTTTTTAAAGCCTGACTTCTTTTCTGGTTGCTTCAAAAGCATAGTTTTATTTTAAAACAGATTTCACTTCAATAATGCTTCGTTAATTGTATGAGTAATCACAGTTAGTGGTAAATGGAAGGTATTCCTTGACAGGATAAATAATAGTGCATGAATGTTTATTTGTTCTCTCCCCTCAAACACCTTAAGTATGCAAAAGTATTTTGGTTTGAACTATTTAAAAAGTGACTCAGTAATAACACAATCTTACTTACAGAGGTCCTAAGTTAAAGTATTTCTGATTATTAATGATATACAGGTAAGTTCAAAGACAAATATTAATAGACATTAGTGGTAAACTCTTAGCTTGATTACAAATTTCCTGCATTCAACACACTTCTCATGATTTTAGTTTGGTTGATAATTGTAGCAATCTGGCAAATTCATAAGGAGGGATAAATTAGGGCCATGAAAAAATATTTATATAGATCTTGAAACAAACTTAGTAGTCACTTGGCTATCAATGATGGTAAATCTGTGTGTTTTTCTCTCAGTTACTACTTGTAGCTGAGGAAAATATGGTAAAGTCTATTCTTGACTGAGATGAGGACAGTACCCAGTGAAAATAAGGAAGTCTTAGAGTAGGTAGGAGAGAGGCCCTCCTGACTATCTTGAACAATTTTCATTCTGATCAATCTGATTTATGATCCAGTCTGATATACTTTTGTTGTTTCATACAAAATCTGAGGAATATATTTGAATACTAATTATCCTTCCTGAATATAATTAGTGACTTTGTCCAATCCAATTCTTCCAGGGTCAGGATTCATTAAAAAAAAAAAAAAAACAGACTTTGTACAATATCTTCTCATACTTTCCTGTTTTATTTTCCACAGGAGTTATAGAAACTCTGAAGGTAGTCCATAGCATTTTTCTTAGATTAAAAAGCTGAGATGATCATTCTGTAACTTAGTAAACAAAAACCTGGTGATATTACCCCAAGGCATTATTTTTCCCTAAAATTGTATTATATTATTCTCAGCAACCAAAGCTGAGATCAAGATCCAGAACAGGAGAGTAGATCAGAGTCCAGAGTAAGAATTTACCAATTTGGGAGTACTGACATGTCAACTAACACAATGGCTCTCTTCACCTATGATAGTTCCAAAGTAAATCCATAGCCACCTCTCTGGTGAATATCTCACAGAGGCAGATTCTAATCCTAATTCCTTCACTTTTTAATGTAGAATGCCCACTTTACAAAGAAGTTTACATCTATATTAGCATACCTGATTTCATTAGTCATGAATTTCTTTTTCATTTTTTGTTAGTGTAATAAAACATATTGCATGCAAGTTATTTTATTTTTTTCATAGGTTCAATTTTTAATATCATCTATATAATGTATTTTTACAGGGAACATAGTATTTAAACTTAAATTAAAAATGAACTGAACAGACTTGTATATCAACAGATAAATTATGTAGGCTTTTCCATTAGTAGGAAGACATTTGTCTCTGCCTCTAGTTTTCTTCTACAGATTAATGGTAGTTTTAAAGTTTGAAATTCAGTAATATCTACACCTACATTGTCTGTTGGACAGTCATCACTCCCATCTGTTAACAGCATTCTTTATCTTTAAAAGACTCAAATTTGAGACCAGTAACATGAATTGCAAAACAGTCTTATTAATAAAAACCCACAGACAGATATGGAGTGAAAGCTGAAAGATCAGAGAAAGAGAACAAGCCAGCTACATTCTTACCTCCATGGAATCCACAGTCTCAAGAGAGTGAAGTCCTGTTTCCTTACTCCTTATATACCTTTCTCTGCCCTGACATCAATTCCTGGGATTAAAGGCATGTATGCTTCCAAGTACTGGGATTAAAGGTGTGTGCCATCACTGCTTGGCTCTGTTTCCAGTGTGGCCTTGAAATCACAGAGATCCAGACAAATTTCTGATTCCCAAGTAATAGGATTAAGGGTGTATGTCACCACTTTCTGGCCTCTATGTCTAATCTAGTGGCTGGCTCTGTCCTTTGATCCTCAGATAAGTTTATTAGGGTATACAATATATTACCACACTTCCCCTTTTTTGTCTAAAATAATAAAAGAAAATTATAACTAATATAAGAAAAACTATATACAATAAGTATATATAATATATACAGTCAAGAATTACATTAACAATGTCCAGTCCATAAACATTTGACAAATTCAGACAAAAAACTCTATTATTTATCCTATTGTGGTGAGTCCAAAATGTTGTACTGAATTCACTTTGTATCTTAACTTGTATTATCAACCAAAAACAATCTTTTGATGTCTTTCAAACTGAGACACTTTACACATCTTTAGTGAGTTTCTCTTCTCAATTTTTTTAACAAGGAAAACTATAACTATCTAATCTTCAACTCCCCCAGAAACATCATATGGAAATAATATTAACTGAGTATGGAGGAAGTGCAAACAAGAGACTTCCAAAAACTGTGAGAAATGACAGAAGCAACTGGCTGCCTGGACAGTCACCCAAGGTTTCTCTGCAACACTGGGGCATCTATGTTTGGCCTACAGGCCTAGCATATCTAACAGCCTGAGCTGTGAAGCAGGATTTTCTAAAGGCCTTCCTACCTGGTCTTGGCAAGGTTTGGCAGTCCCTTCTTTTGTGTCCTGCTTGTCCAGTTTGGACAGCATATTGTCAGCAGTCCAGGCAAGGGCAGTTTCTTGCCCAGTGGCTAACTTGCTAACTTGCCATAAAGAATGTATACCCCATAAAGAGTTTCTTTGATACCCACCATCTCATCTGAAATAGATTGCTGCTGCTAGGACCAGACATGACTCATTGTCACAAAAGAGAAAAATCTGTTATTAAAATATCTTAAACACCATATTCTGTAGATCTCTAAAGTGTTTAAAGATAACACGCATATCTAAGATATATCTCTGTTTGATCTTATGTTTTTGGTTGTGAGCCTAGCCTTTAACGGCTGAGCCATCTCTCCAGCCCATCTGTTTGATCTTAAAAACATACCTAACATAACTAAAAGTTTGATTGTAATGACTAACTACTAACTTTCATTTCTTTATATACTAATTAGTTGGTAATAATAGCTTTCAAGGACTAGTAACTTGCATTACATTGTTAAATGAACTGTATAGGTACAATACCTTAAACAAGATTAGGATATTAGGAACCATGGTCATGGTTCCCTGCAGAAAACTGATAGAGACTCAAACAGGAAAACATGGACAGGCAGCTAGATGGAGCTTTTTTTCTAGAATTAGTTAATACTCCATATGACCATTAATATCATGACAAAAGTTTAATATATATATAAATCTTATTAATTTTGATATAAAATTGATACATTAAAAAAAGTTTTAAAGAGTCAAAATAAAACCAACGAATTATGAGATTAGTGGCAACAGAATAGTTCCTTAATTTTGGTTTTTATTCTGTCTCATATCAGGTGGCTTTTCTGACATGATACAGAGATTTTGCATTTTCTTTTAACAAGCATGCTTGGGTGTAGAGGAGGAGAGAGCCATGGTCCAACTTCAAAGGCAGCTTTAATTTTCAATTGAACTGGAACTACATAAAGACCAATTGCCTTATGTATCTGTAGGGAACAACAGAAACAAATATTTAGAAAGACTTATGAAGTTTTATATGTGATATGCCAAGAGACCAATTTACTCTTTTTCTTGGGAAAATTTTTCTGGATGATTTGTCCTTTTTCTTCAGATGTCTCATTTTTCCAGTGTTTTTCAGATTCCTTAGCCTTAATTCTCCTCAAAGAAAAAAACAAAAGCCCTTCCCCAAGCCTCACTTTAGGGAGATTCCCATTTGGCAAGTTATGTCTGATTAAAGGAAAAGCATTTGTTAGTGGTATAAGTTATTTAAATTGGATGGTCATGCTGGTTGATAAACTATCACCTCATCTAATCAAGAGGTCTCTCTTGTTCAAAATGAACCTTTACCAATTATTATGGTATCCATAGCTTTTCTTCTCCTGTAGAAACAAAAGCAAAACCTCATCCCCAACATAACACATATCCTGGTTTCCATTCTGAGGTCAGCACGTCTTTAAAGTATATAGGTTGATTTAATTCTGTAGTTTTTCTATTGTCCAATGTCTCTCTGCAGCTGTTTTCCTTTCTCATTAGCACTGAGAAAATTGAAAATTAATAGAGCATTATGTAATCTATTTCTGGGGAGTTTTGTTACCTCTTTCTGTTTATTTAGCATATCCTTTAGAGTTCCATTTGATCTTTCTATGACTGCTTGGCCTGTAGGATTGTGTGCTATACCTATATTATGCTTTAAATTGTAATAAGCAAAAAAACTGTTTTATTTTACCAGAGACATATCCTGGAGCATTGTCAGTTTTAATTTGTACAGGTACACCCATGGTGGCCATAACTTCTAACAAATGCATGATTACAGAATCAGTTTTTTCAGGATTCAGAGCAGATGCCCATTGAAATCTTGAATAGGTATCAATGGTGTGGTGTACATATTTCAGTTTTCCAAATTCTACAAAATGAAACACATCTATCTGCCAGATTTCATTCCTCTGAGTACCCTTTAGGTTACATCCTGCTGGTAGTGGAGTTTGATTGTAAAAGGAACAAGTAGGACATTTCCTTATAATTTCCTTTACTTGTTGCCAGGTTATGGAAAAATCCTTTTTTAAACCTTTACTATTGACATGATTTTTTTTATGAAATTCTGAGGCCTCCAGCATTTTTCCTATCAATAGTTTATCAATCTAATCATTACTTTGTGCTAGAGGTCCTAAAAGACCCATATGGGATTTGATGTCAGTTACATATAAGGGATGATTCCTATTCTTGATTATTTCTTGCAACTGAATAAATAACGAAGTTAGTTTTGACTCATCAGGGATAAATTCTTCAGTTTCAGTTATGTAAGACCACTTTTTCAGCATACTGAGAGTCAGTAACTATGTTGAGAAGTTCAAAAGAATCTATTAATACCATCAGAATAGCATATAATTCTGATTTTTTTAACTGAATTATAAGGACTTTGAACCACTTTACTTAAATTTTCTGATTTCTAACCTGCCTTTCCTTGTTTGTTTGTGTCTGTATAAAATGTAGGGGTTCCATATATTGGTGTTTCCTGTACAATGTGAGGGAGGAAACAGTTAGCTCACTTTATAAGTTTAATTCTATTGTTTTGGGGTTATTTGTTGTTAATCTCTACCAAAAAATTACTGCAAGCTCTTTGCCAAGGTTCACTTTCTGCCCATAATTTGTCAATTTCATCCTTAGTTAAAGGTACCACAATTTGTTCTGGGTCTATCCCTGCTAATTGGCAAAGTCTGCATTTTCCTTTTAAAATCAACTTGGAACTTTTTTCCCATAACTTTTAATTTTTTACTCTGTTTATTTGGTAGAAATATCCATTCTAATATAATATCTTCCCTCTGCATTAAAACTCGTGTAGGAGCATGCTAAGAGGGTAAAATAATCAAAAAGCAATCAAGTGTTGGAGCCACATGATCCACATGTGTATTTTCTTTTCCACCAAAGTCAATTACCTCTCAGCTTCAGCTGATAATTCTCTTGGACTATTTAAGTCCTTGTTACACTCTAAGGTTTTGAACAAATTACTTAGTTCATCATTTTTTACCCCAATAGTGGTCTATAGATAGAAAATATCTCCAAATAATCTTTGAAAGTCATTAGGAGTCTGTAATTGATCTCTCCAAATTTGCACCTTTCGGGGTCTAATTTTTATAGACCTATTTTATATCCTTAATAATTGATAGAATCTCCTCTTTGTATATTTTCAGGAGCAATTTGTAATCCCCAGCAAGGCAAAATTTTCTTTAATTCTCCAGTCTTTCTGAAGTATCTACATTTAAACCAGCTAGTAAAATATAGTCCATGTAATGATAAATTATAGATTCAGAAAATTGTTTATATATTACTTCCAAAGGCTGTCATACAAAATATTGGCACAGGGTTGGGATAAATGTTAAATATAACATTCCTTCTGGGAGAATATTCCATTATTATCTCTTGACTGGGTGGAATTATTATAAATGGGTACCATGAAGGCAAATTTTCTTCTACATTTTTCTTGGAAGGTATTGAGAAAAAACAGTCTTTTAAATCAATAACTATAAGAATTCATCCTTTAGGTAACAGACTAGGCAAAGGAATTCCAGATTGTAGAGAGTACATTGACTGAATTACCTTCTTAATATCTTTTAGATCAGTTACCATTCTCCACTTACCACATTCCTTTTTAATCACAAATACATGAGAATTGCAAGGACTGGTTGATTCTTCAAAATGCTGAGCATTTAACTGCTCTTCTATCATCCGTTTTAAGGCCTGTAGATTCTCTGTTGTTAAAGACTGTGGCTCAACCCATATAGGATTGTCTGTTAACCATTTTAAAGGTGGAGCTGTTGGTGCCTTTGAAAGATCAGCAGCTATTATGCCCTGTTCTTGTACAATCTGGATGACCGGTGACTATTCTTTATAAAACCTTCTAATATTTTTCTCAGAAACATATATTATTTTATGGTTTGTTTCTGAGGTTGGAGGAATGCTAATCTGGGTATTCCATTGTTGTAATAAGTCACAGCCCCATAAATTCATAGCTGTATTAGACACATATGGTTTTAATTTTCCTCTCTGTCCTTCTGGCCCTACACATTTGATCCATCTTGCCCTCTATTTCACTTGAGATAATGTTCCAATCCCCAACAGCTTAACATTTACCTCATGAAAAGGCCAATTTGGATGCCATGATTCTGGTGCAATTATTGTCATATCTGTACCTATGTCTACAAGACCTTCAATGAGAACATCATTTATTTGTGATTTTAATTTTGGTCTTTGTTCATTTATAGAAATTTGCCAAAAAATTCGCTTTATGATTTCTCCTAAATTTTTTGTTCTCTCTCCTATATCTGTTCTATCACCCCAAGCAGTATGGTTTTTTGCAATAGGCATTTGGTTATTTAATTATTCTGAGACGAGGTTTCTTCTATGATAGCAGCAAAGGACAACTGAATTTTTCAGGGTGGCCTGCGGGAGGCCCCTCAGGGAGTTTCCCAATGGTAAGGGCAAAGGATTATTTTGTCTGTCCCTTGTTGATCTACATTTGTTAGTCTATTGTTTGCCTTTACCACACCTTCTGCATAATCCAGAAGGGAGGGGCATCCTGTTGTCATTGTTCCTTGAAAAAACATTGTTTCTAGGAACACCCTGTTTACAGTCCCTTTTTATGTGACTTTGTTAACTGCAATTAAAGCATCTGATATTATTATTTTTCTTCAAACCTCTGGAAATCACCTCTCCTATCCAAGTATAATCACAGTCATGAAAATCAATATTAATTGCATCTGGGATTCATTTCTCCAAAAATGATGATCTTGCCTTTAATGGCCTAGTTGTTCTTTTGCAATGTGCATTAGCATTTTCAAAAGCCAAAGATTCAATTATTATTTGTCTGGCTTCTGAATGTGGTATCATTCTATTTACTGCTGAAGACAACCTTTGTAAGAAATCTGTGAAGATTTCTTTTGGGCCCTGTATAACTTTTGTAAATAGCTCAGTTTTCTTTCCTACTCCTTCAATTCTATCCCAAGCACTCAAGATTTCCATGTGGCATAAAATTATGAGGTGGTCATCATATAAAGATTGTCTTTGTATATCAGCATAATTGCCTTCTCCAAGAAATTGATCAGGGCAAATTTCAATACCTCTAGCCCTACTCCATTGTTCAATGGTCTTAGCCTCATCTTTCCATCAGGTCCTCTATTGTAGTTGGGGACCAGCCTCTAAGACTGCTGTAATCAAATATTTCCAGTCTTGAGAGATAATTCTATTACAAGTTGACTATGAGCTTAGCATCGGCTTTAAAAACAGAGAATGCATACCATATGAGACTATGCCTTTTTTGAATCTTCTGAAATCTAACATTTGCATAGGAGTTCAATCAGCTCAAATACAGCCTTGAGCATTTGTTATTTCCTGTAAGGTTACTGGGTAGATTAAGACTGGCTGTTTGAAAGCATTAGGCTGTTTCCCTGTAACCTTATAATGCAATGCTGAGATAGGTTCACCTTTAAATTCTTTTGTCTTGGTCTAAATATCTCTATGATCTGTTTTTAACAAGTTTTTCTAAAACTTTTATCTTGGCACTCATATTGACCAAACTTTTTAATTATAAAACAAAAATGACCAAACAAATAATATTCATAATTAATATTATATAAATCCCATCAACATTAATTATCCTCTCCTTTAATTGTTCCACTTTCTGACCGCCTACAAATTCCCTCCATTTTAAAAATGTTTCTCATTTTTTAATGTGGGAAAAAGCTTTCTTTTAAACAATTTCTCCTTTTAAGAAATCTTAATTGACTCACTAAGTCTGCCAATTGCATAGAACAGTAGAAGCCTGATGGAGTTTCCAGTTAGCTACCTAGTGTGGTAAGCAGTCTGAGATGGGGATCTAGAGAGAGCCCACAACCCACCAGGAGAGAAGAAACCAAAGAGACTCTGGCCCACATGGGGTGGAGACTCCAGCCACATGCAGCTTGGGCCTGAGCACCAAGCAAGTGGCTTTTTCCTGAATTTGTGCCACAAATGTTGGGCCACCAGATTTAACACGAATCTTAAAAGGTCTTATTAATAAAAACCCCGGAGCCAGATATTGGTGTGAAAGCTCAAAGATCAGAAGAATAGAAAAAGCCAGCCACAAGTTCTTACCCCTAGGAAATCCTCAGCCCAAGAGAGCTACTTCTTGTATGTTCATGGCTCATATACCTTTCTTTGCCCTCTCATCTTATTTCCTCTCTCCACACTGCTCCATCACTTCTTTTCTGTCTGTACAGGCTTCTAGGAATCTATGGTTAACTAGTGCTGGGATTAAAGGCCTGTTCCACCATGCCTAGCTCTGTTCCCAATGTGGCCTTGAACTTACAGAGATCCATATGAATCTCTGCCTCCTGAATGCTAGGATTAAAGGCATGTGCTACCACGGCCTGACCTCTATGTTTAATACAGTGGCCGGCTTTGTCCTCTGATCCCCAGGCAAGCTTTATTTGTCAAAGCACAAATAAAATATCACCACATCTAGTTAGGTAGCTCTGATTGGACTGTAACCTGCTGTGTAGACCAGGTTGGCATTGAATTCACAGAGGTTCGCCTTGCATTCGTGGTCATTAGTTGTTCTCCTGACTGATTAGAGATGAATTTTAGTTGTTACATTTGAATTTTCCATACTTTATGTTTATATATATATATATATATTTATATATATATATATATATATATTAGTACAAGCACTTGTATGCTTACCTAAGCATTCCTATATATGTATATGATTTCCATATCCATACTAACTGTGCATACATTTATTATTGTTTTATTTACATATGTTAAATTAATGATATTTCTATTTCATTAATATTTCCATTTTTTTACTTTTAAAAACTTTGAACATTTCCAAACCTAGGCATAGTGGTGTTTGCATTTATTCCTAGCACTTAGGAGACAGAGGGAAGAAGATCTCTAAAGTCTAGGCTAGTCTGGTCTACATAGTGAGTTCAAGGATAGCCAGATGTACATAGTGAGAGCCTATCTCAATCAAGCAAGCAAACATACAAAAGCTGTGAACATTATTAAAGTTTCCTTTGTTTTTTTCAGTTTTGGTTTATATCCTACTTTCCTTTGACTGTCTTCTGCTTCCACACATTTTTTGTGTGACTTGCAATGTTTTAAACTGAAAACTGGGCATTTTAATATGTCAATGGATAAAGTCTTGTTGCTAATCTCTCCCTTTCCTTGGCATTCATTTCCCTCACCACCACTCTTGATTTTTTGTTGTTATTGTCATTTGGTCTTGTTGCTGTGGCTATCTCTATTCCAAGAGTTTTCCTGAAACATTTTATACATTTTCAGCAGCTTTCCAAGGATACAATTTCATTTAGTTATGTGTGGGAGTGTTCTGATTCTCTAATATGTGCAGTTGCTTTTGAATGTCTTGTTTTATGGTATGTACATTTCAAAACAAAAAAGGAGAAAAGAGAAAGGTATATAAAAAACGATGTACTGGCACATTCCTTCAGAGTGGCAAGAACTTGCAACCTTGATGAGAACCACTATCCTGGCCTTCAGCCTCTGAACCTAAGACTTTATTTTCAGAAGCAAGAAGTTATCATTAGAACAAGACTACGGTGTCCTCATTGCCTACCCTTCCTCCCATAAGCTACTGATAAATTGTTTCTGCAGTGCACATGTGGCTTTATGCCAAGTATCAGGGAAGGGTGGATACCAGCTCCTTATTTAACAGACGATGCTATTGGTACTTAAGGAAAATGTATTATCCAAATTTTTCTCTTATTTTTTTCCTGTCTCTAAAAGACCCAAGAGAAGCAAAATAGTGATGTTAGAAAGATAATGCCTATGTGATTTTTATATGAATAATAAATTAGAATGTTGGATCTCCTACTCTATCAAAAATGCATAATTGATATTTCTTATCAGGTCACTTTTAAATAGTATATATTATCTCCCTATGAACATAAACACTTCCCCAGTCTTATTCATTTATACTATCTGTGAACATGAGAGCATCCAAAATATGTCTTCCCCCTTTACTGGCAGAGGCAGAGGTGAAATCTCTAGTTTATTTATTCTACAAGATCTCCTGTTGTCATCTGTCAATCAAAAAGCATATCTCCTGAAAATCCTGTTTCCCCAAGAGGTCACTCTAGTCATAGCAAGTGGAAATAAATGAATATGGATGTTCAGGTGCTAAATTAAAATGTCAACTCTGAACTTTGAAAGTCAGAGTCTTCAAGACATCAATAATAAATTGTCTCTTTCCCCTTATACGTAAAGAAAACATTAAAAAATAAACTGCATACTCATATGGAAGATGTGTGGTTAGGAGCAGGGCAGAAAGTCACAGGCATTTGGTTTCAAATCTCTGCCCTCGTCATCAGGCTAGCATCACATAATTATAGTAGCTTAAAATACTGATTATAATGCGGTTTGGTTATTTATACATAAGCTTTTTAGCAAATTAAATTTACATTATAGATTTATTTTAATGCATGAGTGGCTAAATGTCTTCCAGGAAGGTTCATAAAAATGCTCAGCAAACAAAATGGGTAGAGCATAGTCCTCCTTTTTCCCCCCTGAAGACAGTACTTTTATCTCCATCCAAACAACAGAACAAGCTCCTGGGGACATATCAAATGTAGACTTTGATTTCTCTCATATGTCTCTGTGGAATGAAAGGAACATTATAGAGTTTTGAGTGGTATTTTTTGATATATAAAGCACAAAATCAGAGGAAAGATCCACAGCCATTGATTGTTGATTACATAAGGATGGCATTTCCCAGCCTCTGGGATGGACACCTTTATTTTCAATGGCACCATCTCTACCATCCACCAAGTACCATACAAAATAGATAGAGACAATGGAAATTCTCCAAAAACATAGATATGTTGGCTTCCTACGGAAGAATTAGTGACTACATCCTAAATTATTTGTAATTCCTTATCTCAAGCTGGCTACAAAACAAGTTTTTCTGACATAGAGACTATATTATCTCTAACCTCTTTGAAAAAGTAATGGTTCCTCACCATCTGGACATTTGGGTAAGAGGTTTTCTTGACCAGTCTCTTTTGCCAAATTTACTTCTCTTCACTCTGCAGTAGATTTGTTCCAGACTTAAGTATACTTCTACCTGCATAAACACAAGATTTTGCCATATCTGAATGATTTTTTCCCTTTTTTTCTCCTCACTTTGGTTTTAAGACACCTTATTTCTAAGAATAAGAGGATACAAGTGATTTGATTGGGGAAATGGGAAAAATGGAGTGCTCCTTAGGGAGAGAATGGGAGAGAGGCTAATGTATAAAAATTTGGGAGGGGACTAAAAAGGAATACCAGGCTACATTTGATCTGATAGGAGAAATGGGAAAATGGTGGGGGGGGGGCTCATCAGGGAAGCAGGAGGGAGATAAATATAGGAGAAGAAGGGGTGTAGATAAAAATATCAGTATGTATGGCTGAAATAAGGAATTGTAGTATGAACTATTTTCCTAAAAACTATAATGGACATATTTCATTGTATAAATATACATATACAGCTTTAATGAACTTTTCTCATCTTGGTGGACAGTACTTCCTCAAAAAGCTAAAGAACACCTAACAAAAACCTCAGTACCAGACATGAGAAATACTCCTTTCAATTGTTGACCAGGGGGTTATCTAGACATACAGTCATGAACTTCAGAACCAGGGATCAGAGTCCCCTGTGCTGGAATTGAGCTCACTGTCCTCAATCTGAGAACTAGACTTCCTGGAATCAGAAGGCACATATGAGCTTCTAAAGACAAGAGTAAACCAACATTCTTACCCCACCTGTGATGCCTATGAACCACATTAATAACCAGCAGGGCACAATAACCTTACAGGTTCAGTAATGGTTAAAATTAAAACCCACAATATAATTAGAATCTAGAGAAATCCCATACCTTGTACTGGAATCCCAGCTAACTCCACAGTGCTAGTGAAATAATGGTTATCAGAGGAGAATCTAAAACACTCAACTTACTAAACCTACATAGTCTCCCTAATAATAACCTATAAAATGTTTGTCCTTTTACCCAGAGATAAGTGAAGTCTTCATCCCTCATAAAACAAACAAACAAATAAATAAACAAACAAAAAACTAGACATCTATTTCAAAGAACACTACAGGAAAAACACAACCAATTAACATGTAGAATTGTGGAACCCAATACCAATACACGACATATCTACAAAACATTTCCATACTTAAGGCTCAGTGAACATTGTGGAAGAGGAGGTGGAAATATTGTAAGAGCCAGAGGATCAGAAAGTTTGCTGTGAAAGTGTGTTTCCCAGTAACAACAGAAACTTTACCTAAAAATTCTCATCGACATAACTTACCAAACATTAGGTGACCAAGGAGGACATGAAGAACATGCAAAATGGAATTAGGAAAACTCCACGAGACTGCAACTCTTCACAAAAAGCTACAGGAAAATGAGTAAAGCTGGGAGCAGGAAAGGTATCTTTTCCCTCAGAAGAGCACAAGAATTGCTTGTCCAGTGCCAAACAATCAGCCCTGAAAGAATACATACAAGTAAATTCCATCCAAAAAATTATATGAATTCAATATGAATACATATGTATATATCATCTATACATATGTATGATATTAATATATTTAATTGGATTTTTGAGACAGGGCTTCTCTGTGCAACAGAGATCTGGCTGTACTGGAATTTACTTTGTTGACCAGGCTGGTCATCAACTCACAGAGATCCTCCTGCCTCTGCCTCCTGAGTTTTGGGATTAAAGGCAGTGCCTCCAGAAGCAGCTTCAATGGATTATATTTAAGAATATATATGTATGTTCAAACATATATCCATGCAACAACAATTAATGGATCAAAAGGCCATGAACTTCAAGGAGAGCAGGGAGGGGTACATGGGAGGGTTTGAATGGAGGAAAAATAATGGAGAATGATGTAATTAAAATACAGTCTCAAAAATTAACAAACATATAAACAAGGAATTACCCATCTACACCAATTTGAACCACTGAGAACCACTTCCTTCTTTCTGACTCCTTCCTAGCCTATCTTCTTCAGAATCATACAAGGATTTCTGATTTTTGTACTACTGTATTGTTAGATATTGAAATGTGTTTTTGTGTGTATGTATGTGTGTGTGTGTGTATGTGTGTGTATGTTTATGTGTGTGTGTGTGTGTGTGTGTGTGTGTGTGTGTGTGTGTGTGTGTGTGTAGACAGATTCTCCCTATGTGTGTAGACCTGGTTGTCCTGGAACTCACTGTGTAGACCATATGGCTGCAAACTTGAAGTGATGTTTTGCCTCTTCTTCCAGAATGCTGAGATTTTTAGGGGTATACCATCATCCCTGGTATTCATACTTTATCTTCTTGAGATTTATATTTGCCTTTTGATTTGATTATAACTTTTGACTGTGATTTTTTAATCTTATGCTGATAGAAAAGTATCTTGAAGAGGATAAAGGGTTAAATAACTTTTTATGATTTGACCCAGGCAGAAGTCTCTCTTTGTAGTAAGTATATATGTATATATTATGTAATATATATGTATATATACATATATAATAAAATTAGTCTGTGTTTAAAAACTAAAAGCTACAGTATCATCAGAACTTAGTTAATTATGAAATTTATCAACTTACTGTGAATTCAATGTTTCAGTGGATATGGAATTTCTCATATTATTAAATGAAAGATTAAAATCACTAGTACACATTCAAGATGGAGATGTTCAGAAAAGTTATGAATATATTTTATGTTTACCTTTTAATAAGAGAGGGAAATAAGAACTATTGAATGACATTGGCCAGGATTTATAAATGAAAGTTCTTTGAGTATTAAAATAATATGTATATAAATAAAGTATGTTATATACTATATAGTACACACAATAAACTATACATATATACATATATATCCATCAAAGTTCAATTTTTAAATATAGAATTTTAAAGCAACCATAAGGAATATTTTTAATTCTTGTTATTTTCAGATTTATTAAAGTTACTTAGACTTTGAGTTTTGTCACATATTTAGAAAACTATGCAGTCCTAATATTTAATTAATACTGAGTATTAAATTACTACAAATAAATGAAAATCAGAATGGTAACAATGAAAACAAATTTGAAGTTCATATTATAATTAAATGGCCAAATTCCCCATCATGGTGAAAATATTCTACAAACCAACAGGAAAAAAATGACAAATGCACAATGAAGATCTATTAAATATTGAACTACAATTAGCCCACAAGAAGAATTAAAGTCATATTTAAGATGTGAAATCTTCTTTATGAATTTAAATGCAAAAGTCTTATTAAAGTACTGGAAAAACTAATTTAAGAACACATTGAAAAGATCATTCATCTCTCAACTCTCATTTGAGACCCTATTTGAAGTTCATGGTAATTAACTCAAAGACCCACAACTGGTCAAGGTGCAGACAGTAAGAGATTGCAGAGTTATCTGCTTTAAATGGGACATTGATATCACATCCATCCCTCCCAAACCTCAGGGATCACTGTAGAATAGGGGACTGAGATTATAAGAGACAGAGGCAGTAGACTATTACAATGAAACAGTGTTTTATACACACATGAACTAGCTCTACATGTGAACTCAACAGTGGTTGTGACAGCGTGGGAAAAACCTGGATGAGCACAGACAGACAGAATTCTATCATGGAAATGGGAGATGGTCATGAAGTCCTACCCCTATGATGGAATTGTTGGTAATCAATAGTTGCTTTGATAAAGAGGGTTAGGTTTTTTATTATTATTATTTTCTTTTAGTGAAAATAGATTACTTTCTCATGCAGTATATTCAGATTATAGTTTCCCCTACCTTTACTCCTCCCAGTTCTTCCCTAACCCTGATCCTCTTTTCTTTTGTCTTTCATTAGAAAAGAACATACCTCTAAAAATAACAACCAAACATGACAAAATAAAATATAATAATATAAAACAAATACCATCACAATGAAGTTGGACAAGGCAACCAAGCAGGAGAAAAAGAGTCCCAAGAATGGGCACAAGTGTCAGAGGACAATGGTCTTAACAGTCAGGAGTCCCATAAAAATACTAAGCTAACAGCTTTCGTATATATGAATAAGACCTGGTGTAGACTTATGTAGCATCTGTGCTTGCTGCTTCAGTCTCTGTGAGCTCATATCTGCCACTCTTAGTTGAGATTCATGGCCTTGTTCTTCTTGTGTCCTTCATCGCCTCTGGCTCTTAAAATCTTTCCACCTCCTCTTCCATAGGAACATAGAGCTCCAGGAGAGGGGTTTGATGGCAATCTCCCATTTAGAATTTCTCTCCATGTAATATCTGGTTATGGATCTCTGTATGTTTTCCCACCTGCTGCTGGAGAAAGCCTCTCTGATGATAACTGGATAAGGCACTGATCTATAAATATAGCAGAATGTCATTAAGAACTATTTTGTTGATTTATTTATTTTTTTATTTATTTTTTTGTTGTTGTTGTTTAAGACCAATAGTGTTTGGTTTTACGCTAGACCTCTCAACTATCTAGTCTCTTATTCATGGTTATCCAAGTAGTTTTGGGTACTGGTTCCTTCTTATTGAATGGCCTTAAGTCAAATCAGACTTTGGTTGGTTACCTCCACAGGTTCTATGCCACCATTACACTAGCATATTGTGCAAGCAGGATAGATTGTATGTCCAAGGTTTTGTTGCTGGGTTTCTCCTTTGGTAGCCTTCAGATTATCGTCCTGTACCAAAAAGACTAGAATGTAGCAGTGAAGGCTCCATGTAGGCACCAGCTTGACTTCCCCATGTTCAATGAGTTGTGTAGGTCCTGTCCTCAGCAATGGAGTTACACTGTCAGTTTGCAGAGAATAACTCTTGGTCTTAGCAAAAGACCTCAACATAAAACAAGATACACCAAACCTAGCAGAGGAGAACATAGCTTTAGGCACATTGGCACAGGAGACAACTGAATGGAACACAAATAGCACAGACCCTAAAACCAACAATTAACAAATGGGACCTCATGAAACTGAAAAGTGTTTGTAAGGCAAAGGACACTGTCAATTGGACATAGAGGCAGCCTACAGAATGGGAAGGATTTTTACCAACTCCACATCCATTAGAGGACTAATATCTAAAATATATAAAGAACTCAAGAAACTAGATATCAAAAACCAAATAATCTAATTAACAATAGGATACAGTGTGGTGATACATTGGGTACCCTAAATGTGGTAATATATTGTGTACCCAGTAAAACTTGTCTGGGGATCAGAGGACAGAGCCAGCCACTAGATTAGACACAGATGCCAGAGAGTGGTGGTGGCATACACCCTTAATCCTATCACTTGGGAGGCAAAGACCACTCTGGATCTCTGTGATTTCAAGGCCACACTGGGAACAGAGTCAGACAGTGGTGACACACACCTTTAATCCCAGCACTTGAGATCTTATGCCTTTGCTTGGAAAGCACACACACCTTTAACCCCAGGAAGTGATATGGCTGGGTGAAAAATAGTGTATAAGGTGTGAGGAGACAGGAACTAAGCATCAGTTCAACTGGGACCCTCAGGGGTGAGGACTCAGAGGCTTTCAGTCTGAGGATTCATGAGAACAGGATCAGCTGAGGAGTTGGCTAGATGAAGTTGGCTGTGGCTTGTTCTGTTTCTCTGCTCTTTCAGCTTTCACCCCAATATCTGGCTCTAGATTTTTTTATTAATAAAACCTTTTAAGATTTGTATTACAGTACAGCTCTAAAGACAGAAGTCTCAATAGAGAAATGTCAAATGGCTGAGAAACACTTAAAGAAAAGTTCAATATCCTTAGCCATCAGGAAAATGCAAATCAAAACTACTTTGAGATTCCATTTTGCACCTGTCAGAATGGCTAAGATCAGAAAGACAAGTGACCGCTCATGCTGGCAAGGCTTTGGAACAAGGGGAACATGCCTCCATTGCTAGTTGGAGTGCAAATTTGTATAGTCAAAATGGAAATCAATATGCTTGGAACTCAGAAAGTTGGGGATCAATCTACCCCAAGATTCAACTATACCACTCTTGGGCATATACCTAAATGTCAATCTATCTTACCACAAGGATAATTGGTCAAGTTCATTACAACTGTATTCATAGTAGTCAGAAACTGGAAACAACCTAATTGTCCCTCAACAGAAGAACACATAAAGAAAATGTTGTACATTTACACAATGGTGTGTTTCTTGGATGTTAAAAAATAAGTTGTCATGAAATTTCCAGGCCAAGAGATGGAACTAGAAGAAAGTCATCCTGAGTGAGATAAGCCAGAGAGAGAGAGAGAGAGTTAGTTTTCTTTAAAGATATGGTTCCTGGTAGATATAGTATACTCCAGTAGATGGCCACACACGGGTGAGTATGTAAAAATATGATTTCTTTTAGAAAGTTCATTCCTTATGGCCAAATTTGGCTTCACTGTAGATACCAAAATGTTTCAACACACAGAAATCAATAAATGTCATATATTGTATGTAGGTAGTCAAGGACAGAAATCATGAAATCATCTTAACAGGCTTTTGACAAAATTCAATATCCTGTCATGATAAAAGCTTTGAAGAAACTGGCAGTGGTGGAAACATATCTGAACATAATCAATACTATAGATGTTAAAACTGTAGCCATCATAATCCTCCCAAATTAACAACAACAACAAAACAAAGTATTTCCACTAAGCTCAGAACAAAGCAAAGATATTCATTTTCTCCTCTATTATCCTATATAGTGCTTGCAGTCTTAGCTAAAGCAATAAAATGAGAGGGGAAAGATGCAATTAGGAAAAGAAAAATCATAATTTCTTTATTTACAAATAATTTGATTCTATACATGACATCTTCAATACTCCACTTGGGAACTGGTAGTGCTGATTAATATTTTCAATAAAGTAGCAGGATAGAAAAGTAACATGAAAATTAATTATCTTCTTATAAACCAATGACAAACAAGCTAAGACACTGAGGAAATAATACCACTGACAGTTACTTAAAAATGAAATACTTCACAATAAACCCAACCAAGCATGTTAGAAACTTCTATAAAGAAAACCTTAAAACACTTCATGTTTGGAATCTTTGTAAAATAAGTTTTCAAATCTATACTGTCTACATAAAAAAACACTAAATCAATAAGCTATTTTATTAGATAGAGGTTCAGTTTGTGAAACAGATACAGATCTATCTAATCATTACACTGGAAACCCTAAGTTTTTTGTGCTTTTTTATTTTTATTTTTTGTGGTTGTTATAGTTTTCTCTGTCACTGAGACATGGTCTTATTCTATAACTAGGACAGGCCTTGAATTTGTAATGCCCCTGTTGCTACTTCTCAAGTGCTGTGACTCTAGGTACGTTTGTTCCACTGTTTCCAGGAATGGACAGTTATTTTCTGTTAATGCCTTAGTAAAATTTGGAACAAAAGATATTGAAACAATACTGAATACTACAGAAAGAAAGAGAAAATGTGTCTCTAAGTTGACCTGGAGGTGAGAGTCTAAAAAACAAACATCACATCCACAGGAAAGACATCTAAATGAAATAGGAAGAAAATTAATTAGAAACTGATTGAAAGATAAGCAAACAAACCCACCAGGAACTGTTAAATTTCCTAAGCAGTGAAGAGATGTAAATCCTGATCAAAGTCAGCTTAACTCAATAAACACTGAAATGATATTTTAAAGATAAACACTGAAGAGAATAAATATAAATAGAATACAGAAAAATGCATAGTGCTATCACAACAAACTAGATGATGGTGATCATTACATAAAAAATGCCAGTGATTATTATAACAACAAAATAAGACACCTCAGATTCATATTTCTAGTTGTGTGAATTGTATAGAATGCATTACCTGAAAGTACATTAACAGAAATATAAGGCGAGGATGCTGACTACTACACCACAGATGAGAGGTGTGGCTCACAGAGCTGAAGTGGCTGAATGGTCAAAATCATGAGTATTGGGGTTCAAATCCCAGCACTCACGTGACAACTTGGAGTTGCCACACGGGAATACAACTTCAATTCTGTGGCATGTACTTCCTGGCATCTCTGTACACATTTCTCCATGCACATTTGCACAGACACACAGATACAGCAGCACACAATAAATAAATAAAGTCTTAGAAATCATAAATAAAACCTCTGCTTAGATGTTAGTACCAGACATATCTGATTAGTCACTAAATAGTCAAAAGCAAACATAATATACAATACTTAAATAAAATTCAGGTTTGGAAATATAAAGTTAGATCATTTTAGTAAGTCAAAGACAGTTCTCATAAAGGTGACTGGAAGGAGACTCCCAAGGAGATTTTATGATGTGATTTGCCCACTATCACTCTTGTCGTCCATATAACACACTTGCTAACAGGGAGCTTTGCCATCCTGTTTTGGTAGCATACACTGTGTCAACTTTTAAAAGAACTTTTGGTCTCCTTTCATAATTTCCAGGTAGAGTAGAATTTTCATCTCAAAGGTCAATCAGAGGCATATTTCAGTAGATTTTACTTAAATACAAATACAATGCAGATAAAGAAGCATCTTAGCCCCAGTAGCTAAGGAGCCTGGGTGCTCAGCTTCTGTTAGGAGCTCAGAAGAGGAAGAAAGTTTTCATTTTTATGGAAAGTAGTTTGATGCTGTTCTCTTCATTGGCAGGGGAGGAACCAGAAAGTAATGTGGGTAACAGAAAGAAAATATGCACTATTTTGAAACATAGTTGCAACAACATATAATCACTATTTATGGTGTGTATTTTGAAACACATTTGTACATATTCAAGTACCAAATTCAGCATAATTGTATTTACAGTATGACAATGATATATAATTATACATCCTTTGAAGTACTTTTACAAGATAGAAGACTTTTATTTAATTTTATTATGGGTTTCTTTTGTGTTATATTTCTAGCAAATCAGGATTTGATGAATTATTTAGTGAGAGCCTGCAAACCAACCCAGCAACCCAAGCACATAAAGTAATTCTGATTCCAATAAATGTATTTTTGACAAATGACTTCTGCTTACATGATTCATCAAATTATTATGGAATGGACCTACAGCAGCAGAGCAGGCAGGCATGAGCATATTTTTGTACTTGGTCCTGTCTTTGCATACTGAGAGGAGAAAGACAGAAATAAGACAGAATTAATAATCTTCTTATATTTAAGAAGAGGGTGGATAAATATTATATTTGTGTCTAGTTGACAGCATATAGATCAAACAAGAGAAAATAAAGAAAAAGCAATAAAGACTCATAAAATTTACTCTTATCTCAATCATGAAGATTATTTGTGCTTGCCAAGGAAAGAAAAAAATTCCCATTAGAGTTAACTGAGCATATTAAATATAAACCACATACTGACTTCTCACCTCATAAATTCCTTTCCATGGGTTTTACTCCCTTTAAATTTACAGGTCACCACACTGCTGTGTGTTAGCCAAGTGATCAGAGTACATGGTTGAAAACATCACAGTTGAAATGTGTATCTGTTATTTTCTTGACCAACACTTTAAAATTTAAGGGTGGCTATTGTAAATGTTGACATGTTTACCATGGTTTACCAATTAATAGATCCTTTCCTCACAGAAAATAATGTCATCGATTAAAAAGAAGCTTCTTCAAATTTCATAGTCACATAGTATGGGGAAAAATAATTCAGTCCAGTCTAGGATATTACAAGAAAGGATTGGTCACTGCAGAAACTTAGAAGCCACAAAGAAGGAGGACTATATTAAATGCTACAACTGTACAGTACAAACAATGGCAAGCTGAATTTTAAAACAAACAAAGAAACAAACAAGTTCAATTACCTTGGAATTTTTCAATAGACAAATGATAAGTCAAATAAATAAATAAATTGGATTTAAGATTCACATTAATTATTTGCAATGCATATTTATTTTCTGAGAGCATGGGAAGACACACAGAAATAAGTAATAGGTATTGTGTGGCAATACAAAATACTAGTATATAAAGTATGAAAATACTATACTTTTTAGGTATGAAAATGATCATTTAAAACAGAAATAATCTCATCATTTAAGAATTCATATTTAAATGTCTATAATGCTTTAAAAATAATCCAAATGAACAAAAGATGGGTAGAGACATAGAGAATATAAATTTTGTCACAAACTGGCATCTTCTGAAGCTGAGTGATGAGTATATGGGAATTGTCTGACTACTCTAATACATATTAAATTTTTTGTAGAATAGGAAGACAACTATACAGAAACAGAACTACTATTTCTAAATTTTGTATTAGAAAAGTGAGAGAGCATATAGGTTTTTTTTTCTTATTAAGAAATTTTCTGTTCATTTTATATACCAACCACAGGTGCCTCTTTCCTCTCTCCTCCCACCCACCAGCTTTCCCCTTCAACCCTCTATTCCCATCTCCTCTAAGGCAAGGACTCCCATGGGGAGTCAGGAGTGCCTGGTACATTCAGTCGAGGCAGGTCTAATCCCCTCCCCTTGAAACAAGGCTGTCGAAGATGTCCCACCATAGGCACCGGGCTCCAAAAATCCTGCTCATGCAGCACGGATGGATTCTGATCCCACTGCCAGGGGCCGTTAAGCAGGTCAAGCTAAACAACTGTCTCGCCCATGCAGAGGGCCTAGTCCAGTCCCATGGAGGCTCCACAGCTATTGGTCCACAGTTCCTGAGTTCCCACTAGTTTGGTTTGGTTGTCTCTATATGTTTCCCCGTCATGATCTTGATGGCCCTTATCATAGAATCCCTCTTCTCTTTCTTCAACTGGACTCCTGAAGCTCAGCCTGATGCTTGGCTGTGGATGTCTGCATCTGCATCCATCAGTTACTGGATGGAGTCTTTGTGATGACAGTTAGGGTATTCACCAATCTGATTACCAGAGTAGGCCAATTTAGGCACCTTCTCCACTATACCTGGTAGTCTAAGGTGAGGTCATCCTCGTGGATTCCTGGGAACTTCCCTAGCACCTTGTTTTCTCCCTGTTCCCTTGATGTCTTGAGAGAGGATATAGTTTGAATGAATGAGGAATATTTAGAATTGAGAATCATGAGTCTCCCAAGAAGGAGATTCCCACATTGAGGGTTAAAATGTTTAGTTAAGTAGTAATTAACCATGTGATGATAGAAATTTGAGAAAATTACTCATGAAAGGCCAACAACATATGCAGAAGACCTTGAAGTGGGGAAGAATTAAAAACATTGAACAATAAAAAGCTATACTACTCAAGCCAAAACATTTTGAGGCAGAATGAATCATTAAAAATAGAAATACAATTATTGTGGAATTATACAGGATTATTAATTATTTTACTATATATTGTGGACATTCATAAGAAAAATATGTTTTAGCAATGGAAACCAGAGTTAAATAGGTTTGATTTACATGTTGTTGGAATAATATTGTACTTCCCTTAAATGATGAACTGAAGAAGAAAAGGGGAGCTAGAGGTGAGATTATATGGCTCCCAAAAGACTAAACTGAGCCAAGACTGTGCCAGAGACTATAATGAAGTTGTGTACACCTAAGGAAGTGCATGGACTTGGGTGTTGGAATGATCAGTACTATCACATGGGGACATACTATTGTCCTGGACAGGAGACCTAAGACAGACAAAGAAAAGACAAGGATACTATTAAATTTATACAGTGAATGGAAAAAGTATAGCTTGACAGTGTTGACATTCATCAAATAAAAATGAGCATCAGTCAATTGAGAGTAATAAAGTTTATTTTTCATCTTCTAAACTATGAATTACTTTGCACCATCAACACAAGCATTGTATAGATATTTGCTTCTATAATATTGATATCAGAAAATTGATTTGATCTAAGAAAATAAATTGTCTTAGTTAGAATTACTCTTGCTGTGATGAAACACCATGACCAAAAGCATGATGGACAAGAAAGGGTTTATTTGGCTTACACTTACACATTTTTCGTCATCAAAGGAAGTCAGGACAGGAACTCAAATAGGGTGGAAATCTAGAGGCAGGAGCTGATGCAGAGGCCATGGAGTGGTGCTACTTACTGGCTTGCCCACCATGGCTTGCTTAACTTCTCTTACAGATCTCAGAACCATCAGCTCAGGGATAGCAGCACCTAAAATGGGCTCAGTCCTCACCCTTGGATCACTAAGTAGGAAAATGTCTTAGTCAGGTCTTATTGAGGCATTTTCTCAGTTGAGGTTCCCTCCTTTCTGATAATGCTAGCATGTGTCAATTTGACATAAAATCGGCCAGCACATAAATATAGAACTTTTTTAATTCTTTGCAACTTTCGAATATTGATATAGTGAATTATATCCATTTTCCCACTTACCTCTTGCATGCCTCTCACTCTCAGTCTCCTGCTGGATTTGCTGGATTCTCTCAACAAATCCCCTCTCAACTTCATGTCTTTGTGTGTGTGTGTGTGTGTGTGTGTGTGTGTGTGTGTGTGTGTGTGTCCCATTGAGTTTAATAGGAAGCATTTACCTGCATATGGGTATGAGGCTACTTATTTACACAAACCTAGATTATCTATGGAAAATACAGAAGCAAAGAAATCATCAGCATGATGCACCAAAGTTTAAGACCCAAGGAATGGACTTTTACTTCTAAAGTACAGTAGGTCAGAGCAGCCAGATCTTATACCTCATCAAAACTAAGAGGAGCTGCATTAATTTTACAAATAATATTTTAAAGACAAAATAACATTATATAAGTAAAGAGAAACAAATAAATGAAAATTCAAGAAACAAAAGAGGTCACCCAAAGTGAAATGGCATTGCACTTCTGGTAACCAATAGCTTTACAGAGGCTTGTGAAGGCCCTTGGGTGAAGGATCAGAGCTACAAACTCCATTGTGCTTTCATATTCTCTCAGAGAATAAGAAGATGACAATATCATAATAGCAAAAGAATCAAACATGTGGATTTAGCAATTAGGTATGTAGTTATACATATTTGTGCATATATATTCATGTAACATTACTATTGTTATACATATGTATGTATTATCAGATATGTGTAGCAATAATAATCAAAGAAGAGACTATCAACTTGAGTTGAGGAGGCATGGGAGGGGTTTGAAGGAAGGTAGTTGTGAGGGCTGGAGTGAGGAAAGGGAGAGGGAAGTGATATAATTCTATTTCAATTAAAACATATTTTTAAACTAAGACATGTAAGATCTCTACAGGCAAAAGTGAAAACAGTACAAAGGAAAAGTAGAACAGCACACAAATGCATTGTGGACAAGTGGTGTTTATTGGAAATCTGTGCTAGGAAGAAGTAAGTCTAGTGAATATGCATCATTGATTTAATATAATATGGGTCAGAATTTTAGCCAGTGTTTGTTTTATTCTAGCTTGTCAGAGACCAAACATGGACCATGGAAAAGTACTAGCTAAGCCAGAGAACAAGCCCCTACCCTAAACCAGATGCCCCCGAAGATAAAGAACAGGTCAGGCAGGTCAGGTTCATACAGGGCAGTGCCTAAGGGAGCTGCTGGTGTGGATTCTAGTGATATGGCTTTCTGGGTTCAGGAAATTAAATATTCCAAACAACTAAACACTTGAAATATAGGGAAAGAAGATAATTGGCTTGCTAGACATAAACATAGATGTTTCTTATATTTCAAAAAAAGATTGGCCAAGTACTTAAGACGACTATTACTTCTTCATCTCTTACAGGCCTAGGTCAAGCTAATAATGTAGCCAAAAGGTCAGAAAAATCTAATGCTCCTATCTGGATCAAACAATGGCTTTTAAATGCTGAGAAAATTATAATTGCTACCTGTCTGGTGGAGGAAAAACTTAAATATTGGGCATATAAAGTCCCCCACCAACCCTTAAATCACCCCAATATCTTTTTATTTAGGAAAATCAGGCTTATAGACTGTTACAGGTCCTTAAAAAATTAAATAAAATTTATTAAAGCCAAGGAAAGTCTCACAGCCTGGCTTGCCATCTCCCAGGGCCATCCCCAGAAATAAAAAAAAAATAGTCATAGATATACAAGATTGCTTCTTTACCATACCTCCTCAACCTAAAAATTGTCAGCATTTCACTTTTAACTTGCCTACTCACCCTACCATGATGGAGGCCAAAGCTGACATACAGAGCAGGAAATGTGAGTTCTGTTTATCCACGACTCATTCATTGAACAAAGTTCCTCATTATATATACAGATTAACTGTCAACACTAACTGTCAATTATAGCTTCTTCACAGTCCCCCAACCTCCTATATGTATGTATACATGTATATGTATGTACATATATCTTACAATACATTTATTGTACAGATGATATATTTATATCAAACTATGAAACTTGTGAGTCTATAAAATGGCAACTAGCTCTACAGGATACACCTTTTCATATGTCTGTTCAACAATTATAAATTCTCTCCCTATGGAAGCTTACCCACGAGGCTTACGTCCTTATGATTTACGGTTATAAAATAAGAAGTTATATACCATTTCTTTCACTGCTTTTTAATCTTAGGAATGCCTTGAGCTCATATACAGACAACAGCCTTACATATACTTAAAGAGCTCTTAAGAATTGGTGCTTGATTTTTCATATCCCCCACTACAGGTATTCCTCATCACCACCAGGCCAAGTCACAAAGTTACACCTAAGCCTCTATGATCTCCTCACTGATATTTAAAAAAGGTCCTGATGTTTTCATAATGTCAGGAGGAGGATACATGTCTTTATAGGACATTGACCCGCCTTTATGAATCCTGGATTGCCTGGTCACATCATATATTGGCAGCTGCAGGACAAAGGCGCTCTAAAGCTGCCAGTCTAAATACAGGCAGTTTTTTTACCTCTAGATTCTTAAATATTGAGCCTTAAATATGTATAAATTGATACAATTCCAGATCCTTTTGATGAACTGTTCATCAAAACTTATAGAAATATGATTAGAACTAATCTGTTCTAAATGCATTTTATTAATTTTTGTCAAAATATATATGAGACTTGAGAGATATATAAATGACATATTTCAGATTTCATTCTCTGGCTATCATGATGTTTTGTTGAGGCTCCAAGGACTCATAATTTTGCTCTGATAAAGTTCACCACTGTTATATTGCTAACATGTCTAAGATTTTGTCTATTAAGAAGGTTCTTGCCGGGCGGTGGTGGCGCACGCCTTTAATCCCAGCACTCGGGAGGCAGAGGCAGGTGGATCTCTGTGAGTTCGAGGCCAGCCTGGGCTACCAAGTGAGTCCCAGGAAAGGCGCAAAGCTACACAGAGAAACCCTGTCTCGAAAAACCAAAAAAAAAAAAAAAAAAAAAAAAAAGGTTCTTATAAGCTTCAGGAGATCATGCTGGCGGTGATGGCGCGCGATCAACATTTGCCAATGCCTACAAGCCAAGAAGGACTGGGAGGAATACAACCTGACTACAGTTTATATCTCCCACTTACAAATTTTCTTTTTCTTCTCTGGGGGTGGGGTCAGACCGCCCACAATTGCAAAATTTATTGAAGGGAGGAAAGCGTAGGATGCCCCAACCCGTGACTGCAGTCACTCTGGCTGTCCTCCTGGGGGCCGGAGCTGCAGGGGCCGGTACTGGCATAGCTTCCCTAGTTTTATCTAATCAACATTATTCAGAGCTTAGAATATTCCATAGATGAAGATATAGCTCAGCTTGAGCGAGGCATTTCCGCCCTTGAATCCTCCCTCACATCCCTTTCAGAGGTGGTCCTCCAAAACCGCCGAGGGCTCCACCTCCTCTTTTTACAGCAAGGAGGTCTCTGTGCCGCTCTTAAGGAAGAGTGCTGCTTTTATACTGATCACACAGGAGGAGCAAGGGATAGCATGGCCAAGGTCCGGGAAGGCTTAGAGAAGCGCAGAAAAGAAAGAGATCAAGAGCTAGGCTGGTTCCAAAATTGGTTCTCTGCATCTCCCTGGCTAATCACCCCCCTGCCGTCCCTTCTGGGACCCTTGGTTGGCCTCATTGTTGTCGTGACATTCGGCCCTTGGGCCTTGTCTCGACTAACTCGATTAGTGCGCGGTCAGCTGGCCAAACTTCAGGCAAAACAAATTCAGGTTCATTACCATCGCCTTGATCTCCATGATCATGGTCTCGATGAACCAGATAAAGACTCCATATCAGCACAGGCCCCTCTGCTCAGGGGAGGATGCACCTGTGCCTGGGAGCTGGAGCCCACTGCATAGGGGATTGAGGGTGCAGCTGGGACTGCAGAAGGCAGGGAGACTAAAATGCTCCACCATCCTGGGTGCCTTGGATGACATGCTCTATTGCATGGCGGTTATGCAGACCCTATACCCATTCTTCCCGAATTCAAACCCGCCCCCTGTAAAAAACTGCATCATTCCAGCTTCCTTCGGGGCATGTGGGGACTCCTACATGGACCAACAGTCAATAATGGAACTTATCAGGGATAGAGCCTCTGTCACCCCTCTCCCGTCATGGCAAAAACATTTGGGCCTCCTTTCTTTGTTTTGCTATACGTATAGAAGGGGGAGATGTCAGAGACCAAACATGGACCATGGAAAAGTACTAGCTAAGCCAGAGAACAAGCCCCTACCCTAAACCAGATGCCCCCGAAGATAAAGAACAGGTCAGGCAGGTCAGGTAGCATAGCAACAGAACAATGGGCCCTGACCAGTGACCTTACCACCTAGCAGCCTCACGACTTGCACGACTTGCACGTAGCCCCTCACCTGCACGTCCCCCTTCACCTGCACGTACGGCACGTTGTGCAACCCTTCCCTCCTCCCCTCCCCCTCCCATGCTATATAAGCCTTGCTGAGGAGAATAAAAGTTGCAGCTTGATCAGAACACACTGTCTTGCTGTCTTCTCTCATGTCTCCCCCATCCCTCTCATTCTCTCCCACAGGTGGGTCGCCCCCGTTGATACCCCGCTGGCCGGGGCACTAGCTTGATTGAAAGTGAATAAAACCCAAATGAAGAGGGATACCAACTCTGATAGCCCAGGCCATCTTTGCAAAGTACTTCCACATCAGAAACTAAAGATTATTTTAAATGTATGGTATTTACCAAATGGATAAGATGTTAAGTTAAAGGATCTGAAGAAAGACATGAACACAAGACCAGTTTCAGAAAATGATAATGATAAACAGAAATGGTTCCATGGCTCAATAAAAAGGTGCTTTGAAATTAATTGCGAGAAAGGTTAGTATTAAAAATGGACATAATTCATTACTAGTTGGGTAGGTAAAATTAAAAGTTTTGTTTTGTTTGTTACTGCTTTAAGATGTAAATTTGAGCTCTGATACTAAAAATCAAAATATAGTTCACTAAAATAAAAATTTCTGTTCAAAATGTAAGCCATTATAAATGCAAAGGTGTAAGCCATAAACTAAGAAAGCGCTATACATATTAATAGCACTTACATGTACATAAAAGAAAAGATAGCAATTTGAACACAGAAAGCACTCCTATAAATGAATTTTAAATAGTCTGACAAATCACCTTATGCTGAGAAAGAGACTTTAGTAAGACTTTCATGGAAGAGACTATTCTGAGATTCAGAAAGCTGTCTAATATTCCAGGTAACATTATTATGCAGAAAGATATAAGTTAATGTCCTTATATTATGATTTAAATACAAAATGTACCCAGTGGACAGGGACTGCTTGGTTCTCAGCTGGCAGTGATATTTGCAATATATTGGAAGTTATAGGAGGTGATGCCTCACTGGAGGAAACAGTTTCCTCAAAGCATGCCTTTGAGTGGCATCTTGCTGGTAGGCCCCTCCTGTCTCTCTATTCCTGGTTATCAGCAGCTGAATAACTTTTTTCTGACTGTATTTTTCCACCATGAAGTTTTGCCTTACCTTAGTTCCAAAGCAATGGAAGTGACTGATCCAGGACAGTAACTTCTGAAAAGAAAGGGGAAAAGAAGTGAGAGAGAGAGAAAGGTTTGAAGGCATTTATATATTTTGTATGTTGTAGAGAAAATTACATTTGTATCCCATCCATCCAGATGGTTCCTGTTATTTATGGCGCTTTCCACTAACCTGCTAACCTGTGAATTAGCAGAAGAAACACACTCTTGTGGAAACTGGGACAAACACTATTTTTAAATGCTTAACATAGAGACAAACCCACTGCTTCTGTCCTTTTCCATCATTCTGTTTTCTTGGCTATGCCATCCACTGTCAAACTAAATAGCACTTTATTTAGATGCTTTTAAAAAATTCCTAAACTTTTTGTTTTGTTTTGTTATTGTTAATACTTCCTTCACTGAATTTTCATCAAGTGAGGTTCTGTAATTTTTATATTATAGAGGCTGGTCAGTTTCAGAGATGACACATTGTTTCATTTACTTTATTTTCACTGCAAGATGATGCCAGTGGAGTTGCAAATCCCTCTGAGTTTCTGGAGCTGAGTCAGGGATATGGTCAGTCACCAGCTGAATTCAACCAGTGCAGCAACTTTCCATTTGTAAAAACCTCGAGCTTCTTCTTTTGTGCCTGCTCTACAGTATTCATCCGCAACACTGCTGAAACCTTCTATAAGGCTAAATCAGTCAGTGGACTTCCCAACCAGGATAATGTTTATGGAGAAAAATTGGTGATAGCTTTCATACTTAAAAATTGAACAATCTTTGATTGAACAGTTCTGAATATGGGCTTTATTAGACAGAAGCACAATGCTGGTAATCAGATAGACATATACAGTTGAGTATTTATTATATAATTAAAAGTCATGGGATCCAAACATAGCACATTATGATGTCTTTAAAACGCAATGTTCTATAGCTGTGGTAACAAAATAATTTGTATGGTTTTCAGTGGTGTTTTTAAATGAAAAAAATCAGTTACATAGAAATGGGCCTAAGGGCTTAAAAGAGGGAAACACACATATAGGTATAGGTTCATACTATATTCTGCCCACACACACACACCCGCACACACACACACACACACATACACACACACACACAATGTATTGTTTTCACTCAATTCTATTACTAAATTCATCAAATTGTTTTAACCTCTTTGAAAATAACTAAGTGGATAGACACTTTGAGGAAAACTGGTTCATCTGGGAAGAAAATATGGAAGAGAGCTGTTCTTCCAGAGGACTTGGGTTCAATTCCCAGCACCCACATGGCAGCTCACAACTGTCTCTAACTCCAGTTCTAGGGGATCTGGCACACTCACATCAGACATACATGTAAGCAAAACACCAATGCACATAAAATAAAAATAAATTATTTTTTACAAATAAAACCTCCTCTTTTGTGTATCTTTTTTCTACTATTACTTTTATTTTAGTTTTATTTTGATTTTATTTTTCTTATTAAAAAATTTTCTATTCATTTTACATACCAACCACAGATAGCTTTCTTACATTTTATCTTTTTATGTATCAACCTTCTTCCATATTCTTTTCATTCCTTCAGATTCAATAACTGTTTGCTTTTCCTTTGAAGCAAGACACTGCAGTAAAATCTGCTACATCACAGCTGGAGCAGAAGACTTGGTCATGCTGGTTATTCTGAGTTCAATGGACATGTGTCAGATGGGCTTCTTTCTCCTGGTGCCAGAGAGAGCTGGTGAGGCACAGAGAGAGGTCAGTGAAAGCAGATCTGTGAGTAGGCACCCATTTTTCAAGCTGGAGTCTGTACTCCATTGTAGTAAACACTCAAGTATTTGTATAAAGAAAGGCACTAATAATGAAGGATGATGCTAAGCTCTGTGGCAATAAGTCAATGATTCTCAACTGGTGGGGGTTGAACCACCCTTTTACAGGGGTTACCTAAGACCATTGGAAAACGCAAATATTTACATTGTGATTTGTAACAGTAGTAGAATTACAGTTTTGGAGCAATGAAATATTGTTATGGTTTGGGGTCACAACATCAGAAACTGTATTAAAAGGGTCACATCATTAGGAAGGTTGAGAATTAATATATGTTAACTCTGGTACCTGCAGATTTCAGCCCAAAGTCCAAGTCATTTGCTTATCAGCTTTGCATTACAGAGGAAACAACAAAACTTTGTGATTTAAAATCCACACCTGAAATAAGTTGCATTTTATCTTACTAAAGATTATCTAATGTAGAGAAGCAATGACATGCTTAGCAATTTGTCTTTTTTTTTTAAAACTGGGTCATTGCAAATGATAGAAGATTGTTTGGGTTAGCATCACTGTGGTTGACACTAAAAACAATTTGATTTTAAGGGGAAAGAAGTCATATGCCTGATGAAGAGTTATCAAGAACAGTGGCTTAGGCATACAAGAGAAAACTACATTCAGGACCCAGCAGAGAGTTAAACTTGATGAGTCTGTGATGTCCAAACATATGCAGGAGGGATGAAGAAGAAGTTGCTATGGTAGAAGTTGCCTTGAAGCTTCATCTGAAGCATTGGGTGATACATAGGAGTAAAACATGTATGAGACAGATTAGAAGAGTGTGTCTTAAATGGATTGGTCACCCTTAATGCTTCTGCAGAGATATGTAACTGACCATGCCTTACTGATTGAGGTCAGCTTATATGATGACAGACATATGATGGGAAAAAGATTCCTGAGTCTTCTAGTTTCCTTGTCTTAGGTCCACAACTTAGTCCTATTCCACTACCACTCACCTTAGTGGGTGGAACAACATACAGCATTCCACAGAGAAAAATAATGTTTCAATGATTCCTCTCTTATATACTTTAGACCACTTAATCCAGATTTTCCACTCTTCCTTCCAAGTATCTTTTTCACAATAGAGACCTGGAGAAGAAACAGGAGTCCCATTTCCATTTATTAATTTCCTCTGGTGCTTAAGAGTACTTTCAACCTTCCTTATACATCACGTATAAAAGTACTACCACAGTTGATATTTAAAAAGTATTAGACAAAGGATGTTAATGAGTTGGATTTTGTTGCCTAGATTTTCATTACTTTGGCTATATATGAACCAAGATTCATATAATAAAAAGAAGCTTGATATAGGCACATAGTTTTGACTGTGTAGTAAAATTAAACACCTGATACTTCAATATTCTTGGAAGTATCCTCCAACATAAAATCAATATAAACCCCAATGTACTTGGGCATTGTATGTTTCTTTTCATACTATGTTTGTCTCTGCTCTTTTTCAGTTTTTATATCATTATATGCAACTTAAAATTAATAAAAGTTTCTTTATCTAAAATTCAAGATTCCCTCCCTTGGTGGACACTACCTGGTTCCTCAAGCAGATGTGTCAGTTTTCAAATTGTGTTCATCTTATTATTGGGGGGAATAATTAGAAAAAAATGGGTAATTAAAAGTCTTCATTTCTGTGCTGCTGTAACTGAGGCATCCTGAAGCAAAATTCTTAGCGAATGGGTCCTAGGAATTTGTACTGTAACAATCTGCCCAGCTGGCTTGGTACTCACATATTTGAGAACTATTTTCCCTTCTCTTCATCATTTTCTGACCTGTTATTTTTGTAGCAGGTCAGCCATACCTAATTCTTTCATCTTGCAGGGAGAGTGTGGGGTTCATAGAGATCAAACCCTGGTCTTTGCATATATATGGCTATTTTTGGTTCTCTCATTACTCCTGTTAATCAGGCAATTGCATGCAGATGCAGGGCACCCAAGATCCTGTCTAATGTTCTGTCTGATGAGATCCTGACATGTAAATATGAGAAATGTTCTTTTCCTTCTTAGCACAAGAGATGTTATAAATCTGTTAGCTGCCAAGAATTTGAATGCTCAGCAGCTCTGGTAATTTGAAAAGGTTGGTCTCAGTCTTGTATGCTCACAGAAGTTATGTGTCACTTTAAGGCAAATGCTTAAGTGAGTCCCAGAGCAGTATAATTAAATAGAAATCTTGGCAACTGATGCCACTTTTGTTCCCAATGCATCATATTCTAGCACAACAGTTTTTGTGCTTCCCCTGCTCTTAGTAGAGAACGTCATTTGTCTATTTTTTGTTGTTAATTAATGGATTTGCATGTTTACTTAATTTACCTACTGAAGAAAGTGGGTGCCACTACCTCAGGTATTAGGCATTCAGGATATATAAATACTTAAAAATAAAAGAAGTACTACAGAAAACAATGGGAAACCCACATGGTTTTGAGCAATATGCAGTTTGTCTGCATCTTATGAAAGGTTATTTTGTGCCTCCTGGGTAGAAAATATTGAAGCTATTTTACACACTTTTCTCCATTTGTAGAGCTAAAGAATTGCTTTAGCATATTTTAGTTATAAGTCAGAAGCATTCTTTTGATCAAACATTAATAAAACTTCTAAGTCATAAATAAACTAAGAATTATTGCTTGTCCTAAGGTTGACACTGCCATTATTTTCAATTACTCCTGAAGACTCACACATTATTCAATGTGTCCCTAGGGAAAGGAAGTGAGGAAAGAGTTCTTCTTAAAAAAAAAAAGAGTGGGTTTACTGCTAGGTTGCATTTTATGTACTCAAAATCTTTCTACACATGACTGTGTGTGTGTGTGTGTGTGTGTGTGTGTGTGTGTGTGTGTGTGTGTGTGTGTGTGTGTTTGTCAGGGTGTAGTGTGTCTATAATCTCCACTTGTAATTTGAAACCATGGTCAGGTCTTCACTGCATTAAAGAAAGTATTGTTCAGACAGCCAATATATAACTTAAATTGTGAATAAAACAATATTGTTGCATTTGAGTTTCTAGCTCTTAGTTACAGAGCAATCATTTCAGTATGGAACAAGAAGCAAGTTTTTTTTGTTTTTTGTTTTCACAATAATACTAGTTGGTGTTGTCCATACTCTAAAGCGGACAAGACATTCTGGTTCATAGAAGCTTTAACTGCCCTGTAAATTCAAAAAATGTCCCCACCATCAGGGCACATGTTCTCTGTCACACAGTTGCAGAGTACATGGTTATTCTCTCAAGAGACATGTTGGATATCAGCTGAATCAAATGGCATCTATTTGATGATGTGTGTATACTTTGGCCAATTAGCTCACAAAGTTCTTACAACCATCCTGAGAAGTACCTACTATTGTCCAAATTTCCCAGTGAAAATAAAAAGGAGCTCAGGAAAGTGGGAGCTATGGGGTTCCTTAGGTATCTGATACAATGATTTAATATCCACATTTTTGTATATTAAATAAGTCAGTATAATTAATCCACTAGAACATATGATGAAAAGTACCATGAAAATAAACTTAAAGTTATTGTCAATGAGCAGACCTGAGTCTGCAAAATTGTTTTGACTAGGACTGATGTGTGAGGTGACCCACAAGCAAATATTTCTGAAAATCTAGGCAATATATGGTTTTCCTGTCACTCACTCTATTGCAGAAGTACAATGTTTAGCTACTCATCCCATGGCTTCTCGGGTAGAACAGACAAAAGACAGAAGTATCTGAAAGCCTTACAAAGTAGGACCAAGAATTATACTGATTTTTAGACAGAAGAGGAATATGTCTTATGTAGTAGTGTCTCTCTGAACAGAAGACAGGGCATGCAAGGAGATAACCACAAATTCTCCATGCTCAACACAGAGAGGGTAGACATTTGGCACTTCAGTTTCTGAGATCCTGACACAGGTTCATTCACATCATTGGTGGAGCAAGAATGAGTCAAATATCTTGAGTATGGAAATCTCTTGTACATTACTTGGGGGAGGAAAAAGGTGACTCTGAATGCCACATCTAGATTTTGAACTACACAAAGAAATTTGGCTCTGAATGAATCAGAGAACATCAGAACAGTAGTGGTGACTGCAAGGGAGTTGTATTAGAATTAGTCACCATGAAGTTATGGTGTTCCTTTCTGAGATATTGTATCATCCCTAGTTGTCCACTTACCTTGTGTTTTTAAAATTACAGTGTTTCCAAACATCATTCCAATGAATAGCATCTCTTTTCTTGTCATTTACTTCCTTCTTTCCTCTCTCTACCTATTTGATCATAATTTTGGAAGCAAAGACTCTAATGGGTGTCTGTGAGTCTGGGTTTTTATGTGGTCTCACTCTGCTTTGCATATATTCAGCCTTTCATTCCATGCTCATCTAGTCTTTCATGCATGTATGCAATTCTCTTGTCTCTCCCTACAAGGACAGTGTGCCTGTGGCAATAGATGATCACTAGTATAACTTCATTGGATTGAAATTGTTTGTTTAAAGTCCTATCTTCCATTACAGTGATAAGTTCAAGGTCATGTAGATTTGTCTATAATACAATATTTTAATAGCTTACTAGAATATTTTAAAAATATTTGTACTAAGCCTTTGAGAATTTCCTATATTATATTTTGATCCTATTCACCCCTACAATCCTCCAGTATCTACGCTCTCCAATCACATGGGCCAGGCTCAAGAGGGATGGCAAAGCTTTCCTCACAAGTTGGATTATGAGTGTTTATGAAAAATATGAACAGCGTGTGCAAAGACTAGCAACTTCAGTTTCCTCCCCTTGGAAATTTACAGACTGAGATTGCTCACCTACAGAGACTTCCTCCCAAGACTATCTCATACCTTCTCTTGTGCTGTGCCTAAAATACATGCTCATGTTCCAGGTTGCAGTGGTAGTGTAGTAATTCATGATTCCACCTGATTCCAATCTCATTGCCTGTGCCTCTGTGTATCTATCATTTCTTTCATTCCCTTGTTGCCGTTAGCCAGAGATCTAGGACCCAAGTCATGAGGGGTGTGGCAATGGAATGGATGGCTTCTAGGGGACAATATGAATAAATAAAGCACAAAGGTCAGAATTGTGTCCAGATCCTATCACTATTTGTTCATCCAGGGGCATGTTATCTCCTCAGTCTTAGCTCATTCACAGTAACTGGTCATAGTAACCTCTCATTCAGTGAAACCTCCAGTTCACAAGGAACATTGGACAAACACTTGAAAGTGTATGCACCCTCACATTACCAATAATGTATCCAATTCAGCAAGGACTCAAAATCAAATCCATGGACAATATTATTAGAAAACATTAAAAACTATTTCAATTTCACCATAATAGCATTGAAAACTGATCTAAAATCAAGTGTGACAAAGGAAATACTAGACTTTTACTATCAAAATAAAGACTGAAGTGTAGAGCCTGACATTTCCTGCCCATCCCATCAGGATCTCAGGAGAGGGAGGGAGTTTTGAAGAATGCCTTTGCCTCTACAAACGGGAATCCTTGTAAGTCAAAACTCTACAGGTTTCTTTGTTATTATATGCCTAGATGCTAATACTGGTCCTGAGAGTCAGATGAATTCAGCATTATTAATAATGGTGAAGTTGTGTTTTCAAATCACTATCATTCATTCTGAAGGAAAATACCTCAGAAGCCTATAAAATGTAAAGATTTTTCTATACCCTAAATCTGAATGCATCTCAGAAGTTGTTAAAAGCTGTTGTGGAGTTTATTTTAGAAATAAAATGTAACCCAAAGGCTTACATTAAAAAGTGGCCAAAAACTCAGACAAAAATGTTAAAACTTCATCCTTTCATATCTCATGAAGAATGGAGCAGTAGGCTGCTTCTTCAAATAATTTTAAAAGCTCTGCAACAGGAATGGAGAAAAATTATCTTAGAAAATAAGTTTCAATGGAAGACATACCAATTTTCTGCCAACAGAAATGAAGCACAGGATTAGTTTCATGATATGTACTATTAAACTATTTTAGACTAATATTACTATCAGAATTATACATCAGGTGAGACAATGATTTATATCACAAAGACTATACATCAGGTGAGACAATGATTTATATCACAAAGACTTTGATCTCATCAGCTATCCGTACATATAATAAAAGAGAATGCAGTGAAATTTATAGAAATGGTTGCTTAGAGATCAAGACAAAGTAAATTTTCACAACAGAAAACTCAGAGAGAGAGAGAGAGAGAGAGAGAGAGAGAGAGAGAGAGAGAGAGAGAGAGAGAAACACTGGTGTGAAGGATATGTTTCTAATTGCAACTTTTACCATGATTTACATGACTTGAACACATCTGTAAATGCCAGTGTCCACTTTTATGGCTCTGATTTTAGATAATTACTTTTATAGCTAAGAGATTTTTCACTGTCTTTTATATTACTTTTGGCCATAAACAGAATAGCTCTGGATTTTTAGCTTCTTCTATGCTTAACAATAAAGAAGTGTTCTCTCCCAAAATTATTTTCATAAGAAAAAATGATTGCCGTAAACTAATTAAGAGCAAATGGTTGATTTGTGTGGCATGACAGAGTCATCCCTGTCTGCCACACCGTAGCACCTGAGTTATCATTACAAACAAATGTCATCTGTGATATCCTTTAACCATCATGATGGAAAAAAATTCCATCCCATGTTCTTCTTGGTTCTCAGGATACAAATAGAATTCCCTTGCCAGGGAAAATTTACTCAGGTTTGCAGAGAGAGCGTTCTGGCCCCATGTTCATGGTTGGCTATAGCCAATATGCTAAGCCTTGGAATGCGAGTAACAGAATTTGGAGCATCAAATCTCCCAAGAGCTTCCATCCCCAATCATCATTTCAAATACTGATCCTGTATCTAGAATAACTGGAATTTTAAATTTGTAATAAACTTTATTTTTTTTCTTATAAGCTGGCATTGTTTAAAGTAACTACTCCATGAACAAAAATTTTTCCTAAAGCAAACATTAAAATATGGGAATTATATTAGTACCACTCAGATTTCTTTATGTGAGAATGTTTTACATTTTACAAAAGTACTAAAAATATGACAGCAGAAGAAAACATTTGAAAGTTAATCTGTTACTTAAGAAAGATCAATGAGCAAAAGACAATTCATAGTAGATTAGAAAATCCAGTAGGCATGGAAGGGAACCTCCAGAAGTGGAATACGTGGATGGAGTCCAGCTACTGCTCTTGATTCATAGCCTTTCTGCTGCCATCTCAGTCTCTTCTTATTAGTAACCACTGTTATATTAGACTCTGATTCCATAAACCTGACCATTTTTGTTATGTTTATTTCTTTTACTAAAAATGGAAAATGTTATATAACACACTCATTACTGTTTTCCCTCCTCATACTCCTGTGAGATCCTCTCTATGCCCCTCCCATCCAAATCCAGACCCTGTCTCTCCTTGGAAGGCAAACTGGCATCTAAATAATAATTATAAAATAAAACAAACTGTAGTAGGACAAAACAAACAAACAGAAGAAAAAATCAAAGAAAGACTACTAGAAACACATATAGACATAGTTTCATGTTCATATGCATAGGAATCATAAAAACACAAAACTGGAAGCCATAATCTAAACACATTTTCCATTTGTGAGTACTTATCAGTTGGAGATAGCTTCTGAACTAGGGATAAGGCCTTGTGTGGACTTCTCCTCTCAGTACTTGGGTCCCATCTGGCACAGACCTATGCAGGCCCTGTACATGCTGCCAAAGTCTCTGTGAGAGTTCATATGTACACTAGTCCTGCCATATTTAAAAGCCCTAGTTTCCTTGGTGTTGGTCATCTCTACTGGATCTTACAATCTTTCCACCTTCACTTCCACAGAGTTCTCTGAGCTTTGAGGGGAGTTATTTAATTGAGACTTCCCATTTAGGACTGAGTTTTCCAAAGTCTCTCAGTCTTTGCACCTTGCCCAGAAGTGGGTCACTGTATTTGCTCCCATATACTTCAGGAAGAAGCTTTCCTGTTGATGGTTGAACAAGACACTGGTCTGTGAGCTATCACAATATCAGTTGAAGGCATTTTATGACTATGTTCTTTTAGCAGAATAGTAGTGTTTGATTTTTCCCTAGGACTCTGACCTATCTGGTGTCATGCTCCTGGCAACCTGAGCAGTGGCAGTGATAGGTTATATCTCATTGAAAGGGCTGTAAACCAAATCAGATATTGGTTGGTTACACCCATAAGTTTGTGTCACTATTGAACAAGCATACTTGCAGACACGTCATCATTGTAGATCAAAGACTTTGTAGCTAGGATGGTGCTTACATTTCTTCTTTGATATTGTGCAGTGTTTACTAGTACCACGAATACCAGTTCATACCCTTGAAAGTTCTAGGTAGGCAGTAGCTCTTCTTCATGATCAATGATCTATGTAGATGTTGTCTTCAGCAATACAGCCTTACTATCAATTTGTAGAGAGCATCCAATAGCCTTGGCAATAGCCTCGATTGTTTGACTGTTTCTACTAGTCAATAACTAGATTATATGTAACCCATCCCAGCACTAGAATCTTCCTTCATTGACTTGAAATATCTAGTTAGGGCTCAGTATCCCCCATTATTTAGCTATTTCACTTAGATTGTCTTAATGTGTATATGTATTTTAGGGAGACTCTACTGTATTAGGTTCACATAGGATACCTCAGTTGTCCCTTATTTTTAGCTGTCTGTCCCCATATTCCTTCTTTTACTTCCCTCTTACCTTCCTGTCCACATTTGCCCTTCCTATTACTGTTCCCCAACCCTTGTATATTTTTAAATATTTATTTCATTTCCCCTTCCTAGGGAAATCTATCTGTTCTTCCTGCTCCTTTGCTTTATAACTAATCTCTGTGGTTATATAAATCACAGCTTGCTTTTCAATAACTTAAGAACTAGCATCCACATATAAGTGAATACACATTTAAGTCTTTCTGGGTTTGGTTTTCTCAATCAGGGTGAATTTATCTATTCATTTATCTACAGCTAAGTAAAAATATTAATTACTTAGCTGTAAATGCATTACATTTTATTTATCCACTCATGTGTTGACAGGCATCTAGTCTATTTATAATTTGTAGATGTTATGAATATAGCAGCAATAAAAATTGTTGAACAAGTGTCTCCGTAGTTGAGTGAAACATCATTTGTGTATATGCCTAAAAGTTGTACAGTTGTAGATGGATTGACAGCTTCCCGAGGAACCACTACACTAATTTTCATTTTGGGCTATGAGTTTGCACTCCCAACATTAATGAATGTGTGTTCCTCTTAGCTCCAAATCTGTGCCAGGTTCAACTGTCATTTATATGATTGATCTTGGCCCTTTTGAGTGGTATAAGATGAAACCTCAAAGTAGTTTTGAGTTGCATTTCCTTAATATTGAAGATTTCTTTAAATGTTTCTCAGCCATTTGAGTTTCCTCTTTTGAGATTTGTCAGTTTTGATCTGCACTCAATTTGTAATTGGGTTATTTGTTTTCTTGACGTCTTTTTTTAGTTTTTTTATATATATTTTATATTAACCTTCTATCAGAAATATAGTTGGTATAAAGTACATCTTTTCTCATTCTGTAGACTGTTTTTTCTTATAATGATATCCTTTGTCATGTAGAAGTTTTTCAGTTACATGAGTTATTCGTTAATTGTTACTAGTGCCCATGCAATTTGTGTTCTGTTCAGTATGTTTTTTACCCCCATATCAATGAGTTCAAGACTCTTCAGTACTTTCTCTTCTATTAGATTCAGTGTATCTGGCCTTATGTTGAGACTTTGATCCACTTGGAGTTGAGTTTCCTGCACTTTGATAGGCATGGATCTATGTGGATTCTAATAAAACCATTGACTTTGACCAGCACTGTTTGTTGAAGATGATGTCTTTTGTTTTAGTGTGTATTTCTGGACTCTTTATCAAAAATCAGATGTCCATAAGTATGGTGGACTTATGCCTGGATCTTCAAATTCAATTTCATTGATCAACATGTTTGTTTTTGTGTCAATGCTGCTTTTATTAAATAGCAATACTAATATGGGCAAAATAAATTATTCTTATTTGGGCATAAACAGACATGTATCAGCCAAACAACTGAACTAGAATTTATAATACTGAAGCACAGGGCATATCTTCTAACCAGAATTTCCAAGCAAATATCAATGAACCAGAATTCTGTTTAGTTCTTTGGAAAACTGCTTATACAAGATCAAGATAATTCTATTCTACCTATTGTATTAGTTGACCTTTTTCAGCTAATATTTCTAATCGTGCTTTAGCTGTCTTCTCCCTATCTTTTTTATGCCATATTAGGTTTGCTTAGGCCTCTGCTCTATAAATATTTCTTCTACTAATGATATGAGTTGTTTGACAGCTAACAGCTTACATTATTTACAGTCACTGCTTTTTAGAGTGAAACAAGAAACCATCAAGTGCAATGATTTACTCAGCATTGTACGTAAAGTACTCTAGTCCTATTAAGGAAGAATAACTGTTATGATTATTTAATGGCATCTACAATGCCTGTTATTAGCTATTTATTGATGTATGAATTCTTGAGATTTGATACCTCTAATGCATATAAGAACAGCTCATTTTTCAATCAAGCTTAATTTTTAGGGCTAGGATATTGAAAGAATAACTTGTCTTCTCATCAGATTTATTGGACAGTATCATTTTCCAGAACTCATACTAATATGTAATATGTATTAGTGTCAAAATAGTGCTTATATTTATAAGTTTTACTTCTAACATACCAATCATTAGGATCAACAAAAAGAAGTAACAGGGAGATAGAAAGGTGGCTCAGTGGTTAAATCACTTGCTGTATAAGCAAAAAGACTAGAGTTCAGATCCCCAGAAACATATAAATGCTAAGGATTAGTGGTAGCTTAGCTGTAACTCCAGGCTCATAAGGTGGAGAAGCTCAGAGCATACTCTAGCCTTGATAAAGAAGGCAGAGCGGAAATAAAGAAAGATTTCAGACATCAACCTCATGCCAAAACACACACACAGACAGACAGACAGACACACACACACACACACACATACACACACACACACACACACACACATACACACACACACACACACACACACACACACACACACGCATGCACACAGATACACATCAGCATCCCGGTACACACATGCAATATACACATGAGTCCATCATACACATACAGGAAATATACATGCACACATCATACACATACACAAGAAAGACAGGTTGAGAGTACTGATTTATTGATTTATGTATTGCTTTGGAAGCATCATTTGGAAGACTAAAGAACATGAGATTTGATATTTTGGGCACTCTTTCTTCTGTGCTTTCAGAGTAATAAAGAATGTCTATGGTTTATAAAACATTGAGCTTTTGTGAATTTCTGTGCTGTGGTTTGAATAAGATTCTTTTCCCATGAAAAATTGTGTTGAAAATTGATGCTCAATGTCTCGGTAGTATTTGCTTATGTGAAGTAAACTGGTTCTCACATGAGTGGGTTGTTATTAAGAAAGCTGGTAACTCCCCTTGGATTCTCTTGCACCTAGGCTTTTGAACATCTTCTTCTTTCCACTCTATGCATGGCCTTGGACAGATATGATCATCAAAACTAAATAATTCACCTCCCCCAAACATGAGCCAAATTGAACAACTCTTTTCCATGTAGTGTCATCTCACATAAGGTCTTTTTTCTGTAGGTACCCTGCATCTATAATGTTTTCTTCACTCAGTAGCTGACTTCTCCATTAGCCTAATTCTGTAGCCATCATCATATTTAAAAGAATGTGATTGTTTTGGAGATATCCAAATTGCTATAAATTTGGTATATCTGATACTTCCCTTTAATTTTTTTTTACTTGACTTCTGAATTCAGCAGATACACTGTAGGAAGGACCTACACCCCATCCTATGCATCTTACATTAAGGAAAATAGAAGGTACTCAAGGTTTAATCCAAACTTTGATACCCTCACAAGCTAACACTACACTCAACCTAAAAATGTGTCAGAAAAGAGAAAGAATTATGAATCTGGATACAGCATATTCAACTGAAAGTGGGTCACTGGTGATTTTATGATATAGAAAATATGGAAAGAATTAATCATTTACTAATGGTCACCTTTCTGCTATAACTCACATGATGGATTGCAGAGAAATGTACAGGTCTATGGCTTGAAATGTCACAGGTTAACTCTGTTTCTTCTCTGGAGAGTAACAGATAGGAAAAGAGGATTTGGGGATTTTGCTCTTGCTCCTATATGGAAGCTTACAGAGAGAGAAAATTTTCTCTCTCTTTTTTTTTTTTTTTGCAACTCTAATTCTTTTATTTTTCATCTTTGCATACAAACCGCTCAAGGATATTAGCTTTTTTCTTTCTTTTTTTTTTCTTTTTATTTTGCAATATAATTCAGTTCTACGTATCAGCCATGGATTCCCTTGTTCTCCCCCCTCCTGCCACCCTCACCTTCCCCACAGCCCACCCCCTATTCCCACCTCCTCCAGGGCAAAGCCTCCCCTGTGGACTGAGATCAACCTGGTAGACTCAGTCCAGGCAGGTCCAGTCCCCTCCTCCCAGACCGAGCCAAGTGACCCTGCAAAGGCCCCAGGTTTCAAACAACCAACTCATGCAATGAGCACAGGACCCGGTCCCACTGCCTGGATGCCTCCCAAACAGATCAAGTCAATCAACTGTCTCACCCATTCAGAGGGCCTGATCTAGCTGGTGACCCCTCAGCCGTTGGTTCATAGTTCATGTGTTTCCATTCATTTGGCAACCTAGATGCCCTTCAACTGAAGAATGGATAAACAAAATGTGGTACATATACACCATGGAATACTACTCAGCAAAGAAAAACAATGACATCATGAGGTTTGCAGGCAAACAGATGGATCTAGAAAAAATCATCCTGAGTGAGGTAACCCAGACTCAGAAAGACAAACATGGTATGTACTCACTCATAGGAGGATACTAGATGTGGAACAAGGATGACTGGACTGCTACTCACATCACCAGGGAGGCTACCTGGAAAACAGGACCCCAAGAAAGAAACGGGGATCACCCAATGACCGAGAAATGGAAGAGATCTACATGAACAGCCTGGACTTGAGTGGGGGTAATAAAGGGCGAGGGTTGAGGGAAAGAGAGCTTGGGGGAGCGGAGATCCCAGCTGGATCAACAACAGAGAGGTCTCCCTCTCTGAGAGTAGAGAGCCGTGCATGGCTGTGCCTCAAAGATGGCATATATGCTGGCAGAACACTGTAAGCACAAATAAATAAATAAAATAAAAAAAATCTTAAAAAAAAAGAGTGAAAGAGAAGAAGAAGATGGCTTTCCCCAGGGTCAGAAGATTGTCTCAAGGTTCCTGAATAAACTGCTTGGAGAAGAGCCTGGTGTTGCATCTTCCTTGCTGGTCGAGGTGGACGCGACAAGTGGTGGCCTGTACGGGGAACCCTTTTAAGGCTCAGAACTCTTTGCAGTCAGGGCAGTGCACTGGTAAGTCCCCAGGTAAGGCAGGTATCTGTGACAAAGGCGGGAAACGTAGAGCTGTGACCAAAACGGACAGGAAAACTAAGTAGAGCCATGACCAAAATGGACAGGAAAATTAAGTAGAGCCATGACCAAAATGGACAGGAAAATTAAGTAGAGCCGTGACCAAAACGGACAGGAAAATTAAGTGGAGCCGCGACAAAAGCAGACAGGAAGATTAAAGAAAATGAAAGCAGGTGAAAGCAAAAGTGCTGCTAGCATCATGGGTGCAACTTCTTCGCACCCAATTTTTCTGGCTCTTAACCAGCTGCTCCTTTCAAAGAAATTAGAGATTAAGAAGAGTAACCCAGAGGTTTGGAGAAAGGTTAGAACTGAAATGCAGCTAGCTTGCTCAGTGTTTCTCAATGCCCAGACTCAACAGAGATACCATGACCAGATAAATCAACTAGCAACGAGGGCATGGAAGTCCCTACCTAATAAAGGGGAAGTGAGCGGCAACCTTGCTAAGATCCTTCAGGGACCTATGGAACCTTTTTCAGATTTTGTGGCCCGCATGGTCGAGGCTGCAGGCAGAATCTTTGGGGACCCAGATACCACGATGCCGCTTATAAAGCAGCTAGTTTATGAACAATGTACCAAAGAATGCAAGGCTGCGATCACCCCTTATAAGAACAAAGGTCTAGAAGTATGGATAAAAGTGTGAAGAGAATTAGGGGGACCTCTAACTAACGTAGGTCTTGTGGCTGCAGTTATGAAACTTAGTAACAAGAAAGGAGGGAACACTGAGGCATGTTTTCGGTGTGGAAAAATGGGCCATCTCAAACATTGCTGCCCTCAAGGAGAAGGTAACTTCTATAGTTTCATTAAAGAGTATAAATAAGTAGATGTTAACATGTTATATGTGAGTTTGTGAAAAGGTGTAAATGTTGATTGTGAATCTAAGCTTAATGTATGTGGTGAAAGAACCTGAGACACAGAAGGTTAGTGTCCTAGCAGACTGCAAAGCAGGCAGTCTGAGTGGTTTTCAAAAGCAGAAGCCGCTAAGCTAAGAATGGTGGACGCCAGAACCAGCACAACAAGGCATCCGCAGCTGAGATCTGTGGAAAATCAATGCAACACAGAAAAACCTGAGCTAACAGCGAAAACGGTGCGGTTTAAAATTACTGACTCCGCAGATGGGAGTACAATTAGTGGAGTATGGGATTCAAATTGAGTAAGGAGTCTCGGGAAATTATGATGAAGATGGGATGTCATCCTAGGTTTGGTTTGGGGAAGTTTCTCCAAGGCCGAAAAGATCCAGTTCAGGAGCAGAGTAGACCACCTAGGCAGGGATTGAGTTTTTCATAGGGGCCACTGAGGAAGGAATTCCCATTTCCTAGAAAACAGAGGACCCAGTATGGGTACCTCAGTGGCCACTTTCCTCTTAAAAGTTATCAGTGGCAGAAGAGCTAGTAAAAGAACAGCTTGAGGCTGGACATATACGACCCTCTGTGTCCTCTTGGAATACACCTATATTTGTCATTAGAAAAGAAATCTGGAAAGTGGCGATTGTTACATGACCTTAGGGCTATTAATAATCAGATGCAGGTCATAATTCCAGTGCAGTGAGGGCTACCGCATCTATCGGCTCTGCCAGCTTCCTGGCATATTATTGCTGTGGATATAAAGGATTGTTTCTTTTCCATTCCCTTATTTCAAGAATTTGGATGACTCGGGAAGTTCATCAGCAGATAGGCATCATAATCCATACAGCCCTATGAAGGGCATGGTGTAGTGGAAAGATATCCTCACAGGTAGCTGGCATGGCCCCGATCCCGTGCTAACATGGGCGGGAGGTTCTGTTTGTGTTTTCCCACAGGACCGCTAGACCCTATCTGGGTACCTGAACGATTGGTGCGACGGCCCCTCAGACGGAGAGACGTGATGACACCCCGGAAGCTGATGTGCCTGATCCTGATAGCCCTGATTATGATCGAAGGAGTGGGTGGGATTAGGTGCCCTGGCAGGCCTACTGGTACTTGTCTCCCTGATGTGCCTGTGGTGCATTGTTCATTTAAGGGTTTCTCAGCAGTGCAATGCAGCCATGATTATCCAAGCCTTTACAGCCATAGAAGCTGGACAGTCTCCCCAGGCCTGGCTGGCCGCATTAAAAACTTGATCGCGCAGGATGCGAGGCTAGTGCACTGCACTTGGGTCTAGCTGTATTGCAAAACCCAAGAAGAGCAAGTCTAATTGCATGTGGGTTGATGCCCTAATTCCCACCTCTGCAAAAAAGGGTATTGGACGGGTCAAGTGTTCTCTGGGTGGATGACACCTGGACTAACACCAGTACAATGTCCAAGTTGTTTTTTGGCAGAGATTAGACCTCTGCTCTTGCCTGCTGCTTAAAACAATAAAGGGGGAACTGTAGAGAGCCGTGCATGGCCATGCCTCAAAGATGGCACCGGCGTCCGGCTTCTGCCTTCCCGATGGCAGGTGCTCCTTATTTGGCTAAGGCTAGGATCTGGCTTACTTCCGCACACCTGGACCTAATCTGGCTTGCTTGCGTATGTCTGACCCTATTGGCATTGTCCATGTGGCACTATGGGATTGATTGCCCAGTGGCTATAAAGGGTGTGGGCTGGCTTTCCCAAGGAGGAAGATCTGAGGAGAAGGAAGATTGGAGGAGAGGAAGGAGATCAGAGTGAGAGAGAGAGTGAGCGAGTGAGAGAGAGAGAGTGAGAGTGAGAGAGAAGAAGAAGATGGCTTTCCCCGGGGTCAGAAGATTGTCTCAAGGTTCCTGAATAAACTGTTTGGAGAAGAGCCTGGTGTTGCGTCTCCCTTGCTGGTCGAGGTGTACGCAACAGGAGAACAAGGAATAGGAGACCATGGTAAATGAAGACCACATGAGAATAGGAAGAAGCATAGTGCTAGAGAGGCCCACAGAAATCCACAAAGATACCCCCACAACAGACTGCTGGCAATGGTCGAGAGACAGCCCGAACTGACCTGCTCTGGTGATGGGATGGCCAAACACCCTAATTGTCGTGCTAGAAACCCCATCCAACGACTGAGGGATCTGGATGCAGAGATCCATGACTAGGCCCCGGGTGGAGCTCTGGGAGTCCAATTAGTGAGAAAGAGGAGGGTTTATATGAGCAAGAATTGTTGAGACCGACATCTTTTTTTTTAAGTAAGAGATTTTTCTATTCATTTTACATATAAACCACAGATTCCCTGTCCTCCCTCCTCCTACCCCCCAGCATTCCTCCCCAATGCACCCCCCCCATTCCCACCTCCTCCAAGGCAAGGTCTCCTATGGGGAGTCAGCAGAGTCTGGTACATTCAGTTGAGGCAGGTCCAAGCCCCTCCTCCCTGCACCAAGGCTGTGCAAAGTGTCTTACCATAGGCACTAGGTTCCAAAAAGCAAGCTCATGCACTAGAGACAGGTCCCAGTCCCACTGCCTGGGGCCCTCCTAAACAGTTCAAGCTAAACAACTGTATCCTTATCCAGAGGGTCTAGTCCAGTACCATGGGGGCTCCCCAGCTATTGGTCCACAGTTCATGTGTTTCCACTAGTTTGGCTAGTTGTCTCTGTACTTTTTCCAGTCATGGTCTTGATATCCCTTGCTCATAGAATCACCAGTTTCAGGGAGGCTAGTTACTAAGGAGGACCCTAGGAAAGACACAGGGAATCTCCCAGTGATGGAGAAATGGATGAGATCTACATGAGCAAACTGGGGGTGATGGGGTTAATGGAGGGCAGGGATGGGGAAAAGAGAGCTTAGTGGAGTGGGAGGCTCAAGCTGGATCAGGAAGAGTGGGAGAACAAGGAAAGAGATACCATGATAAATGAAGACCCCATGGGAATAGGGAAAAGCAGAGAGCTAGGGAGGTCCCCAGGAATCCACAAAGATGACTCCACCATAGACTGGCAGTGGTCAAGAGGGTGCCTGAGCTGACCTACTCTGGTGATCAGATGTCTCAATACCCTAACTGTCATCATCAAACCCTCATTCAGTGACTGATGGAAGCAGATGCAGAGATCCATGGCTGGGTCCCAGGTGGAGCTCCAGGAGTCCAATTGACGAGAGAGAAGAGGGATTCTATGAACAAGAGAGAGAAAACTTTCAATGCCACATGGCTTCTGAAATTCCCAGTAAATCTAGACATAGATTAATACCATTTTGATACCTATGATGTCTATTTAATTGTCACTGAGGATTCTGAAAGATTGTTGTCTCCATCTTCAAAGATATAATGTAGATGGCCAGGTAAGACTAGAAACAAAACAATCTGGTTTCAGAATCTCTGACAATAGGGTGAAAATATCAGATTCTTTGTTAACAACATCACCCTAAAATGGATTATGAAACACTCTTATGTTAAAAGTAAGCATTTGCAAAAGGAGCAGATACAGAGTCTGAATATGAGGTTCTCCTGCAAGCAATCTATTTAGACCCATCTGTGATTGTTGATGCCTATTACAACATGACAGAATGTAGAATTGCCCTGTGGACAAATCTCTGAGCATGTCTGTGAAGTATTTCACTATTAGGGCAATTTTGGTGGCAAGAGCCATCATAACGTTCAGACTGAACAAAAAGGAAAAATTGAGCTAATAATGTTCACTCATCACTCTGCTTTCTGGATGTGGAGTCTGTGTGACATGCTTCCACATCTTCCCTGACATGATAGACCATATCTTTGAGAACTATTAGTCCAGATATATTTTATCTTCGTTGTAGAGATCCGCAGAGATTTCCTAGTGAAAACTTATTCAGAGTTCAAAAATCTGAGCTTGCTTTACCCAGCAGGGCTGCATAAGGGGATGATAACCATGGGCATGGTTACCAGGTGTTTGGAAGGTAAACTTGACTGTGCAGTATGCTTTGATCTAGCAAGGCGGGGTCTTTTGCCCCACCCCTTAGCATTGTCATAAAAAGCCCTTTTGAAGAGGCAGAAGGGACCATTGGGTTTTTATCCAGATCCTCCCAAAGTTATTCTGTGTTTCTGTATTTCTCCTCTCCACTATATTTCTATCTAAAAGTTTCTTATCCCTCTCTCCTCCTCACAGGAACCCTTTAAAAGGCAGAGCTGGCTTCCTACACTTCTTTAAGTTACTTTTGTCAGTTATGTGACATGATAATGAGGAGAATAATTAACACTGTGGCAAGAAAGCTCTCTAGGAATAAAGATGCATGTCTTCATTGAACATGGTTGTGGTGGTCCAGTGCTGTTAGCTCCACTGTAACTATTTGGTCTGAGATTCTTACAGCCTTTATCTCTCATAGGAAAGCTCTGCTTAGCTGTCCCTGCATAGCTTTAGTCACTCTATTCACATCACTCAGAATCTCTTCCTACAAATTCTTGCAACTAATGAATATTTTCCTACTTTATAGGACCACCGTCAATTTTATTGTCAGTGGAGGTCTTCAACCAAAGAAGCCTGCAGTGGTAATCTGTTTTGTGTTTCAATTCTACGTGTCTGAAAGAGCTTATTTAGATTCCCTCTTCCTAGGTAGTGAGACTTGAGGATCACCAAGGTAGCCTGTTTGGTGCCTGTTTTTCTTTTAGTACAATCATGTGTCGAGTTTGGTAAAATATTATTGTCATAAAAGTTTTTACATACACATTTCACATTTATAATCATGATACTCATTATGCAATAAGGCAAAATTTTGTTTAAATACTCTTTATTTCTTCTAATAAGACTCATTTCAAAAGACCCCGCTAAGGATGTCCATCACCAGGACAGAAGCCCAAAACCCCAAATTAGCACTTTCTGGGGTTCTACCCAGGGATCATAGCCAACCAATAATATCAAAAGTACATTTTATGTCATTGATAAGTGAATTTTAAAATATGAGAAATTAATAAGAGACTGTTTAGCAATTTTATATGAATGGGAGATGTTACTTAATTTGGGTGTTATTCAATTTCATTCATGCAGTGAAGTTGGAGTCTTCCTTGTCACATAGTAGATTTTTAATGATATTGGTTGTTGTTTTAGATATAAATACTTACATCGTGACTACTAGATATATAATCCATTTGACTAAGTTTTTATGCTTTGATAAAGTTTCTATTTATTTTATAATTTAATTTAATTTTATGTATCAGCTGGCTGTTTGACTAAGTTTTAATAAGAACTCTGTGTACCAAGGATATTTGGGCAATTAACAAAAATTCAGTAACATAGCAATCACCTTTGTTTTTGAAACTTTAAAATCTAATAAACTAAACATAAAAACAATATTAATAAAATCTGTGGTATTTGTAAAGACTCAAAATGTTACTGTTCTAGACACTTTTATGTATTAACTCTTCACATAAAGTCTTGGTATTATCCTATTTTTTTTTGTGCATCCTATAATATTATCCTCATTTTTCATTTGTGGAATATGAAGGACAAAGAAATTACATACAGCACAGAATACTATGAAGCTGGCAACTGAAAGCTACAGAATGCACCTGGATGCTTCTAACTTCAGTGCCTATGCGTTTGTCTTTTATACCATGGTGTCCACAGAAGTCTATGAATTGATGGGGCTGTGCAAAGAATGTGAAGAAGGTGCTTTACTGAGCATTGTCACTGAAACAAAATGTGAGGAGTAAGTAAAAACTTATCAAGTGCTCTAGAATGTTAAAGATACAATCATGTATCAAGTTTGGTCCAATATTATTGTCATGAAAGCATTTTCATACACATTTAACATTTATAGCCATGATAATAATTATACAAGAAATCTAAGTTCTGTTTAAATATGCTTTGGTTCTTCTCTTAAGACTCACTTTAGAAGACCCCACTAATGATGTGTGACACCAGGACAAAAACCCCAAATTAGCACTCTCTGAGGTTCTACCCAGCAGGGCATAGCTAACCAGTGTTATCAAAAGTACATTTTTGTATCAGTGAATTAAAATTAGGCTAGTTAATCTAAAAGCAATAAGTGGGCAATAACCCTAGGCTCTAAGAATGAGAAACAGCTTACACTCTACTTTTTTTATTATTTTATTTTATTTTATTTTACAATAAATTTAATTTTACATATCAGCCACGGATTCCCTTGTTCTCCCCCATCCTGCCCCTCCCCTTCCCCCCAGCCCATCCCCCATTCCCATTTCCTCCAGGGCAAAGACTCCCCCGAGGATTGAGATCAACCTGGTAGACTCAGTCCAGGCTGGTCCAGTCCCCTCCTCCCAGGCTGAGCCAAGCGTCCCTGCATAAGCCCCAGGTTTTAAACAACCAACTCATGCACTGAGGACAGGACCTGGTCCCACTGCCTGGATGCCTCCCAAACAGATCAAGCCAATCAATCAACTGTCTCACCTATTCAGAGGGCCTGATCCAATTGGGGGCTCCTCAGCTATTGGTTCATTGTAGCTAGAGTTTTCCTGCCTGGCCCACAGTCAGGGCAAAATTCTGACACCCGCCAGTCCCACAGCCAATCAGACCCGACCAAGTAAACACAGAGACTTATATTGGTTACAAACTGTATGGCCATGGCAGGCTTCTTGCTAACTGTTCTTACAGCTTAAATTAATCCATTTCCATTAATCTATACCTTGCCACATGGCTCGTGGCTTACCAGCATCTTCACATGCTGTTTGTCATCATGGCAGCTGGCAGTGTCTCTCTCACTCAGCCTTCTACTTCCCAGCTTTATTCTCCTCTTTGTCCCGCCTATACTTCCTGCCTAGCCAATGGCCAATCAGTGTTTTATTTATTGACCAATCAGCAACACATTTGCCATACAGAACATCCCACAGCACTTCCCCCCCTTTTTTTTTCCAAAAGGAAGGTTTTAACCTTAACAAAGTAAAATTACATATAATTTGGGAATTTGGGCATAGCTTCTCTTACTACTTCCTGCTGGAGGGGGGCGCTGTATCTTATGGGGACACAAAGAAAATTTTAGAATTATGGAATAGTCCATGAGGCTGTATTGTCTGAGCCAGTTGCCTTCAAACTGTTCTGGATGTTGGATCATCTGGGCCATGGTGTCATTGGAAACCTTTCAGGGGGTCTTGGCTGGTCAAACCTGATGTATCTTAATCTGGAACAAATCCATAGCCTCTGGCTTTCTGTGGGAACAAAAGCAGAGACTCTTTTCCAAAGCAACATATCCTTATATCCAAATTTTGAAGTCAAGGTACCTTTAAAATATACATTTTGGCATAACTCAACAGCTTTTACACTCAAATGTTTTTCTGCAATTAAAAATCCCAAAGACAACACAATGCAGATTCTCTGTGTAATATTCATCTTTATGTGGCTTATTTTATATATTAATTTTACTGTCTCTTTGAAGACTTTATTTTTTTTGTTGTTGTTGTTGTTGTTTTTTTTTTGTTTTTGTTTTTCGAGACAGGGTTTCTCTGTGTAGCTTTGCGCCTTTCCTGGGACTCACTTGGTAGCCCAGGCTGGCCTTGAACTCACAGAGATCCGCCTGGCTCTGCCTCCTGAGTGCTGGGATTAAAGGCATGCGCCACCACCGCCCGGCGAAGACTTCATTTTTTAAACCTATGTATTTGTTTATATAACTGTATATATCACCTTTTTTGTCTCTTTTAAGCCTACGTATCTTTTACACACATTGTAAACTATTACATCTGAATTTGTCTTATTGTGAGTCTGTTGCTTTAAACTGCAGCAGCTCTGGCTGCTGGCTCCACCCACCTCAGCTTCCCAACATGGTTATGCTTACCACCAGCTCTGGGAGCTATTGTGGGTCTATGCTTTTGTCCAAGCAGCATGTAGTCCAGAAACCTCTTTTTTTGTTTTGTACTAGTAAAGTCTAAATCCACCACGCAGCTTATTGTGCCACTTGCAGAGGCCTCATTCCCGCCATACGGAGGCAGGTCGAGCTCCCAAGCTAGGAACCTGCCAGTAGCTCAAACCGGCAGCTGCCACTCATTTGAGAAAGACAATTAGGAACTGTTTTTAGCTCCGTTTTAGAATCTTTTTTCTCAGTTTTTTGGTGGAAACTCTTGCCACCTACGTTGGACGCCATCTGTAGCTAGAGTTTTCCTGCCTGGCCCACAGTCAGGACAAATCTCTGTTACCCACCAGTCCCACAGCCATCAGACCCAACCAAATAAACACAGAGACTTATATTGTTTACAAACTGTATGGCCGTGGCAGGCTTCTTGCTAACTGTTCTTACAGCTTAAATTAATCCATTTTCATTAATCTATACCTTGCCACATGGCTCGTGGCTTACTGGCATCTTCACATGCGGCTTGTCATCATGGCAGCTGGCAGTGTCTCTCTCACTCAGCCTTCCACTTCCCAGCTTTATTCTCCTCCTTGTCCCACCTATACTTCCTGCCTAGCCAATGGCCAATCAGTGTTTTATTTATTGACCAATCAGCAACACATTTGCCATACAGAGCATCCCACAGCAGTTCATAGTTCATGTGTTTCCATTCATTTGACTATTTGTCCCTTTGCTTTATCCAACCTTGGTCTCAACAATTCTTGCTCATATAAACCCTCCTCTTTCTCGCCAATTGGACTCCCAGAGTTCCACCCGGGGCCTGGCCGTGGGTCTCTGCATCCAGTTCCCTCAGTCATTGGATGGGGTTTCTAGCACGATGAGGACTGATATCCAGAATATATAAGGAACTCAAGAAATTAGGCATCAAAATGCCCAACAGTCCAGTTAAGAAATGGGCTATGGAACTAAACAGAGAATTCTCAACAGAGGAAGCTCAAATGGCTGAAAGACATTTAAGGAATTGCTCAACATCCCTAATTATCAGGGAAATGCAAACCAAAACAACTCTGAGATATCACCTTACGCCTGTCAGAATGGTTAAGATCAAAAACACTGAAGACACCTTGTGCTGGAGAAGATGTGGAGCTAGGGGAACTCTCCTCCATTGCTGGTGGGAATGCAAGGTTGTACAACCACTTTGGAAATCAATATGGCGCTTTCTTAGAAAATTGGAAATCGAGCCGGGCGGTGGTGGTGCACGCCTTTAATCCCAGCACTCGGGAGGCAGAGCCAGGTGGATCTCTGTGAGTTTGAGGCCAGCCTGGGCTACCAAGTGAGTTCCAGGAGAGGCGCAAAGCTACACAGAGAAACCCTCTCTCGAAAAACCAAAAAAAAAAAAAAAAAAAAAAAGAAAATTGGGAATCAATCTCCCCCAAGATCCAGCTACACTCTACTTTTTAAAAAGGAAAAAGGTTCGCAAGATGGCTCATCTGGCAAGGCACTTGTACAACCATCCTTGCAACCTGAGATGCTTGGGACCCAAGTAAAGATGGGAGAAGACAAATGACTACATAAAGTTGTCCTTTGGCATCAAATGGCAGTGGCATAGAGACACACATACAGCATACAGCACAAGAATACACACACACACACAGAGCACACACAAAGCACATACACACAGCACACACTTATGCATAGCACACAGAGAACAAATATGCACAACACAAACACACAGAACATACACGTACACAACACAGAGCACACATACACAACACACTCTCATACAGCACACACAGCATACACATACCTACTCACAACACAAAGCACACATACACAGTACATACATAGAGCACAACAAAGAACAAATACATATAACACCACAGAGCACACACTCATACACAGCACACACATTGCACACTACACAAATACATACACACACACATACACACGAACACACAAAGAGCATAAGCACACACACAAGTAGGAAAAATGCTTTAAGATATTTTTCTATGTCCTCCAGGTTATTTTTTTCTTAGCAGAAGTGACCTTGAAGCCCATAAACCTTCTGACATGTGGAAGTTACAAGCAGGTAGAATTTTACTAAACCAAATTGGTATTCCCTGTATCTATAAATACATATTTATTAGTATTAACACATAGAGAGATGCTAGAGTGTATTTATTAGTTACAAAGTATTGCATATTACACTGATTCATTAAACTTTCTGGATCACTAAAAATCAAAAGAAAACTCTCAGTAGATAGCTTATATGCACATTCAGTTGGGTGTAAAGGTTATGGCTAAGAATTTGGAACAATAATTGATTAGGTATGTACAATTCAGAATGAAAAAATGAGGCAAATAAGCTTATTGAAAAATTTAGAAAGCAACAGAATAAAGAAAAAAGAGTATATACCCAAATGGGGTAAGTTAACTGCTAGTCTCCCAGATCTTGATACCTATAAATCATTGGTAATTATGCATCAGTATTCTACCAACATCTGAAAGAAAGTTCTTTCTGAAAATACATACGAAGGCTGTTTTTATAACATATTATCTATTCAGTGTTTTTTGCTCAATAAGCAGACATTTTCATCTGCTGGGATTTTTCTTTTTTTCACATATCATATTTCAGGTCTAGCCACCTGATTCAGTCATCTTTATTCAAATATGAAAAGGCTTTATGTACATATCTTATTTTTACTAACACTGTCATTGGACTTTCGTTTTTTATTAAATATTAATACATCTGTCTTCAGGAAAAATTAAATTTCTTTCCAACCAAATCCCATGGAAAGGGAAAATTAAATAGAAGGGATTATGATTGGTATTTGTTTTTGAGGATATTTCATCCACATTAATACTATTATAGGGCCAGTTTTTATTACAGAATATAACTTTAAATTTAAGAAGGAGGCAGAACTGTAAGAATTAAGTGAACACAGAAAGTTAGTACTTCATTGTACTGTCTGTTGTAAAGCACAACTAGGTCTTTAAAACTATGGCTTTTTCTTTTAAAATTTAAAAATTTTTAGAAAACCCCCACACTGATATGGAATGTGTAAAACCTCCTTTCAGTCTTTTCCATCCATAGAACCTCTCTAACTTAACAACACCGCTTCATATTCAATAAATTTTATTAAATAGAAATAATGCATAAACATAGTCCACAAGCTCTTTTTTAGAGATCAATAAGATTAGTGCTGGTAACAAGTCCATTAGGTAGGAACTGCTTTAAATTTTGCATAGCTATGCATGAATATAATATATTCTGAAACTTTAAGACCGATAGAAACAGGAAAATAGCTAGTATACACACTTTTCTATTTTCTGTTCTGTCCTTCTCCTTATAAACTTACAGCTAACAAGCCGTCTGAAGGTTACATGTCTCTGTAATGGCACTGTTAAATGTCCATCTCTCATATAAGAATCATGGAAAATATAACTGTTCATATCAAGGTCCCTGCCCTAATGAACAACACTCTGGACATATAGGAAAACATTAAATGGATTTATTTAGATCATACAATATTCTTCCTGTATCTTTTTCAAATCATCTAAAAAGTGTATTTCTGTTTTTCTCTGAAATGTGAGTTACAATAAAGTTTATACATTTATTTAGGCTCTTATTTCTCAGTAGTCTTGGTTTAGAGTGGACTAAAACATAAATCCATAAATATTTCTACATATTCATCTTTACAGATAAACAATTTCCATGTTAAAATATAGAATGTGTAACAAGAGCCTCAATGGTCTCTCTCTCTCTCTCTCTCTCTCTCTCTCTCTCTCTCTATATATATATATATATATATATATATATATATATATATATATATATATTAAGGGATTCCAGGGGGAAAAGATACTCATTGATACAAAATGAAGCAATGCCATTGCCTCTACGTCTCACAGGGAAAGATGGGGAAAGCTCCAGACTAGGTCACCAAGCCATGTGCCAGGAAGCCTTCCATGTCCAAGAGAGAGCTTTTGACACCCTCCTTCTTCCCTTAAGAGGTCACATAGGTGTAGCTGGAGTTTTCCTGCCTGGCCCACAGTCAGGACAAATCTCTATCACCTGCCAGTCCCACAGCCCCTCAGACCCAACCAAGTAAACACAGAGACTTATATTGGTTACAAACTGTATGGCCGTGGCAGACTTCTTGCTAACTGTTCTTACAGCTTAAATTAATCCATTTCCATTAATCTATACCTTGCCACATGGCTCGTGGCTTACCGGCATCTTCACATGCTGTTTGTCATCATGGCGGCTGGCAGTGTCTCTCTGACTCAGCCTTCTACTTCCCAGCTTTATTCTCCTCCTTGTCCCACCTATACTTCCTGCCTAGCCAATGGCCAATCAGTGTTTTATTTATTGACCAATCAGCAACACATTTGCCATACAGAACATCCCACAGCACTTCCCCCCCTTTTTTTTTTTCAAAAAGGAAGGTTTTAACCTTGACAAAGTAAAATTACATATAATTTGGGAATTTGGGCGTAGCTTCTCTTACTACTTCCTGCTGGAGGGGGGCGCTGTATCTTATGGGGACACAAAGAAAATTTTAGGATCATGGAGTAGTCCATGAGACTGTATCGTCTGAGCCAGTTGCCTTGAAACCATTCTGGATGTTGAATCATCTGGGCCATGGTGTCATCGGAGACCTTTCAGGGGGTCTTGGCTGGTCAAACCTGATGTATCTTAATCTTGAACAAATCCATAGCCTCTGGCTTTCTGTGGGAACAAAAGCAGAGTCTCCTTTCCAAAGCAACATATCCTTATATCCAAATTTTGAAGTCAAGGTACCTTTAAAATATACATATTGGCATAACTCAACAGCTTTTACAATCAAATGTTTTTCTGCAGTTAAAAGTCCCAAAGACAACACAATGCAGATTCTCTGTGTAATATCCATTTTTTACGTGGCTTGTTTTTTATACTACCTTTACTGTCCCTTTAAAGACTTTATTTTTTAAACTATGTATTTGATTCTATAACTCTATATATCATCTTTTTTGTCTCTTTCAAGCCTACGTATCTTTTACACACATTGTAAACTATTACATCTGAATCTGTCTTATTGTGAATCTATTGCCTTAAACTGCAGCAGCTGTGGCTGCTGGCTCTACCCACCTCAACTTCCCAACATGGCGGCGGTATGCTTACCGCCAGCTCTGGGAGCCATTGTGGGTCTATGCTTTTATCCAAGCAGCATGTAGCCCAGAAACCTCTTTTTTTGTTTTGTACCTGCAAAGGCTAAATCCACCACACAGCTTAATGTGCTACTTGCAGAGGCCTCATTCCCGCCAAACTGCAGGTCGAGCACGCACACCAGAAACCTACAAGGAGCTCAAACCAGCAGCTGCCGCTCATTTGAGAGAAACAATTAGGAACTGTTTTTAGCTCCGTTTTAGACACAGAGACTTATATTGGTTACAAACTGTATGGCCGTGGCAGGCTTCTTGCTAACTGTTCTTACAGCTTAAATTAATCCATTTCCATTAATCTATACCTTGCCACATGGCTCGTGGCTTACCGGCATTTCACATGCTGTTTGTCATTGTGGAGGCTGGCAGTGTCTCTCTGACTCAGCCTTCCACTTCCCAGCTTTATTCTCCTCCTTGTCCCGCCTATACTTCCTGCCTAGCCAATGGTCAATCAGTGTTTTATTTATTGACTAATTAGCAACACATTTGCCATACAGAACATCCCATAGCACATAGGCAGGCAAAAAGCACTGCCTCTATCGGGCCAGCTAGCCTAAGGTCATGGGCAGAGAGAATATCCTCTACAAGAATGAATCAGAAGTATAAACAAACTAAAGCTATGCACCAATGTTTTACTGACAAATATTGATGTCATTGTCTTAACATATTATATACAACAGGGAATTACCCTGCATGGCAAATAAAAATCCGTAAAAAGTAGAATTAAAAGCCACTATTTGAGTTGGTCAGAGTTGTCTAAGAGATTCCCAGAACATTACAGACAATTGTTATTGCCCTTGATTGCTCATATCCTCCAGAGGTAGAAGTAAGTCCCTATTGCTCAAAACACCATATGCTTAAGAGACAGGGACCACTGAGACAGAACTAATATGAATGCCTTCTCCCTAAAGATCATCTTTCATGGTACCAAAAGGAAAGCAACCAAGAATATTATCGGGCGACCATACCTATGAACCACAGCATTAGGCAGCATAGCATGGCAAACCAATGGGTGCAGGAGTGGCACATAACTTGGCAGTAGCCAGCAGATCTCTAATTGGACTTAATACTGGCTCAACAAACTGAAAATCATGTGTGATACTGGAAACTCAGCCAACTACCTAGGACTAGTGAGTCATGGATTCTGGAGGAGTACCTACAACCACTAAACCAGCAGCTCTCTCATTGGATTTAGTAACCACTCAACAAAAGACAATTGATCATGCTTGATACTGGAAGCTTTGCCAACTACCCAGGGCTAGTGAAGCCATGGGATCTTAGGAGAGGATCTATAATCACCACTTTACTTAACCAGCACAGTTTATACCTACAGATAAGTGTAGTCATCACTGCTCAAAAGGAACTTTCTATTTGTAAAAGACAGAGACCACTATAGAAAGCCACAACCAATAAAACTGCAGGGGTGCAGAGTCCAGTCCCATTGATTCATCTACAAAACAATCTCTGAACTACGGCTCAGGGAACATTGCAGCACAGGGCTTAGGTAGGACTATAAGAGCCAGAAGAACAGGTTCTTTGCTGTGAGATTGTGTCTACTAGAAGTGTCAGAGGCTACACCCCTGAAGTCTCACTAACATGACTACCTAACATTAGCTGAACAAGGATGCCACCAAAAAACATGCTTGAATGATCAGTTAAAGCACACAAGTCCGAAACTCTACACAAAGAACCACGGCCAGCTAAGGAATGTGGAGAGTTGGAGAAATAGCCTTCTCCAGGGAAAGCACACCTATTGGTTATCCAATACCAAATGGTTAGCCCTTAAAACATACATATAAGTTACCTTATACATACTGAGCAGGTTGTAATTAGGAATATTTATGAATATAATATGCATATATGTATGTAACAACAATTAATTTTAAAAAGTAAGCCATGAATTTGAAAGAAAGCAAGGAGTAGTATCTGGGAGGGTTTGAAAGGAAGAAAGGGAAGGGAATATTATGTAATTATACTATAATACCAAAAAATGAATAAGTAATAAAAACATTCCAAGTAAAATATGCTTTAAAATATATAATTTTAACAATCGTTTCTTTATTGTCAAGGGCATGAGTCACAGCTCACATTTGAAGGTCAAAGGGCAACTTGTAGGAGTTATTCTTTTATGTCAACATGTGAGTTCTTAGGACCTAACTCAGATCATCAGTGTCAGTAAAAGATGTTATTATTAACTGAATCACATGCACTGTGACATGAACACACCAACACACACACACACACACACACACACACACATACAAACACAGGGGGAGAAAGAGAGAGAGAGAGAGAGAGAGAGAGAGAGAGAGAGAGAGAGAGAAATAAGAAAATAATTGTAATAGAAAAAATAAGTAAAATGGCATTTGACAGTAATAGAAACAAGTAAGTAAAATCACATTTGACAGTAAACATAAACTCCTATTTTTTAAAAAAATTACAAATTTCATATAGAAATGTTTCTTTCAAACTCTTAAAGTAGGCATATGAAAGTGGCTACAAGTGACACAACACTTAGTAGCAAAACTTGAATTTTCATTTGTTTATGAATACAGACAAAATGAAGATATAAAGTACAGTGTAAGAAAATTTAGTAAAGTCAAAAGGAATAATGACATCTATCAATATGAACTTATCCCTATAGACAAACAATAAGAATTGGGATGTTGCATTGATTAATTAAACATAAAATAGTCAGGAATATTTATTGTAAGAGATGTGCAAGGACTACACACCATGTAAAAAGAAAAAATATGTGGAAAAAAACCGAAGCAGATAAGCATTAGTTGAAAGGTAATCCAAGTTAACGCAACTGAAGAATTCCAGTGATTACATGTCAAGTCTCTCTATTTGATCTCAAATTCAACTCAATCTCACAAATCCTCACTGTGTTCTTTTTCCAGAGAGTGACAAGTATTTCAAACTCTATATGAAAGTGTAAAGAACCTAGAATTAAAAAAAAAATAGGCTTGAAAGAAACACACATTGGAAGACTTACACTACCTGATTTCAAAGTTTCTAAACTTCTATAGTTATCAAAGGATTCAGTTAATATTATAAGAACAGAAACTTGTATCAGTACTACAGAACAGAAAGGTGAGAAATGAGCACAGGTGTCATGTCAGTTGATTTTATGAAGATATTGAATTATTGAGTTTAATGCTCATTTTTCTATCTGTTGCACAATATGTGCAGCAAGTAATTGTGAGAAATAAAGATTATTTGCAACTACTTTCAGAGTTTACAACAGTCATGTGTGCAACTCCTGTGCATTTTATTATAATGTAAAGCAGCAATGTGCTAGGAGCACATGGTAGAGATGGTCACTCTGCTTTCTGAGGCCAGCCGGGCAGTAAAGAGATAGAGGGAAGGCTTTAAGGGAACATATCCTGTAACTAACTAGTCTCTAAATCCCAAAGTTTTCACTGCCTCTCAAATGTACTGAGATCTAGTGTGCATGCCTTCAATCAATATGTGGGATGGCTGGTGACTTTTGAAATCCAAAACTTATCAAGAAAAGTATGTCCTAACATCTGGATGAAAACAAAGAGTAACAGCTTTATACTGACCATAGTAATTAATGTGTGATAGATCATAGACAAACTTTATCTGCTAGCATCTTCACACTCCACAAATAAACTAAACTATAGGAAACTATCTTTGAAAGTTTGGGATGAGAATATGCTTACTTACTAGAGTCCTGAAAAGTTCGATTGCCTCAAAAATAAAACATCAACATTTCAAAGTATACCATTGAAAAATGAATAGAGCAATTTGGGTCAGAATATTTACTTTTTTTTTTTTTTGCAATACAATTCAGTTATACATATCAGCCTCAGATTCCCTTGTTCTCCCCCCCTCCCGTCCCCCTCACCTTCCTCCCAGCCCCCACCCCCCATTCCCATCTCCTCCAGGGCAAAGCCCTCCCCAGACTGAGTTCAACCTGGTAGACTCAGTCCAGGTAGGTCCAGTCCCCTCCTCCCAGGCTGAGTCAAGCAATTCTGCATAGGCCCCAGGTTTCAAACAGCCAACTCATGCAATGAGCACAGGACCCAGTCCCACTGCCTGGATGCCTCCCAAACAGATCAAGCCAATCAACTGTCTCACTCATTCAGAGGGCCTGATCCAGTGGGGACCCCTCAGCCATTGGTTCATAGTTCATGTGTTTCCATTCATTTGGCTATTTGTCCCTGTGCTTTATCCAACCTTGGTCTCAACAATTCTCGCTCATATAAACCCTCCTCATTCTCCCTAATTGGACTCCCAGAGATCCACCCAGGGCCTAGTCATGGATCTCTGCATCCAGATCCCTCAGTTGTTGGATGAGGTTTCTAGCACAACAATTAGGGTGTTTGGCCATCCCATCACCAGAGTAGGTCAGTTCGGGCTGTCTCTCGACCATTGCCAGTGGTCTGTTGTGTGGGTATCTTTGTGGATTTCTGTGGGCCTCTCTAGCACTTTGCTTCTTCCTATTCTCATGTGGTCTTCATTTACCATGGTCTCCTATTCCTTGTTCTCCCTCTCTGTTGTGATCCAGCTGGGATCTCCCGCTCCCCCAAGCTCTCTTTCCCTAGACCCTCGCCTTTCACTACCCCCACTCATGTTCAGGCTGTTCATGTAGATCTCATTCCATTTCTCTGTCATTGGGCGATCCCCGTGTCTTTCTTGTGGTCCTGTTTTCCAGGTAGCCTCCCTGGTAATGTGAGTAGCAGACAAGTCATCCTTGTTCCACATCTAGTATCTTGCTATGAGTGAGTACATACCATGTTTGTCTTTCTGAGTCTGGGTTACCTCACTCAGGATGATTTTTTCTAGATCCATCCATTTGATCAAAAACACTGAAGACACCTTATGCTGGAGAGGATGTGGAGCTAGGGAAACTCTCCTCCACTGCTGGTGGGAATGCAAGCTTGTACAACCACTTTGGAAATCAATATGGCGCTTTCTTAGAAAATTGGGAATCCTTCTCCCCCAAGATCCAGCTATACCACTCTTGGGCATATACCCAAGGAATGCTCAACCACACCATAAAAGCACTTGTTCAGCTATGTTCATATAAGTATTGTTTGTAATAGCCAGAACATGGAAACAACCTAGATGCCCTTCAACTGAAGAATGGATAAACAAAATGTGGTACATATACACAATGGAATACTACTCAGCAGAGAAAAACAATGATATCATAATATTTACAAATATGTCAAAATAGAATCTTTCAGAACATAAAATTCTTTTACATAGAACCTAATAAAAGATAGACAATTGATTTTAATATACATTTAAAAGATAAACATTTTCATATTTAAATAAAAATTAGCAAATGCGTGCAAGGACATGTATATATTGTGGTTAATCATAAATGTAATGCAATTTAAAAATCTAATGAGATTTTTACACTGCCAACACATTGACTAATACTGAAGTTTTAACAACAAATTTTTTAAAAGAAAATAAAAAAATGATCATCCAAATATCTTACCTAAAATTTGTGTCCTAAGAAACCCAGAGAAGAAGGGTGGCAAATGTTTGTGGTGTTAGAGTTGGAAAGAAGCTGCAAAGAGAGAGAACCAGCAGAACATCAAAATGGTAGCACAGACAAGCTTGTAAAGAGATAGACACCGTCATTATCTGGGTTCATGAATCTCCAGAGCTTGACTTTAAGCACATAGTATGACTTTCCAGAAATAACTGATCACAGAGGAATGGGATTAAAATTGGGTAGAAAATAATGTAAAGAGGATGAAGAAACAAATTTTTAAAACCCTTCAACAATACATATTGCCAAAACAAAATAGCTTAAGTGTAAATTCAACTGACTAAAAACATGTTATAGAAATGAAAAGTCAAGACTGATTCAGGTGTGGGAGAATAACTAATAAAAATGAAGTTATGGAGATAAAGAGAATGTTGACAACGCTGAAGCCAGGCTTTAGGAAAGGCAAAGATACAACAAGTAGAATACATGAAAAACTTAGTAGGTGATTAAAGACCCAGGAGCATCTGGAAACAAATACACACACACACACACACACATACACACACACACACACACACACACACACACACACACACACACACACACAGAGAGAGAGAGAGAGAGAGAGAGAGAGAGAGAGAGAGAGAGAGAGAGAGAGCTTCATATTGTTTGATCTTGATTCCAGAACTGAATAAACTGAGCTTATTTTATAAGAAAAAAGTGTTGAAAATTGGAAAAGAAAACTGAAGAATATTATGCAACAGATAATGTACCACCAATTACAAAGGAAACAGAAACCTCAGAACAAAATGACAGCTAAATAGCAAGGATAGGAACCTGGAAGAAACAACATGAATTCATAATTAGCAGTAAAAAGTATTTTTAGCACTTTAGGAAGCAATTTAGCAGTTCATTCTTGCTTGTAATTGTATGATTGAGAACAATATACATGCCCATGTGTGCCCATGTATATTCACAAACTATCTATGCATATATGTTTATTCTATTTATATTTCTAAGAAGATATATCTATGGATAAACACATATACATATATGTGTCTTCTACATATAAACACATACATGTTCAGTTAAGTAATATATGCTTATTATTCTCTTTCTGTTAAACTGTCATATATTTGTATATCATGTATGGATGAAGAAGAGATAAAAGTATATAAAAACACAAATGCAAAAAAAAAGTTTTAAGGAGACATTGGGAAAAACTGTGTTTACCAACAGAAAAATATCTATAGAGGTTTTTTTTAATCACTGAAGATTTTATTTAATCTAAACAGATTTTTTTGTAATTATTTCTTTAAAATAATCTATGGAAGGACATAGGCAATATTGATCACATCTCTGTTAATTTGCTTCTCTTCAGTGTTAAATTACTTGAGAACAGAGCTAATAAGAGTGTTTTAAAACTCTATGTATGAAGTATAGTAAATTCAAAAGCCCTTAGGACCTGAGAGATATAAACAGATAGTTCAACTGTAACTGTATTTATACAGCAAGAGTTATAACTGCCATGTAAGAAGAAATCTTCTTTGGTATTTTTCTCTTCATCTAAGATGAGCAGATGTTTTTATTTACTTTATAGAGATTTAAATGAGATATTTTGGTACACCCAGGGAAAGCAAGGCTTAGCTTCAAAATTTTTATGGATATATGAAATTTAAGCTGAAAAATATAGATAAGAGGAAAAGTTATGTTATCTGGGTTGTGAAACAGCAAAGGCTCTCTTGCTGAAGAGTGTTACATAAACGATGCTGTGCACAAATATATTTGTGAATTCATGAAAGATTTTACACATTGAAAATCACATCATTTCTCAAGAAAGTAATATGAAACCTTAAACAAGGGGAAAACACATCTCAGATTTTTCTTTTATGAAATGGAAACTCTGAAAAAATATTCTTTTATAAAAGAATGGAAGGAAAATTGGAAAAAACAAGGAAGGTGTCATTGTTAGCAGAAAGTTCTAAATGAACATACTGCAGCAGAAAAAGTGAGAAGCTGTGAGAGTAGAGGAAAAAACATGGAGAACGTAAGTATCAGGATTAATTAGGAGTCAGAATCTATGAAAATGATTTTGAGTTATGAAGATCAGAATGAAGCTAGAAAGGCCAAAGGGATAACACAGTAGCAAACCAGTAATTGGGTTAATTGTCAGTTTTCAGTGTTGTGGTCCAATGTTTGTTTGTGCCTCTTCAAAATCTGTTTATGGAATTTAACCTATATGATAGACTATTCACTATCCATTATCCACCATGGCCTTTGTAAGATAACTGTCATGAGTCTAGAGCCGCAAGGAAGAGATGGACACCCTATAAAGATTAGAATATATAGTCCTCCCTCTGATGTCTGATAACCAAGAAGAAAGCCTTAGCAGAACTGAATATTTTGGCACTTTTTCCCTAGTCTTCCCAGCTTTAAGAATTGTAAGAATTCGCCGGGCGGTGGTGGTGCACGCCTTTAATCCCAGCACTCGGGAGGCAGAGCCAGGTGGATCTCTGTGAGTTCGAGGCTAGCCTGGGCTACCAAGTGAGTTCCAGGAAAGGCGCAAAGCTACACAGAGAAACCCTGTCTCGAAAAACCAAAACAAAAAAAAAATTGTAAGAATTCAATTCTTAGGCTTTAAACCACCAGTTTATGATGACTGGTTTTAACATTTTTTAATGTCAAAATTGGGAAATCAGTTCGTTTTAAGGGAGTAGGGACATAGATATTGGTTGCTACAGAATAGAAGAAACTGAGATGGCATGAGGCAAAATAACAAAAATAAAATAAAGAAAAACAAGTTCATAGCTGAACTGGAAGGCCCTGGGGTTTCACTTCAGATGAAAAATATTTGAGGAGATGAGCAAACAAGATGGAAATCAGAGAGTTGGGAAGGGAAATGGTGACACTGTTCTCTTGTTAATAGATAGAAATCCACATGATAAAGGGCATCATAATAAAAAAATTTAAAAAAATTGGTAAAAATATATAGACAGAGTGGACCTGATTCTATAGTTTCTGATAAAATATCAACTCTCACATGCCAGCTTCCTCTACCATCTATGAATGGTCAGTCAATTATAGCCAGTAGCATGTAGTGTAGAAGCATGCATTCCCTCATTTTAAAAGACTTATTCATGTTATATGTAATGTTTGTGTTCATGAATGTATGTAGGGTAGGTACCATGTGCATGCAGATGTCAAGAAGGTAAGAAAAGGGCATCAGAGCCCCTGTAACTGTAGTTTGAGATTTTTGAGTGACTTGATGTGGGTACTTGAACAAAATCTGAGTCCTCTAAAAGGACAGGAAGTTGTTAACCTATGAGGCATGTTTTAGTATCCATGCACGATCATTTGAAAATGGAGACATAGTGTTTTGGTTGACCACTTACTATTTCTGTCTGAAGAGCAACTTCATAAAAGCTACTTGGCTAAAACTCCTTCTGAGAGTCAATATTAAACAAAATGTATGTGCTGTGTTATTCTTCTAAACTTGAGTGGAGAAGACCAGAAGCTGTTAGGTAATAGGCAAATCACTTACGAATATAGCTGGGTTTGGGGGTAAGCTATTACTGTTCAGATCCTAGCTCTGTTGTATTTCAGTGAGATTCAACCTGTTAATTATTATCTTGATGAACTAGAATTAAAACTACTTCATTCATTGAGTTATTTTAATGGTTAGATAAATGAATGTCATTTAACATGGTATATGATATATACTAAGCACTCAATTAAATTATCATAAAGATGAAGACACCAAAAATGATGGTACAAAAGTGATTGGCTAAAGAAGAGACAGACTTCCACATCTCATGTCTGTGGTGTCTGCCTATATGTATTTCTAGAAGGAAACATTCCTTTTGTGAATTCTAAGATCATGTAGATTTCCAAAACAGTGAACTAATTCAGTTCTCTGTTCTCCCCATTTCAGTTATTAAATTTAGTTCAAGAATTATGTTCCTATTAAAAATGTAAAGAGTTAGTTATCAAGATTAATGAAATTTTCCCGACATGACTTTATTTCTGGTAGGAAGCATCACATCTCAGAAATTAGAGTATTTAATACAGGGTATATGGTTTTCTTCCTCACCAACAAAATTCTTTTTAATAAATAGAAAAATTAAGTCGTGGATCTTCGCATCTGCTTCCACAGTTACTCGATGAAGGTTCTATGATGACAGTTAGGGTATTCACTAACCTGATTACTGGAGTAGGCCAGTTCAGGCACCCTCTCAACTATTGTTTGTAGTCTAAGTTGGAGTCATCCTTGTGGATTCCTGAGAACTTCCCTAGCACCCTGTTTCTCCTTATTCCCATGATATCTTCATTTATCATGGTATCTCTTTCTTTGCTCTCCCACTCTGTCTGTTCACTTATGTTCTCATCTCCCATCCCTTGTCCTCCATTACTCCTCCTCACCCCCAGTTTTCTCATGTAGATCTCATCTATTTCTTATTTGCTGGGCAATCTATGCATCCTTTTAGGGTCCTCCTTGTTAGCTAGCTTCTCTGGAGCTGTGGGTTGTAGTCTCGTTATCCTTTGCTTTACATCTAGTATCCACTTATGAGTGAGTACACTTCATGTTTGTCCTTCTGAGTCTGGGTTACCTCACTCAGGATTGGCTGGGTGCCAGGCCTATCTCCAGGAGTCTAATTGATAAGAGAGAGGAGACAGTCTATGAGCAAGGGACATCGAAATCATGATGGAAAAACGTACAGAGACAGCCAGCCAAATTACTGGAAATTCATGAACTGTGGACCAATAGCTGTGGAGCCCTCATGGGACTGGACTAGGCCCTCTGGATAGGTGAGACAATTGTTCAGCTTGAATTTGTTAGGGGGTCCCCAGGCAGTAGTATTGGGATCCATCCCTGGAGCATGAGTGGGCTTTTCAGAGCCCAGTGCCTATGGTGGGACACTTTGTGCAGCATTGGTTCAGGGGAGAGGGGCTTGGAACTGCCTAAAAATGAATGTACTAGGCTCTGCTGACTCACCATGGGAGATCTTGCCTTGGAGGAGATGGGAATGGGGGATAGCTATGGGGGAAGGCTGGGGGGCAGAAGAAGGGAGGAGAGGATGATCTGTGGTTGGCATGTAAAATGAATAGAAAATTTCTTTTTTTGCTTTATTTTTTTATTAAGAGATTTTCTATTCATTTTCCATATCAACCACAGATTTCCCTGTCCTCCTTCCTCCCACGGGAGTCCAACTGATGAGAGAGATGAGGAATTCTATGAGCAACAGATATCAAGACCATGATTGGAAAATTTCTTAATAATAAAAATATAAAAAAGAAAAACAAAGTCATACTCTGTTCATAATTATCTCATGAATACACACAGTGCTTGAAATAATTGTACAAAGAAAGAGTCATAATTTCTGTTTTATGGAAAGATTGTTAGTTCTCATTCCTGCATTCTGAACCAAGTTAATTTTGATGGTTTCATACTCAAAAACCACACAAAATCTATAGTATATGGAAGATTTTTATATATACTATTACTTTTTGTATAGTCTGAAGAATTTCCCTGAAACTTAACACTGAGATCCAATATTATTGATGCTTAATTGATGGTGATACATGTATGGTATTTATATAATTTTAGAGTTATATATTAAGATATAAAACACACATATATAGCATTACTTATACATAGCAATATATAGAGATAATTATATATAGCATGACACACACATATATACATATATATAAAATTAACATTTAAAAATTCTCATTTACTTTGTTTTTCAATGTTCCAGAAAGCTCTTTTCACTTCTAAATCAAAAGCATCAGTGATTATTTCCCAGATGAATAAAGTGCATTAACAAATAAGCCGGTTTTCTTTTGGGCCCAACTTTTGCTGTTCTGTGTAATTTCTCAATATTTCTGGGTCCCTGGTGAGTCCTACAGTTATTTTGAAGGATAGCTCCTTGCCCTAATTTAGTTGACACATTACCTCACTGTCTCTGCTATGTAGCAGTGTTAAATTGAGGCTAAGTTTTTAACTACAAAATTCTAACTAAAAATATGAGTATATCATTAAGAGGTTAATTTGTTGAAATATGTCTAGCATTGAAGGGATTTATACTGAGAAATAGCAGTCAAAGGAGAATGAAAATGAAAATATGAATAGACATTCATCAGAGGGATGGACATTCGTGTAAGAAAATGTTACTATCAAATTTTGAATTACTGTTAGTGATTTGAGTCATGAATGTGTGTCCATATCACCAGTGATGAGTTTCATATAATATAAATAACAACTTAAAATTAGAATCCAATGGAGGTTGAGAAATCAATGCTTCCTCTGAAGGTGGTGGTTAGAATAAGACATGACTTACATAGACTCATTTATGGGTGGTGCTGGAATGCAAAGTAAGGTTCTGGAACTTGTAGGAGGTGTAGCCCTGGTAGAGGAAGTGCATGACTGGAGTGAGGTTTGAAGGTTTACAGCCTCATTCCACTTCCTCTTCTCTGTCTTTCTCTGGCAGCTGTGAGTGGATGATATGTGACTAACTTCTTGTTCATGTTGCCAAGCCATGGCTTCCTTTCCATGAGGACTCTACTCCTCTGGAACGACAGAATAAAATAAACTATTGATGAAGTGTTTTGTTGCTGTTGTTGTTGTGTATGTTTTTACCTTGTCTTGATATTTTACCACAGCAACAGAATTGTGACTGATACACAAGGCAAACAGTGTTAAAATACCTTAGTGTTTAAAAGCTGGGGCCAGGGAAGAAAGCCTTCATGTCATAAAGGTAACAGTCTGTTTTCCAGCATTCCCCACATTTTCACATTAAGATAGAATTTTCTTATTAAAATGAGACCTTTCCACATAAGGTGATTTATTTTGTTAATTTGAGTAGTTTTCCTAATTTTAAATAAAATTACATTTGTTTTAAGTAAAAACTCAAGCTATGACTCTTATTCAATGTTTTATAGCCTTAAGTACTCTTCTCTATAACTGTGATTCTGCGGAAAACAAAAGAAGTATAGTTTGTCTTAATAAATTCTCAATTTAGCAGTTCAATAGACTCAATAATATGTTGTAAAAATAAGTCAATCTTGGATAGAAACCAAGGACATAATTAGATTGTTGTGCCCCTGGCTCCTGTATCACAAATCGGGCATTTCTTAATGCATGAAAGAGTGTAACATTCTGGCAGCTAAGGAGAATTTTTCTGTTCAGGAACAGAAATTTTTCATTTATTTTTTTAAGCCAAAAGAAAAACTTTAAAAATGATAACTGTAGTATTAGAGTCTCATTGATTAGCATAATTGCAGGACAACTTTTTTTCTATTTCTTATTCCATTAACTTTCCTACCATATTCTCATATTACATAAAGCATGTGGGAGTTAACAGAGAAATTCATATCTATCTAGCCAATATCCATTGAAATTTACTTCACTTAAAGTCGCATTATGCGTAAGAGTAATGGCAAAAGCCATTGACTTATCTCTGAAGTTTGCTCATAGTAAGAATAAAAATGGAACTGGAGAAATAAATTACAGAACACACGTGAGTTTGAACCCTTATAAAATACTGGTTTTGACCTTGCTCACACTTTTAAGCATAGCATATTAAGGAAAGTTCATGAGAGCTTGTTGGTTGCTAGTTCAGCTGCAGGTTCAGTGAGAAATATCGAAGTAGGGAAAAAGGCAAAAGGAGTTAAGGCCAGGATGAGGCCACTCGGCATCATCCTCAGAGTTTACATATCTACATACATACATATAAAGAACTTTCATCCTACACACACACACACACACACACACACACACACACACACACACGGAAGAAAGGGAAGGAAAAACAAATTGAAGTTCACAAGCCCTAGTGAAGTTAGATGTGTCCTGAAGTCTAAAATAGAAAGGCATCAAGTAAATCAGAATACTTAATGAGAATTAACCTACAAAAATGTGGAAATGAACACATCTAAAGCCAGCAGATGGTTTTAATTTGTTTCATTCCTTTGGAGCTTGTTATATGTCAGGCATTGTGACAGATATGAAGTGAAGTACACCTTGGTTGGAGTGGGGGGGTGACTATTCCATTATCCTTTGATGGAATCTGATGTTAGGAATACTTAATCTGCATATATGTATAGAGTCAGGTCATCTGCAAATAGTTTAAGGTGGTATTGTGTTCCTTTTCTATTTATTTTATTCATTATACTCTGCTTTGGCCTATTATTCTCTTTATTACTCTAGCTAAGACTTCAAGAGCTATATTTAATAAAAAGGAAGAGAATGGACACCATTGTCTCATGCCAGATATTAGAGAAATGGTCTCAAGTTTTCCAGACTTTTCCATATCAGTGTTTGTATAAGATGTTCCTTGGGAGTGTGGTAGAACTCAGCAGCAGATTTATTTATCATTGAACTTTGATATTTGTAGGGAGACTTAATTACTACTTCAGTCATTTTCTTGTTTTGAGTGTATTTAAGTTGCTTATGTCTTCTAGCTCTACTTTTGGCAGGATATGTGCACTTGTTAATTTCTTCTGCATTTCCCAGTTTGTTGGAAGATAACATTGGAATCTACTTTTAGAAGGGAACTACTTGTTTTAAATAGGATAAGTAATAAATTTTTTTGTCTGAGTTTATCAAATGTTACTGGACTGGACATTGTTATATATTAATGGAGTTTTTTGCCTGAATCTGTCAAATGTTAGTGGACTAGACATTGTTAATGTAATCTTGACTGTGTATATTGTATATACTTATTGGATATAATTTTTCTTGTATTAGTTATAAGCTTTTTTAATTTTAGACAAAAAAGGGGAAATGTGGTGGTATTGTGTTCCCCAAAATATTGTGCACCCTAATAAATTTATCTGGGGTCAGAGAACAGACAGCCACTAGATACAGAGGCTAGAAAATGGTGGCACTCATGCCTTTAATCCTAGCATTCCAGAGACAGAAATCCCTCGATCTCTGCGAGTTCAAGGCCACATTGGAAACGGGCAGGCATGGTGACACATGCCTTTAATCCCAAGAAGTGAGCCTTTAATCCCAGGGAGTAATGGAAAAAACAGAAAGATATATAAAGCGTGAAGACCAGAAACTAGAAGCATTTGGCTGGTTAAGCTTTCAGGCTTTTGAGCAGCAGTTCAAGCTGAGACTCATTCTGAATGAGGAATCAGAGGCATCCAGTCTGAGGAAACAGGATCAGCTGAGGAACTGGCAAGGCGAGGTAGCTGTGGCTTGTTCTGCTTCTCTGATCTTCCAGCATTCACCCCAAAAACTGGCTTCAGGTTTGATTTTATTAATAAGACTTTGAGATTCATGCTACATCTTCCAAGTATTTCATGATGATCTGGCTTTTGTTGACTTCTGGATATGATAAAATCTATCAGTAAAGTAGCAGGTTACCCAATGAAAATACAAAAATCAGTAGCCATTGTTAATATTAGCAGTCAACTTTTTGAGAAATATATCAGGGAAATATTAAATTCACATTATTTTAAAAATATTTAGGATAAAAACTAATGAAGGAAGTGGAAGACTGCAACTATGAAACTTCAAGACATTGGGAAAGGAGATGGAAGGAGATATTAGACATCAAACAGAATTCAATGCTCCTGATTAAGAAAATTAATATTGCTAAAGAGGTTGTATTATCAAAAAAACATCATCAGTAGACTGAATGCAGTCTTTTTCAAATTTCATGTGGTCTTCATTTACCATGGTCTCCTATTCCTTGTTCTCCCTCTCTGTTGTTGATCCAGCTGGGATCTCCCGCTCCCCCAAGCTCTCTTTCCCTCGACCCTCGCCTTTCATTACCCCCACTAATGTCCAGGCTGTTCATGTAGATCTCATTCCATTTCTCTGTCATTGGGCGATCCCTGTGTCTTTCTTGGGGTCCTGTTTTCCGGGTAGCCTCCCTGGTGATATGAGTAGCAGACAATTCATCCTTGTTTTATGTCTAGTATCCTGCTATGAGTAACATTCAGAATTAGAAAATAGTTTTATTTTTTTAATAGAAACACAAAAGACCATGAACATTCAAACTACCATTAATAGAATGAAGAGAGCCAGAGGTATCATACTGCCCAACTACAGCTATGATACAGGAGAATGCCAGGCACAAAGTCACATATTTCATGGGCAAAGAGGAAAAAAAAAAACATGCTCTTGGAAAAGTCAAGCTTTTAATCCAATGATGTAGGAAAAATTGGATATCTACCTGCAGTCATTCCCCCCAAGGGAAAAATAAAACTAAATCAAGACCCTATTTTAAAACCAGGAGCATCATTACTGACAATGGAAAACATTTCAAGCCTTATGTATAGGCCATAACTTTTTAAATAGTACTCTAAGAGTACAAAAATTAGTCCTAAGTATTGACAAATGGGATTACATGAAATTAAGAAATTTCTAAATAACAGAATAAACTATCAGAAACTAAACCCAAAGCTAAATCATGAGAGGAAATCTATGCAAGCAATATCTAAGACAATTAATTGATATCTAGAATGTATAAAGAACAGCAAAAAAATGAACACATACACATACACACATGCACACACACATTGCCTATTAGTAAGCTGGTCAATGGTCTGAACAAGTAGTTCTTAAAAGAAAAAATACATGTAATTGAAGCATTTATCTAATTATTCTGTATCAATAAAAACTTGGGAGCCAGATGCAGGGGTAAAAACTGAATAACAGAAGTGGAAAAGAAGCAAGCAATAACCTCTCTGTCTCTTGTTCCTCAAACAAAAAAAGGCCAAGTGTAGATGTATCCAACCTTCTTATTAAATAAGAAACACAGAACCAATGCAAAGAAGAAAGCCAAGAGGTCAGAGCTAAGAGCTAAAACCTTACCCTTCCTCCTGCGGTGGTCCTACCTCTCCGAACCAGAGCTACCCCTGTGTTAAAGTCTTTATATAGAGTTCCTGTCCTGCCTTCTCATTGGTTGTAAACCCAACCACATGACCGCCTCCTCACGGCCTGTCTGTATAGGCCTCCAGGTTTTCCATGATTGATATTAAGATTAAAGGCATGTGTATCCAATAATGGCTGTATCCCTGAACACACAGAGACTTACCCAGCTCTGCCTACCAAGTGCTGGAATTACAAGCATACGCCACCACTGCCCTGCTTTCCTATGGCTTGCTAATAGCTCTGACCCCCAGGCAACTTTATTTATTAACATACAAATAACATTTTAATACAAATAAAATATCACCATAGCCAAGACTCTCTCCAAGTCCTGCCCTACTACTTTCTGTGTCTCTCTATCTGTCCTGGGTCCCCCAAAACCTCCATGGCTAATTTTGGTCAGCTAGTTGCTAGCTCCAACCTCTGATTCAAAGCAAACTTTATAGTCAGCCTTGGGAGCATCAGAATGCCATCAAAATATCCCACAACATATGACCAATAACACATTCAAACAAATTAGGGTAGATGTCAATCAGCAAGTTGATGGATATGAAAAGATGGCACATACATAAAACTGAATTACATTCAGCCAGAAAGAAACGATGCAATCATGAAGTTTGTCGGAAAATGGATAAAAATGGAAAACAATATGATATGAAGCAAAGTAATCAGCTCTCAGGAATTACATTTTTTTCTCACATGTAGACCCAAGCCTCCAACTTTCAAATATGCATATCTGGATGGGAGTAAATACATGTCAAGGCCAAGAAACTAGAGAGGAGAGTGCATGACAGGAACAAAATGAGGCTTTAAGCAAGGATGGGAGAGAAAAAGACAGGGCAAATACAAGGAGGTTATTTGGAGCAATAGGGCACAGTAGAGAAAGGGGGAAATATGAAAATGGAAAAATGAGACAGAAACCTATTGCTTTGTAAACTGACTTAAAAATTACAATTAAAAATGTATAAATAGGCCGGGCGGTGGTGGCACACGCCTTTAATCCCAGCACTCGGGAGGCAGAGCCAGGCGGATCTCTGTGAGTTCGAGGCCAGCCTGGACTACCGAGTGAGTTCCAGGAAAAGGCGCAAAGCTACACAGAGAAACCCTGTCTCGAAAAACCAAAAAAAAAAAAAAAATGTATAAATAGTAAAGCAAGGAGTTGATAACTTAGCAGTACTTAAAAACTCTGCTTCTGAAATCATTCACCACTGGCTCATGAAAAAGAATAATTTCATACTCTTCCTTCTTTTTTTCCATTGTCCTTTTTTATTCTGAGTTCTATGCCTGTGTATGTTCTCCACTTTAAAGTTGATGCCATTCGATGCCACATCTTCGAGAAAAGGAAAGGCACACGATGAATGTGATCCTGCTCTCCCCATAGTCTGACCAACTGAACTCCTGGATAAGGGCAAGATCCTTCATTGGGTTAGTAGATGAGGCTTTACATGAACACAGATGAGTTGAAAACACCCAGATAGTAGACAAAAGTGTCCCTTGGTCAAGACACCAAATAAGATTACCAGCAATGGACCTCTTTCAACTTGGAGGCCCTTTTCCAGAGGAAAATCCTACAGGTACAACCAGTTGTACAGTATGGAAAATTACACTGTAGAGTAGTTCCTACTGTAAAATCTATCCCAAGTAATCATATAAAAAGAATATAATCCAGTTTTATAGACTAGAGATTAGTCTCTTGTCCAACATATGTTTATATCTATTGAAACTATTTTAATTTTTGCCAAAATTAAGTATTGATTATGCTTTACAATGTATTTTATTTCAATTACTTAACATAGAATATATTGTGTTGCCAAAAAGTATTTCTGTTTTCATTTATTTAAGCAAAATGAGATAGAGAAGGATAATAATATATACCAACTCCCAGGAGGAGCTAGTGGTTGAGTACGTGAAGAGGCTTGTCTGACCACCAATTGGCTGTTCTTCTCTAATCCTAAAATCTAGAATAACTCTTGGGAATATAATTGTTGTTGTTGTTGTTTCAAAATCAGCTATGTAGACAGAGTAATGCAGAGAAAGCAAGTATATCCAGCCACATGGCTATAAGGAATGACTGATTGCTCCTGGCTGGGGATTTTTTACTTACTCTATATTTCATTTTAAAGTTGATCCTCCACAGTAGCAACATCCTTGACCCTCTTAACTTCTTTCTCCCTGTATCCTATCTGTTTTTGAGTGCAGAGCCTTGGTGTATCTCAACAGACAAATCTTGGAATGATTGGCAGGCAGAGGTGGGAACAACCTCCAAAAGCACTCCCCCCACACTGTGTCCCAGAGCTACATATATGTACATTGGGCCTTAGTAATTAGTGTAGCGTTTTATGCTCTCCATGTCTCCTGCACTAATTGCCTGGCTCAGGCATGACATAGACAGTCAGATAGACCAACAAAGACATCAGCATTCCCTCTGCTCTCAACACTAATTTTTTTATCATTAGGAAAACTTAATTCCTTTTTAAGGAAGAAACTACAGAAGATGCTATATTCTTGTAGAATCTGAAAATCTGACTCTGTCTTCCCCTTCATGTTATTCTAATGGTCCTGTCAGACAATAGATATATGTATATCATGTCACTAGTCAAGACAGGCAATTCTTGTCACAATTTCAGGTGTCATAAAAATATTAGTGAAACAGAAAATAGCAAAGAATGAAATCTTTAGAACTTCACTTTGTCTGTGATGCACAGTGAAAGCAAGCTTGGCCCCTGAATAACTTTGATTGTACTATTATTAGAATAATTGTCATTTGCTATGACATATTATTTCTCCTGTTTTTAAAAAAGGAAAAATAATTCCTCCTTATAATAGAAGAAAATCTCCAGTGTTTCCAGTGACCAGATTCTCAGAATCTACCTAGTAAACCCCTTCTATTATCCTTACCAGGAACACCATGGCTTTTTGTACATCTGGCAGCAAACAAAACTTAGCTAACCCATGCATCACTTGAATTTAAACAGAAGTTTTTACTCAGGGTTGCAGAGAGATCAAATGTGCTCTTTTGTGTTTATGCAGATTTTCACACCAATATTTATTGGTTCTGGATGTTCTTCTGAATCCTAATGTTTCATTTCTATCTAATCTGCCAGTTAATAAGCATTATCATTTCTTGCTACATTTAAAAATCCCCTTTCTATCTCATTTCATATTATCTGTTCACATGCTCCCATTTCCTGTTTGGAAGGTGCTCACTTTTGTTCATCCTGGAAACAGTTTTCATTAAGTAACAGAAGGTCCAACCAAAACCTCTATAAACAACTTAAAACATGGGACTGTGATTTAAATACATCAGTGTACTGTTATTTACTCCCAGAAGCAGCCTTTGGAGCTTTATTCTGCCACATGCTAGACATTCCATTCAGAATTACAGACTTCTTCAAGGAGACCAGACAAAAATAACTGTTATCAAAATTCTTGCAGCTTTTATCCACAGAGAAAGCTTCACCGCGCCTCTTATTTTGTCTGCTCAGTGGGTAATTACTAAAATGAAGTCTGACAGAATGATGCAGGGTGGTTCTTCTTGGGGTGTATCTCGGGCATAGGGGAAATGATTCTTGAATAGTTACAGAGCTCATGCATTTGGAATTAAAGAAATGCACTGTTAATGGAAATACTTCAATAATTAAGCTTTGGATATCAATAGGCTTTCACAGCTCCAGAGGGAAAGGTAATGGGGAAATGACAACTATCATGAATATTCTGTACTAGGTTTTAATTATCAGTGCATGATAAGAAATCGTGGTGATTTTTTAATGAAAGGTAAGATAATATCTTCGTTTAGTTTTTTTCTTCATTTAAAAGCTCATTAGCCACAATGTTTCACAATGCAGTAAGAATCTATAAATAAGCTGCTGAGATGAAGATGTTCAAATGATGTTTATAAAATATATTTATATTATGTAGATAAACTAGACATAGTAACACACGAAATTCTGGTAAAAAGCAACTAGATAAGTGGACAAATGGAATTGGCAAGTATTTTTTTTATCAATTTATCTATTTTTACTGTTCTTTGGTGCATTAATTATTCACTCATGCCCAGTGAGAGAAAATTCTGTGACTTGGAAAGAAAGAGTTGCATTGTGGATGCTTCAGAGGTAAACCTGAGGTCTAGGAGGATTCGTATCTTTCATTACTAATAACAGTCATCATCATCATTATCACTAGGTCAATAAAATTGTGAGACAATAACAGAATGAAGCAAAGTAAAGTGTTCATGGTCTTAGCTGGTTTGCAACTGACACGTGAAAGTGAACAAACATAACTGATTCAATAGTGATAATTTACATTCATATAAACAGAGAAGCATAGGTTACTGGTAGGAAAAGAAAAAAAGTGTTTTAATAGAGGCTAATAATACAGTCAGAATATTCAGGAAAAGCACTTCTCATTGTCTCTGCTATGTAAGTTTTTGCTCTTTTAAGCTACCCTATCAAACTAGCAGGAAACATTAGCTTTTTGAATTGTATTACTGTGCACTTTCATTTTTCATGGTGCATACGTTAAATGTAGCCACCATTAAAGTTTCTTTTAATATATATTAAAATGGAAATGAATTGCAACTGCATTAAAGCTATTTTAACATTCTGTTAAGCATATTATTTGAACATTTGATTGTTAGTCATGAATGTGTAACTTTTGGATAACTTTTTAGTCACACTAAAAAGGTAAGAGCATATCCCTAATTATAATGGCACACATGCTCTTTATTAAATATCCAAGAGAAAGAAGCATGATTTCCTGATTCCATGTGGCAAGAGGAATATGGAAATAAGTGTTCTTTTCTTTTAAATAATTTCTATTTCTATATAGGAGATTGATTGAGAAACTTATCTTGAGGTTATACCTTTAAATAGTCAGATTAAAAGTGGTTATGAAATAGCTTTTCAGGCTTGGGCCCAGATGGAGCTCATTCGAAGTCTATTTCCATCATAATAGGATGTAAGAAGTGAATGCAAGGGAAAGAAGGCTGATTCAGCCCATGACACAATGTGGGATTGTTCTCAACAATAATATCTGTAAGTTTTCATCCAGCCTGGAAGACACTCAGGTCTCATGGCCTCATTATCTTTAGCTCAGAAATCAGTTTCCTCATACCAGTAATTCTACTGGGCCCTTTCTCTCTCCTTAATAAGTAAAAAGAAAGCAGTATTTTAAGAAACTAAATATGAAAGAATATTAGCATAGGAGTCCTTGATAGAGCTAGGTAAAGCCTGAATCTGAAAAAAAAAAAGAAAAAAAATGAAGGAAGGAAGGAAGAGAGAGAGAGAAAGAAAGAAAGTCTTTTGCCTCCAAAATACGCTGGTTTTTGAGGTGATAATTATTTAACAAAGTTTTTGAAACAAAAAGCAGAAATTCAAGGAAGTTGAAAAATGGCTTGCAATGTCTATGTGAAGGAACACTGCATTCCTTTGATCCTGTGAAGTATTGGACTTATAAAGACATTTACCTGCTAATGAGCTATCTGTGTGGGAAAGGCCAGTTGCATTGTAGAGGAAGTAAAATTAAATGTGCCATGTTCCCCAATTTTTGCTTCTGAATATGATGAGAACATTTGACTAATCCTCACAAGTCAGTTCACAACTAGTTTACATTAGAAATTTAGTCATTAGAAAAATCAACCTGAAGAAGGAATATGGAAGAATACCAATACTTAGTTAAGTGTTTTCCTGCAGTAATTTTTAAATGCTGCCAATGAGTAATGGACCCATTGTTAATTCATTTTTAACATTACTTGATGTTAACTCATGGTAACCCTAAAAGAGAATACGTTAAATAGAACTTGTATAAGGACCACAAAATCATCCTAGATATCTGTCTATCACATGTTTTTAATGATCCAAGAGAGAGAAATGTAAAAAGAGAAGAAATATGAAGACAAGCAAGCACTGATCATGTGTGATAAGCAGTTCAGGCAGTAGCTACCCAAAGTAGATTATTTACATTTTTAATTTTTGAGATAAAGACTTTGGAATGCATATCTAAGCCTCTGAGCCTTATGATAACTCACTGGAAACTAGATTTGGGAATGCAAGAAATATTTTCACATATGTTGAATATTTATGAGAAAAATTCAGGAAAACTGTAACATGCAAATTTCTAGTAAACAGCAGTTAGAGAAATGGAGATCTGAAATTTGCCTGGCAAAGAATTCAAAGTATGTTGAAAAAACTCCAAGAAGAGAGTGATGTCATCAAGATGGCAGAGAGGAGAATGAATCTTCCTGTCCTTGTTAGCATCTCAGAAACAGTGTTTAAACAACTATCCAAAGCTGAATATAGCTCTGGAGAGCTCCAAAGTAAAACAGAACTATGTTCTCAACTGAAAAAGAAGGCCTCCATCAGAGTGGCCTGTAGGCAAATCTGTAGCACTTTATTAATGATTGCAGCATTGGGCGGTGCTTCTGCTCCTGGGTAGATGGTCCTAGGTTGTATAAGAAAGTGAGCTAAGCAAGTCAGTGAGCAGAGTCTATGGACTTGCTTCAGTTTCTGCCTTCAGGTTTCCCTCCTGACATCCATGCTTTTATGATAGACTATAAGTAGCCATAAGAACTGGGTACCCTACCCAAACCACCATAACCTCTGGAGCCTTTGTCACTGAGGATTACCTCAGTTTTGATAACATGACACTCAGCTGAGTGACAATCTATACCACTATATCTTTCTCAGAATCTGGATCACCACAGCGCACCTGGGAGGTAGAATTATGAATAAATTTTCAGATTGAGAACCATTACATGAACACAGTCCCTGGAGCCAGCAACAGCTTCTGCTCCCTGGATCTGAGCAGACTCAGGAACAACGCTCCACAGCAACTGCACTGACAAGCTGCTGAACTCACGCAGTACAATGTGGCAAGGCACAGTTGGTAATCCAGTTGTACAGATGATAACCAGGAGCCACAGAAACAGAAAGTTAAGAAAAAAAGAAAGCAAAGTAATATCCAAATGACTGGTAACAATAAATAAGCAAATGAATGTCTGAACATTCTGCAAAAAGAATTTAAGGTCCCTAAAGAAATTTATCAAGCTATAGGAGAAGATAACTCAATGAAATCAAGAAAAATGCACAAAGATAAATTTACTGAAGAAGGAAATCATAATAAAAAACCAAGAGTTAAAGAATAAAATGAAAAATATTAGAGATACAACAAAAATTTCCAAAAAAAAAAAGTTGATCAAGCTCGAAAAAATAGCAAAGAAAACATCAACAAACTACAAAATAGGTCATTTGAAATTATTAACAATAAAGGTGACAGAAAAAAGAAAAATCATACAGGGCTTATGGAGCATAATAAGGAAATCAAGTACAAATTACAGGATCTCAAGGGGGAAGGGAGGAAAAAGATAAATGAGTAGAATGTTTAAACAAGACGCATTTGTAGAAAAGAAATTACAAAATAGATCTTATTCACAATAGCTTCAAATAAGGAATACCTAGGAACAAATCCAACCTACATGAAGAAAGACCTCTACAATGAAAACTTTAATAAAATACAGGATAAATTGAAGAAAATGTTAGAATACTCAAAGATATTCCATATTTGTTGATTGGCAGAATAAAGATGAAACTGGTATTATTACCAAAAGATAATTAAAGATTCATTGTAATTCTAATCCTAAATGGAAAACTATTAAAAATCCGTATAAAAAGCCAAAAGCCAAAGCAATTCTGAGAAACTCTAATGATACTAGAAGTGTCATAATTTTAGACTTCACATTAGACTACAAAGCCACATTAATGAGGACAGTATTAGTAGTGTTACAAAAACAGATGAGTGGTCTGATAGCAGACTCAGATATGAACCCAGTTTGCTACACTATATGTTTTTTGTTTGTTTTTTTCTTTTTTTGTTTTTTTGTTTTTTTGAGGGCAAAACCACATTTTAAAAAATATACTTGGGGACTAGAAAGATGCCTCACTGGCTGCTCTTCCAGAGGCCTCATATTCGATTCCCGCATCCATATGGCAGCTAACTGCGGTCTGTCTGTAACACCAGTTCCAGGGCATCTGCTGCCCTCTTCTGGACTGCTCGCGCGGTGTACAAACATGCAAGTAATACGCACATATACATGTATATAATTTGTAATATTTTTTATTTAAAAAGATTTTATTCATTTTGCATACCAACCACAGATCCCCCTCTCATCCCTCCTCCCTGCTCGCCCCAGTCTCCCTGCCTCCACTGCCCAACCGATCCCCCATCCTCTCCTCCAAAAGGGTAAGGCCTCCCTTGGGTAATCAGGAAAGCCTGGTAGATTCAGTTGAGGCAGGTCCAAGCCCCTCCCCCTTGCAACAAGGCTGAACAAGTCATCACTTTCAATAATTTGAGCTGGTAAATCTGTTTCTAGACTTATAGAAGAATGAAACTAGATATCTATCTTTCATTCTGTACAAAGCTCAATTCAAAATGGATCAAATATTTTAATGAAGTTCTGAATTCTGAGAACTTTAAAGGAAAATAAATGAACTTAAATATATAAGATCTTCTGAAAACAACTCAAATAGCTTGGAAAATAAAATCAAGATATATACTGGGGTTGTATAAAATTAAAAAGCTACTGCACAGGAAACAATTGACCATGTAAAAAGTCAGGCTGTACTAAAGGACAAAGTCTATACTAACTAAATATCTCAGGGAGCACTTCTATCTAGAATACATAAATAACTAAAACATGTAACACCACATAATTAAGCAACATAATCAATAAATATGTAAATGATTAAATGTCATTTCTCAAAAGATGGAGTATAGATAGTCAACAAATGTATGATGAAATGTTAAACTTTCTTAGCAATCAGGAAAATGTAAATCAAAATTATATTTTAAAAGATGTGGATATTATCTGTTAAATAAATGATAATCAAGCTACAATCTGTAGATCCAGAGAGGTTAGGTATAGAAGAAGTGTATAGAAACTAGATTTTCTATCTTTCACTATTATCAAATACTTTAATGAAGTAGACATCTGGGGAAGGAGGACACATGTATCTCCCTGAGAGGGGGACATGGAATATATTTTTTGGTAGACTAGAGCAGCCAGGGGGCTGGAGGGTGATGGCAGATCAGGTGGAGAGGGGGAGGGCAGATGGGGTAAAAAAATGATACAGATGTTGGATGTTGGAAGAAGGATGTACTTGAGATGTTTCTGGGGGAGTTGAAGGAAGATGATGTAGTACAGAATTGACCATATTTGATGATATACATGTTTGAAATTATAAAATTTAATTAAAAATCCTTGAGATTCAATTTTTCTCTGGTTGAAAATGATTATTAAAAAGGTAAACAACAACAAATGGGGACAAAGATGCAGATAAAAGGAAATTCTTACACAACTACTATGGAAATACATATGGAATTTTCTAAAAAGAAAAATAGCTTGAAGTATACCTACTATGCCACTCGTGGAAATGTATCTGAAAGAAACCAACTCTGTACACTATAGACATCTCCTCTCATCTATAATTCAACCTCTTCACCTAAAACCACAGAAGAGGTATAAAGACTGTAAGAGCCAGAGGACCAGAGCACTAGTCAAGAGACAGTATCTTCTAGACACGACAGGGATGCTACAGTATGGCTGCCTAAACAAGAATGGCCAGCAACACTCTCAGCTAACATGTCAACGTGGATGGGAATAATTGTACAGTGCATCATCCATAGATGAAAGCTACAGGTAATTCAGGGCTGAGTACGGGGAGATTAAATCAGTTTTTTTCCAGGATGAACACAAAATCCCAGAATCTTACTGGATATGTTCAAGGCATTTCAATCAATGTTAGAAGAATAGGGTTTTATTGTTTTGTTTTTGTTTGTTTGTTTATTTGTTTTGTTTTCTCCACTACTTATAGAGCATTCTCCTGGGTTTAAAAATATGTGTCAAGGGATCTGTTATTGGGCACACATATATTCACATTTCTTTTTCGCTTTTGATAACTTGACTACTTTATCACTATGCAATGAATTATTTTTACTTACTTATAGTTTTGATGCATCTATTTATCTGTTAAGTTCATGTGGCCCTGACTTTTCATTTTATGATTTTTTGTTTGTTTTGTTCTGTTCTGTTATCCTCTGTGTCTAGATGATATGTCCATTTTTGAAAACGGTCTCTGGTGTTACTTTGTGATCATGCATCTTTCCCTTTGTCTCTATTGGGTATGCCTGGTATGTTTAGGATTTCAGTTCTTTTCTTCAAGCTTCCTAGTGTTAGGGGTTAATCGTGTATTCCTTCCTGTTGAAAAGATCTTCACCCTAAACTTCTTCAAAGCTTAGGGAAAGAAAAACAACTGTGGCTTCAAAACGGTTGTCTGAAGTTTATCAAAGTAATTGGCTCTCCCAGCTCTATTTTATTTACACAAAAATGTTTTCTTCTCTCAACAAATAAATTAGACAATTGTTCCCTATACAGATGAAAAATACCAGAAGACAAAATAACTTCTGAGAAAGGGATGAATCTAATTACTTTTTGCAGAAATTTCCATTTCTACTGCTTTATGTTTTTTCAAATTTCATTAGAATAAAATATTTTTAAATCATTTCTATCTCCATGAGAGACTTTTTAAACCTGTATATTTATTGATCCTGTTCTACAAGATGCCCAGTAGGTGGTTATGAATGAAATATTGACATAAATGTGAAAATTAGTTTTAAAATCTCTTTCCCATAAAGAAACACATGCAAGTTCATTGTAAGGTGTTTATGGATCTCTAATACGGTTTCCTCCAATTAAGAAAAAAAAAATCAATGAATTTAAGCTGAACAGGATTCTTCAAATACAAATATCTTCAAACTCTATGAAGCTGAAACGCCCTTGTGTAAAATAACAAATTTGCTTAAACATCCAGTGGCAAGTACATTAGCAACGTATAAGAGTAAACCCTACAAGCTCACTTAAAGCTGGACTTCTGATGACACATTGGTAAAAAGTACAGGTCATGATTTACAATGAGAGCTTATCATGCAAAGACTAGAGCTAGTGGAATGATATTGATCCATTTAATAGCTGTAGCAAACTTCTTTTTTTTATCAGCTTTGCATTTATACATTTATCTGCCTCAAAGGCCAATCCAATAAAGCCTCTTATTTGACTTTACCTGCTCAGACCCTGGAGTATTTTCTCTGGTTGGATTGCACTCTGATTGTTGCTGCAATTTCCTGAGTGCAATGGCACCCACTGGATTAAAGAAAGATTTCTTTCACAAGACTTTGTTTTCTTAGTCCCTTTATAGACCAGTGTCCTTTGCACTATGAAATGTCCTATTTGTAGGGAGGGAGATAAGAGTGGTGTCTGATCATATCACAGTCCAATAATAACACGCTTAAATAACTTTCTAATTTGTGATATCATTCAATATTGTGATGAAAGACATGGAGTGATATTTTCTTGGATATCATACCCACTTCTATGCACAGGTTCTCACCTTTGCATGTATTGCAAAATTAATCTTTTTATAACACAAACACTAATGTTCCTGAACTTTGAAAAAGAATTCTACCAGACTTTATGAAGAAAAGAGATTCTAAACTTTCAACTATCTGTGAAAAATAAGCTTGTTTTTCTTATTACAATACAAGTGACTAACCCAAACTTACTTCTTGCCAACCTAAAAAACAGATATTTCTCTCAATGTTTATACTTTCATATATATACGTTCTCCTCCCTTTCTCATCTTTCCTTTCTAATTTTTAAAGACAGTCTCATAGATTCCATCTTGTCTATGAACTTTGTGTGGCCAATGACAACCTTGAACTATTGGTCCTCCTGCCTCTATCTCCTGAATTTTAGGTGTGTATCACTGTATCTAGTTATGTTGAGTTTGGGATTAAACTTAGGGCTTCGAGATGCTAAGCAAACAAACAATTTTTCAATAGAGCTACCCTCAACCCTATTTCATTTGTCTTTATTTCCTTTTATCCAAATTCTTCTTTTTCATAAAATTTATTTTTATTTAATATGTACAGGTGATTACCCTGCATGAATGTCTGTACACCATGAGTGCCTTGTGACTGAAGAAATCAGACCTAGAGTTACAGAAGGTTTTGGGCCACCATGTGGGTGCTAGGAATTCAATCCAGGACTTCTGTAGTTAGAAATTTTCCTGTCCTGACCACCTGCACCCCCTCCCGGAAGCTGCTTCCAAATTACAACACAGAGGCTTATATTAATTGTAAATGCTTGGCTGATAGCTCAGGCTTATTACTAACTAGCTCTTACATTTAAGTTAACCCACATTCCTTATTTATGCTCAGTCAAGTGTTGATACCTTTATTATTATGGCATGTTCATCCCCTGCTAACTCTGCACATGGCTGGTGTCTCCTCTGACTCTGCTCTCCTTCTTTCTGTCATTCTCAGTTTTGCTTTCCTATCTAACTTCCTGCCCAGCTACTGGCCTATCAGCATTTTATTAACCAATGAGAATAATATATATTCACAGTGTACGGAAGGATTATTCCAAAACAGGCCTCTGCAAGAGCAGCCAGTCCTCTTAAACACTGAGCCACTTCTCCACCTCCTCAACTGTTTTTCAGGGGTCATCACTAAATCTGCATTTTTTTCTTTCTCTTCACTTCTTCAGACATTTTGATTTTCATCTTATCAGAATTATACAAATAAGTTTTTTGTTTGTTTGTTTCGTGATTCTGTTTCTACTCATTGTAGCTTTGTTGGAATTATTCCACCATTAAATTAGTGCTTCAGTTCTCTAGGGCTACTACTACTTGAGGAAGGAATTAGGGTGTTCTACACTCTGAAAAAAGCTTCACTTCTAAAGCTTGAAAGTAGAGTTGTTGTGTAATGTTCTTTTTAATTTACTTTTTATTTTTTGGACATTTGACCAATGTTGTGACTCATTAACAGGACAACAGATGTTCTGAGTCGTAAAAGCTCTCTGAAATATGTCAATGTGCTTTATCTTAATTTAATTATATTTTGATTTCAAATTCTACTTATTCCTCTCTATAGGAATTGACTTCAAATTCCACTTATTCCTCTCTGTAGGACTAATGGATATATTATATAAAGCTTAAGAACACAAGAAAGTGTCTGTGCTAGAAGAAAAATCTAATTATAGTGGGAATGAATAGAGATAATTACTCTTGTTTTAAGTCTTTTTTCTTGGTTAAATCTTTTCCTGGAATATATTGGTACACCTTGCTTTCTTTGAATGTTTTTTAGAACTTTGGGTTCAGAGAAGTTTGATAAAGAGAAAGATAATTGCTTGACTCTGTAATTTATTTCCAAACAAAATCATGCTTGAGAAATCAAAGGAATCCCAGTTCATCAGGATATTGGTGTAACTGGCTGCTAATAGAAGGTATTGTGGAGAGGTATAGAAGATTGTATTTTATTTGCTACTTTACTCTAAGGCATGATGAATAAATCTGCATCAACCTATTTAAGTTGTATTTGGAACAAGATAGTTGTTCATTCTCCTCCAGCTTATTATTTGTTTAAAATTTATGTAAACAACAGTTTACTGAGAAAGGGAAAATCAATTTGTTTAAAATGGGAGAAGAATTAATCTTGGAATTCTATGTTTTATTTCAATATAAAAATACATTCAATGAATATATTGCAAGTCATGACTACTTTTGCAGAAGGCAGAATATCGCTATAGTACTATTTTTCTCACATAAAGAATTCTAAAATATTTGTGTTCGATAAGACCTATGAAGTATGCAGTAACACTATATTCTCACTCCCTAACTGCACCTGGGATATGAAAATTATTCACCTTTGCCAAACACACATATATACTTCAAAATACTTTGTTTGGTGGCTAAGAGACTAGTTTAAGACTATCCTCTCATTTTTCTCTAGATGTGGTCTTGAATATATTGTTTTCTTATTCTCTGTATCTATACCAAAAATATCTTAAACAAATTATATCATAATTCTATAAAATAATATGTCTGTAAATAATCTGATTTTTTTTAGGGAAAATGCTCCTCTTAATCATAGTTTGACTTTTCCTCAAACCAACAAAAGGTCTGGTACATGTTAGCAATGACCATATATATTATTATGGTTCTGAATGAATGAAGTCAAAACAAAGAACATTAAACAATTTAGAGTATTTGAACTGCTTAAGATACCTAACACCACATAGTTTTGTAGGGAAATATATTCATTTTATTTTTAATGACCTCTAAATATCTTTTAAGTGCTTAAGAACTTAGCTAAAATTTACAATACTACACCATCTTGTCTGGGACTCTGATGGGTAGGTCAATCTATTTCAAAGTGACCACAGAGGAACTCTCATAACAATTCTTATGACTGCATTTTATTTTACTGTGTAGTACCCTGATTGTGCCATCACGGACCATCTATAAGAAAGACAAACAGTCCACGAACAATGTCAGATGTGGTGGTATTGTGTTTCCCAAAAATATTGTGCACCCTAATAAACCTATCTGGGGTCAGAGACAGAACAACCACAATATTAAACATAGAAGTTAGGCAGTGGTAGCACACACCTTTAATCCTAGCATTCCAGAGGCTGAAATCCATGTGTTCAAGGATACAGCCAAGCATGGTGACTCACACCTTTAATCCCAGAAAGTGAGCCTTTAATCCCAGGGAGTGGTGGTAGAAAGCAGAAAGGTATATAAGGCGTGAGGACCAGAAACTAGAAGCATTTGGCTGGTTAAGCATTTGGTTGGTTAAACATTTGGCTGGTTAAGCTTTTAGGTTTTGAGCAGCACAGTTCAGCTGAGAGCCATTCGGATATGAGGTCACAGAGGCTTCCAGTCTGAGAAAACAAGATCAGCTGAGAAGTTGGCCAGGTGAGGTTAGCTGTGGCTTGTTCTGTCTCTCTGATCTTCCAGTGTTCACCCCAATAACTGGCCTCAGGTTTGATTTTATTAATAAGACCTTTTAAGATTCCTGCTACAGTCAGAGGTTACCAGAATTCTGATGCTTGCAGGAGTTCTAACATCTAGTTGATATGAGCTGATAGAAATCAGCTAAACACTTTCAGGTTGTGTTATAACACAGTAGACATTTGCCCAAATTGCAACTTTCTTGAAATCTGTCTTAGTTAGGGTTATTATTGCTGCAATGTAACACCATGACCAAAAGCAACTTGGGTAGGAAGGGTTTATTTGACTTATACTTCCACATTATGTTCATCATCAAAGGAAGTCAGACAAACTCAAACAGGGCAGGAACCTGGAGTCAAAAGCTGATACAGAGGTCACAGAAGAATACTGCTTACTGGCTTGCTCCTACTGACTTGCTTCTCATGGTTTGCTCAGCCTGCTTTTATGTAGAACCCAGAACCACTGGACCAGGGGTGGCATGATCTTCAGTGGGCTGGGCCCTCCAAGATCAATCCCTAGTTATGAAAATGCTGTATAGGCTTGCCCAGAGAATAATCTTACGGAGGCGTTTTCTCAACTGAGGTTACCTTCTCTCAGATGATTACAGCTTGTCCCAAGTTGACATAAAACTATCTATTATAGCAGCAACCTGTAGCTATTAATAGTCAGTGACAAGAAGGAGATGCTAAAGAAATAGCTAAGAATAAAAGGTGCTATTTAGTTATCATCAGTAGAATTTGAGATGAACAAACTGAGACATAGCACATAAGTATGAAGAATTAGTTCCATCTCTGTCAGCAATTCCCAGTTAGACATCCATAGAACATAAAAAGTGTTTTCCAAGCAAATGCTAAGGACATCTACTACCAGCATTTATGCACCATTAATGCATTCTGGGGCTGAAGTGGCTCTAAGTGTTCATTGCTATTCCAGAAGACCCAAATTCAGTTAACAGCATCCACATCAAGAGGCTCACAACCTATAATTTAGCTCTTCAATATTTTCTGCCTTCTTTTGGCCTCCACAAGTACCCACACATATATAGCAAATAAACACACACACACACACACACACACACACACACACACACACACACACACACACACACACAAACATACACAGGTGGGGGGGAGAGAGAGAGAGAGAGAGAGAGAGAGAGAGAGAGAGAGAGAGAGAGAGAGAGAGAGAGTATTTTAAATTCAAAACCTAATTTTCATTAGAGTTACAGTACTATGAAGAGAAAACAGAAGTTGCATTCTGATGTTAACATCTCAATGTTAACTATGGCTTAAGTGTTCAAACTTCTCTGAAACAGGTGACTAAATTAGATACTGCACATGGTGCACTACTCTGCATCATCAGATTTCCTTGCAAATATAAATACTTTTCTGTACAAAGAGAGCTTTCTTTTGACTATAACAAAAAATTTAATAGTAAGGGTGAACAATATGATAGATTGCACCACCTAGCATTAGATTAAATGATTATCCAGATGCATAAAATTTACTGAAGCAGAATAGTCTTTTAGCAACAAATATAAACCTTGCCTGTGCTTTCACCCTTTAAATATGTATAGTATTAATTACCAAAATAGAACTGGTTTCATATGAAAAATAAGCCTTCTTATACAATATTTTAATAGCTCTAAGTTTAAATGAGCATGTATAAAATGAATATACAAATTTAATCAGAGTTCAGTCAAGTATATATCCAATGGGCAAAGAAAGTCAAGTACTCAAGTATCTAATTACAAAAATAATTATGGTCACACTTTATATGTCTCATTTTTTAAAATGTACAGATTAAAACAGTATATGAAAAATAAAGCAAAATGCTTACAGAAAGGCAAATACAAGAAGTTCAGAATGTTGATAGCAAATCTTCAAAATAATGAATTAAAACAAGAAATATTTTCCTAGAAGACAGGTTTGGAAGGAAATGAACTGGAGAAAATGGAGAGGAAAAGAATGAAGCATCCTATAAAACCAAGGTTCAGAAACAGTGCCTATGATTTTAAATTGCTGCTGATAAGATCTACAGTGTTTTTGTTTTTGCATTTTAATCACACAGAAGCCCTCCCTGACTGCTGAGTTCAGAGCCCATCAGTTCTGTTCACTATGTAACTCAGGATTATGCTTGTCAAATCTACAACTAGCCAATGATTTTTCTTAGTAAGGGTATACCATGCATGTGATTGTGTCTATATTTGCATGCTGGGTTCTTCTAAGTCTGAGACTTAGCTCTATTACTTTCTAAGTCTGTGCCCTCGGACAGGTCTAGTAGGAATGTAAAGAATTTCAACTGAACTGAAGCAAGGGTGGCCTGGAAGATTTCTGCACATTATAATTTTTTCTGTACCTGAGCAAAGCAGCTGATATTAATTCAGGATGGTTAAGTAGAGCATGTATAATTCAAGAGTTTTCCAGGTAATTCTACTCCCAACACTGTTAGATCTTTAGCTCTAAAGCAAGCTGCATATTACAGAGAGAATGCTGCCTTGCAGTGTGACTTTGGTCAAGTCATCGGCATCTCTGAACTTCTTTGGTTCTGCTGCTGAAGCTTGACTTCAGGGTTGTTCAGAGAATAAATTCATAAGACAACTGAAAAGCTATAAATATATACATCCAATGCATCAAAAATCTTTCAGTACAACAATGATTCAAATCCTTATATGAAGATAGGCATGTTAAAGTATGAGATAAATTCACAAGAACTTACCAAATATTCTTAGTCTTTTGTTAGTTTTTGAAGCAGAAATCACACATATGGTGAAAGAGTGTCTAGAAATTCTATGCAAAATAAGATTTAATGACTTAAGTCTTAACACCATCCTCATATTGCCAAAGATTTAAGTATGTGCAATTTTTGTTCTATAAGAATCTTGTCAGTGGTGATTCCTTATTCAATGATTGAAAAAGTATTCATTCAACCTATCCATAAGATCACAAGCTTATTTCCTCTCCTGTCATTTGTATATGAAGCACCCCCCCCCCCCAAAAGAAAGTTGAACATATTGAAGGCTTGTGCAACACTATTTAAAGGTGGTTTATCACAAGTCTGCCAGATTCACAGGTAGCTTAATGGACTGATGAGTTTGTATCTGCACAGGCTGTAAGTAAATGGAGACTGCCTGGAGGAAATGAATCACTGCAGAGTACCTCTGTGGAATCATTCTCACTTTCTCTCTCAATCTCTCTCAACCTCTCCTGTACTTCCCCCACCAGCCCCCTCTATATCCTCACACATGCTCACAGACATATTCACCTCCAAATTCACTTCCACTTGCAACTCCATTTCTATCTCTATATCCTGGCTCTCCTTAATCAGTGTGAGCAGAGCTGTTTTCCCATACATGTAGATTACATCATTTTCTTCTGTCTTACCACAAGCCCACAATGGTGGATCAAAGAGACCATAAACAAAAACCATGAAACTAGAAATCATAAAACCATAAACTGACAACTTTCAAACCATGAAGCAAAATCAATCTGTCTTTGATATTGCTTCTCTCTGGTATTTTGCCCTGAGGACAGAAATCTGACTAGCATGCTTCAGAAGCATTCCTGTTTGTACTTGGTTATTTTCTGGTTCATACCCTAGCCTATATGCCAGTATTTACCTATCACTTCCTCTACTAAATTAATCTATTCTAATGCCCTCCCTATACAGCATACAGTGAGAAAGACTAACTCTATGTAAACTAAGATATAATAACTTAAATCTCAAGACCATTTTCATATTGCCAAATATTTAAGTATGTGTCAATTTTTGTTCTGTTGTTGTCAGTGGCAATTCCTTATTCACTGATTGAAAAAGTATTTATCCAAGCAATCTGATTTTTTTCCTATAACACTTCCTTGGTTCCTATTATTTCTCTGAAATGTGTTACTCTCTGTAAAGTACTAAATTTTGTTAGATTAAAATTCCAAACTCTATCTCCTTTGTAAAATTTTTGGATAAAATGTGTCCCAACGTTGTATGTGCAACATGTATGATATCTTCAAGGACAGGGTCTTGCCATGTGGTTACACTGGGTAACCAAGGGCAATGGTAACAGGGTGTACAAGAAACATACTCTCTTCCAGCTATTCCCAGCTATTACATTGTTACTCGAAACCAAAACTCCCTGAAATATCTCCCTAAGAGGTAGAAGTAACTCTTTCTACTGCATCTAGCAGAATGTATAGTAATTATTAGAGAGAGGAATATCTTTGGAGCCTAAAAGGGAAGAGAGAAATAACACCGTGAATGACAGGCATAGTGGATGAAAGTGAGGCAGGGGAGCACACACAAAGGCTAGCATCCTTCGCTCCCTGCTTTCAGAGAGGCCAGTCCTGGATGTGACATTGATCTCTGGTGTGCTTGAGAAATCTTAACAATCTCATGCTGAGTAACTAAAGAAATCTTTTCCAATTAAAATGTGTCTTGGTTTTACCCAATGCTATATGAAGAACCTTATTCTTTTTTCCCTTTAGATTAAATTTGTTACCAATATTCATATTTTCTATTGAAGCCTCTGGCAGATTTTTAAAAAGATATTTTCATTTGTGAACAATGATGGAAAAATGAATTTCAACTTCAACATAAGAAAAAAATCAAATTAGAGAATAGCCTTTTTATATACAGAACCAAGTTATAGTTTACTAAGAGGAGGATTTACCAGAGATTTATATAGTTTTATCATGAATACTAAGGAAGAAAGACACTCACTTAAGCAAAAAAATAGTAACATCAAAACATTGTGTGAGTTGTGAGGGGCAGGGAGAGGAAGAGAGACAGAGACAGAGACACAGAGAGAGGAAGGGAGGGAGAGAGGGAGGCAGGGAAAAAGGAAGTTAGAGAGGGAAGGAAGGATTTGGTAGAACACACTTTCAGTTTAAAAAATGAAAGTAAGAATTTGCTCTTTGAAAGTAGATCACAAAGACATCCCCCATATCTATCAAAATTCAAATTCTTAACACATTAAAAGGCCTTTGTTTCAAATTAAAATAAAAAAGAATGTAAGCAGAGTATACAATAAACATAAAGAAAGTGGCAATAGATTGTGCATATTCTGATCACACATGAATGAATGCTGTTAAGAACAGGAGGACTATTTCAGACATTTCTTTTCACCTAAATGTTCAAGGGAACATTCAACTGATGTTTTCATGGATGAAATTAGAAAACCCATTGGCAGGAATCTTTTCATAGTTGCATATCAGAGACTAAACTTTGGGACTTGAGCAGCTTGAAGGTGGAGGCCCTCTTCATATTTAAACCATGGTGATCATTTCTGAGTTCTTTTGCTGTATTGGGTACAAGGGAAGTGTGACCTTCATTCTTTTGCATATAGATGCACATAATTTCTAATGTCATTTCTGAATGAGTCTGTCATTTGCTACTTAGTGGGCCCAAAACTTTTAAACACCATTCCATTTTGTATGTCTCTAATAATCTAGCAAGGTAACTTAATTATTATTATATATATTATTATAGTGTGATATACCTGAATAAAGATTGATAAATTATATTATGATATATTGTGAATTGAATTAATGGGATATTAACCCACATGTTATTTTTAAATTGTTTGGGTGTGTAGAATTTTATCAGATGACATATGTAAGAGTAGGTTTTTCCTATCAAGGATGGGCATTCATTGGTGAAGAAGAGCTATCTGGAAATTTTAAGCCTGCAGTTCACTCACAGAGATGCACTTCCATTATTCCTTTTTCAACACTTTTTAATCAGTGATATATTATTTTTCTGTTCAAATGTTTCAATTTTGGGGCTATCTTTATCCTTTACTGCTGTTCATCTGGATGTTATTATAAAGTAGACTTTGTTTTCCAGTTTAATGTTTCAGACTTATAATTTAATGTACAGGAATTAAAGTAATTTTGGGGCTGATTTTATAACCTGAAGCTTTGATATATCTTGTAATTAGACATAAAATTATTTTTTTAAAATATTTTACAAAACCTATAGGATTTGGTTCATTAAAACTTTATTTCCTGATGAACAGGCCAAGTTTTATCTACTTCCTTCTGATTCAAATACTTATTATTCTTATTTAATATAGTTGTGGTAGCTGAGACTTTAAAGTCATGTGACTGCACAGATGATTAAGAGCACTTATTGCTGTTTCAAAGGACCTTGGTTTGGTTCCCAGAAACCATATGATGGCTCACAACAATCCATGATATCAATTCCAGGGGTCCTGATACCTACCCTCTTATGATCTATGTGACACCAGGGCTACATGTGATGCATATATACATGCAGGGAAAACAATCATACATGTAAAATAAAATTTAAGATTTTAAACAGAACTTTGAAGATTTGGGTATTATTTTTAATAAAACTAGTAAGATAAGACAGGATGTGTTTTATCACATCTTATAGGAAAATCAGTTTATCCCTCAGTATTGAATATGTTGATACCTGTGATATGTGTACAACAGCATTAATTATTTGAGATAGTTTAGTTATATTGATAGTGTGTGCATTTAAAAATGATAATGGAGAATTTTTTTTAAGGATCAGAATTTAAAAGCAACAAAACAATACAACTTTTTACTGCCTGATCCAGTTCATGGGTTGTTTTTTCATTTTTCTTTGTGACTCATTGAGTTTAATCAAGAGTATCTGTGTGACCATCATTTTGGAACTATTTGTAGGAGCCTGATGGGCTTATGATTGGGTACACAACTGAAGAAATGATTGTCCCACCTACGGAATCCGAAAGCAATGAATAATTCAATAAGGAGAGGGAGGAGCTCTCAAGTTCCCAATCTAATCCTTAATTGACTGTTGCCAAGCCCAGCTTTATGTAGCCCCAGAGGTGAGAGTGACAGCTGTTCTGCTACCATTATTACAACGGTTTTCATACCTGATAAATATCACTTAATAGTTTTTCTCCCTGTCTTCAAGGTCTAATAATCATCATTCTGACCTTACTTTCATGATATTCTTTGGCCATTACAAGATGTGGTAGAAATGCACTCTTCAGGGCTGAATGCATAACAGTTAATTACTCTTAGATGCTGTTAGTCTCTGTTTATAGTCATTCAAAGAAAAGTGTTGTGATTGAATGATTGGAAGATCTTAGCAGATCTTTTCTTGAAATGCAAAGATAGTTCAACATAAAACAATCAATTATATAAACCATTAATGGAATTAAACACACAAAAACACAGAGTAATGTCTATGATTGCAAAAACTGAAAATGACACTTGGTGGGTTGAGGTTCCAGGCAGAAATAGAAGAAATTTGGGATGGGTACTATAATAAATATTGTATATGCATATGAAATTTTCAAGGAATAAATAAAATATTTTTAAATTATCTAAATTACCAAAAGGAATATTAAGGGGGAAAATCTCGCTAGTCTTTCTAGTAATCATAAAAAAATCAAATGAATAAGTTGCCAATATTCTTTCCCTGATTACTAGAATATAAGTAGGTATATGTATGTGTTTCCTTACAATAAATCACATTGACAGCTTGTGTAAGGGAAGTGAATCTCTTGTGAGAACCTAACCTGTTGCCTCTTAACAATTTAATATACAAGCCTATAAAAAAGTACAAGAATAAGATTAAGCAATTATTCATATGTTTAACATGACATAATTGTTTATAAATTATCCTGATAATTATAAGTGTGTTAGTGTTTTCATCTTTAAAATTTGCTTTGAAAAAAAGATTTTGAATGTATTCAAAAATTTGAACAAATATGAATAAAGGGATATCTTCACAAACACAAGTTCAAATCACAATAAGGAACTATTTTATTACTAAACGTCAGAATATAAGAATGTTAAATAACACTTTGTCAAGTAAAAATTAAACTGGGGAGGAATGAATAATTGCAAGAGTGTAGTCAAAAACAATTATATAAAAAAGCAGATCAGGCCGGGCGGTGGTGGCACAGGCCTTTAATCCCAGCACTCGGGAGGCAGAGCCAGGCGGATCTCTGTGAGTTTGAGGCCAGCCTGGTCTCCAAAGCGAGTTCCAGGAAAGGCGCAAAGCTACGCAGAGAAACCCTGTCTCGAAACACCAAAAAAAAAAAAAAAAAGAAAAGCAGATCAGATTTCAGATATTCTACGTACATTTTTAAACTATTCAAAATTTACATTTGTCAACTTTACTTTGTAAAAGCCCCAAAGGAATGCAGTGTGGAAGGTGCAGCTAAACTGATTATGAAACACCAATTATTCAAGCTGTAATACCAATAAGCAACTTATAATATAAATGAAAGAAAGAAAGGAAAAAAAGAAGAAAGAATCAGGTTTCATAGATATCTGTCCATGAATGGGGCTGAAATTAATAAAACAATTCTAATCTTCAGGTAAATTTTTTTTAGGGAACACAATATATCACTACATTAATTAGTATCCTCATTACTCAGACAAAATACTTGGCAGAAACAATTTAACATAGGAAATGTTTGTTTTAATTCATGGTTAGAGTGGGTTCAGTCAATGATTGATTATCCTCATGTCCTTGAGCAGAACAATTGGAGCATATCGTAGAAAGGGCTGTTTTCCTCAGGAACAGGGGAAGCAGAAAGTAAAGAAAAGGAAAAAAACTAGGTATAAGCTTCAAAGTAAAGGCTCCATAGACCTATTTCCTATAACAAAGCCCTGAATCCTACAGTTTCCCCAAATTCTTAAAATATACCATGATCTATGGCCAAATATTCAATCATGACTAAGTGACATTTTTTATTTCCCTAACACTGTCAAAGTTGGAGCTTCTTTACTTGGTTATTCATCAGTTAACCATTTCCCAAAAGATCACAATGAAAGTAATAATTATCTCCCTTTATAAAATCCTGACAGAAGAACAGGATTTTTTTTGAGATAAATTCAAAATGTCCAGCATATCTGAAACTGCAACCACAGGAGAAAAAGAACAGAACTATTTGTATAGATAAGTGAGAAGTTTTAAAAATCAACTAAGGAAAATATACTATGTACTAAGAAGCAATGAGAATCTTCAAGAAAGAATGTAACAAATAAAATGAAGTTTTACAAAGATAAAAAAATACAGTAATAAATATAAATAAACATTATGGAAGACCATATTGATACATTCAAAGAGAAGCAAAGAGAAATTGTGAAGAAACATTACAAACAGTATCACAAGAGTTCCAAGATAAATGTTTAAATAGCTAGAGAAAGTTTAAACTATAGAGAGATTGAAAGACACCATAAACATCTCTGACCAAACACAGTCTCATATGTTCTATAAAAATTAACTCAAAATGAAACTTAACCTGAAATCTAAACCAAGTTAAATAAAATGCAAGTTGAAAACATACAAATGGAGACTATAGTGTAGATGGTCATAGCCATACTCATTCCAAATTATGCCCAGAATTTTGTATGGTCTTTGGTGTTGATGAAAGAGACTATATTCTCTGTCTTTGTCTCTCTGTCTCTGTCTCTGTGTATGTGTGCTTGCACATGCATGTATATGCAGTAATTTGTAGTTATTCAAATCATGTAGTTCTTTTTCTCATAGATACATAACACACATATCTATACAGCCTCTGTTCCAGACTTTCTAGTGTCCTACCAGTAAAGGGAAGACAGTGAAGAGGTCTTCACAAAACATACGTGCTATGAGGCTTCATTTATTCCAAGTCACTAATATAAGTGAATCAGACATTTACACCGTTAATATAACTGTTAACTAAGAATGTGCTGTTAACTAAGAATGCTTAGGCTACTCTATGAGTCAGCCCAATACTAATAGGAATGAGGACTGACCTAGCTTTAGTCTGTGGTTGCATGTTGTACTGTGTTCTATAAATGACAAATAAATTTACTTAGCTCACAGACCAGGAGGTTCAAGAGCATGATACAGCATATGCATATGCTCAGCTCTGGCAAAGCCTTTATGATAAATGGCTCCCCAGTGGTAGGGAGGTCTTGGGGGAAAAAAGTCATATGGAGACAGGAAACAAACAAAGCAGGAGCAACTGCACTAGCATTAAAACTTATTCACAGAAGTACTATCTTGACCATTGAGATCAGTATCAATCACACCTAAGGGTTGTATCCACCCCTAATCTGATTGACTTTTAGTGTTCCAAGCCTCTTAAAGTTTCTATCACTTAAATTCAGAGGTCCAGATCTCTGGTACAATAAATTTGGAAGAATTCATTCAATCTATACCCATACTACAGGAAATCTCTAGAATTTGTAACAATTATGATTCTGGGAACACATCAAGGCAGAATTTCCACTGCCTTTCATCATGAAAGGAAGTTATGTCAAAATATATGAGAAGTAATCTCTCAAAGAAATCATATGCTTTACTGTTAATGACTTATGGTGGAAGGAATGTGTTTTGAAAAGGATAGCAACTTCCTTATATCAAGTCAGGATTCTACATATAAGAGGTGAAGTATGACATAGAATAAATGGAGCCTAGAATTCAGTTGTGAGACCTGAGTTCTTCCCTAATTAGAAAGTTATGTGAACTGACGTTTTTATATCAATTCTCAAACCATTTTCCTATTTATTAGAAACAAGGGGGTAGTATTTCATGTCTGTATTTCCACTGAAGAAAGTTGAGAAAACACTTGTAATGGAGAAATAGTCTAAGAATTCAAGGAACTGTCATTCACAAACTTTTGGTAAACAAAAGCAAATTTATGATTATTCATTAGTAAATTCAGTTTTTATAAATCAGTCATTAAAGAGACTATCAGTTCAATTTTGATATCTTAGTAACCAACACATTCCTTAAACTAATCGACAGTCATTGGGTTTTAGCTCCATAAAAAATACAGTTAACATATGTGAGATACTTGTTATCTCACAGTGAGAAATCAAATTCCAAAGTTTGCTTTTATTAGCTGCTGCAATATATAATTGGCTTGGGCCCTAAAATTTGTCTCAAACATCTGTAAAGGCAATAAACCTATTACAGAAGCCATCTGGATCTAGAATGTAAAATGAAGCATAAAACTGGAAACAAATTCCTATATTTGGAATAACTGATAATTCAACAGGTAGTATGTCACAGGACATGACAAACCATGTTACTATTATGGAGATGGACAGTTCTATACAGAGTGTTACTGATTACTAGATCTCAATCTTGATGGCCTCACAGTGATCCATCCCTAAAGCAGCCTGAGCATCCATCCACACTGCTTACCTGACTCACAACCTTGGAGTCCTGATCTCATTTATCTTAAGAAACATCCAGCTCAAACATTTGCATGGATAAGGACATAATTAATGACCTTAGGCAAATTTCTCATACCTTTAGGACACTGAACTGACATGCTGATAAATATGGGAAATTTTACTATTAGCCCACCCCTGATAATTTATTTGGATTACTGAAAGTTGATTACATGGCTGAGTTTGTTACTATGGGAGATAACAGAACAAAGGAAAACTAAAATCCAAATGCAAAATGTGGTCCTAATAATTCTAGAATATTCTAAACCTCCAACATTGTTTTTAGTCACAGGTAGATTGAAATCTGATGTCATGTTAAGTAAAAATATACAGATTTGTTGTTTGAAAAAAAGAAAAACCTTTTCCTGGGGGACAAAACACCTGCATCTACTCACAACAAATGAGGAACACATGACATAAGAAAGTATCGATACCACCAAAGCCCAACTTTGTGAACAGTGACTTTTATTAGGATTACTTACAGGAGTATGAGAGAGAAGTGACTAATAGGAGAAGAAATGACCCAAAAGAGCTCCATCCCTAAAGTCCATCCCAGCATGGATGATAGGTCACAAAGGTGGCAACTTGGAGCACACTGCACAGTCTATATGAAGTGGGAGAGAGTCCTTTCCAGGTACCTCAGTTGGTCTAAACCTCTTCCAGGCAGCTCACCTGGTTTCTACTTCTTTCAGGGAACTGGTCTGGTCTGAGAGTCTTTGCAGTTTGACTCTGATGCATCTGAGGGAAACTCTGGTCGTTTATTGCTTTCTGTGGCAAAGAAGGGGCTAGTAAATATGGTCAGTTTTAGGGACTTCCTGAAGCTATTTTGAGTTGTGTTTCCCTTCCTGCTTGAAGAGCTTCCTCCAGGATGGAATGTTTTGATTGCATTGTAAACTGCTAACAAACAGTTTTAAATTCTAATTACACAACAGACTCAGTGGATGCTAGATGAAGTAGGAGGTTATATGACTTTTCTAGAACTCTTTTTCTGTAGAACTTTTACTGAAAACATTATATGATTTTAGTTAGAATTAAATGATACAATTCATAAAAGTACTTAGAAGTCTGAGCATTAATTCTCTAAAAAGTATAGTTTTATGCTATGATATTTCATTCTTATTAAAATTAAACCACATACATCTAAGACAGTGAGTTAAAAATTTTCTCACTTTTTTATTGACATATTCCCTCATATCTTGTAATGAACATAAAAATGTTATAATAATAGAGTATAGCCATTGTGAATTTAAAACAAATGGAAACGACATTTTCCCTTTTTATTTTGTGATATACATAAAATTCCAGATATCAGAAGATTTTGGCTATAGGTTCATCCCAATACATACTGTTTATTAATTTTAATGTCTCTTAGGAACCAGTTTTCTATAATTATAAAAATAGAAATAGCATGTAACCCAGTCCATGAGGCATCAGTAATATCTAAAACAAATTTTTATGGGAAAAAGTCTGTAAGCTTACAAATTCTTATTTATTATTTGACCTTTTGACTTAGTAATGCAATTCATTTACATTTGTACTTAGAAAGCAGTTCTAAAAAAAGCATATCTCCAAATTCTTACAGTGCTCTTTTCCTGACAACTTATTGCAAAAATAATCTAAAACAGCAGAACTTGAAACAATTATTGAGTGGGAAGCCATGGAACTACTAAATAGATTACACCTTTAATACTTTGCTACATTTGTTTATAATCTGCCCATGAACATCTCCTTTCTCCAAACTTATATTAACTTTACTCTTTGATACATATAGTCAAGTGATTGTACAATTTTAATTTTGTTCAAATAATGAAAATTATTTGTTTTTTTTAAAGAAACTGATTTATATTTTTTCAAATGCTGTTAGAATTATTTTTTTAAAATTATAACTAAAATCATAAAAGATATTTGACAATACATTTCCTTTTTATGAACATTTTCTCTCAGAATTTGTTGGTGGACTATGCTGTCTTCATTAGGCAAGTGGGGAGATATTACTCCATTATTTTCAGAAAAGTTTGGTGTAATATAAGTGTTACTATTAAAGTATTTGGTAGATGTCACCTGTGCAAATTTATGGTGTGTTTTTGTTTGTGTTAATTTTTTGTTTATTTTTTTTCACTGAGAGGTCAAAAAACATTTATATATATATTTATATTTTTCTTGTTATTTCTATTTTTTACTCTATTATTTGTGGTGATATTTTATTTGTGCTTTAATAAATAAAGGTTGCCTGGAGATCAGAGGGAATAGCAAGACATTTTAAGTAAACAAAGAAGTCAGGCAATGGTAGCACAAGCCCTTAATCCTGTCACTTGGCAGGCAGCATCTCTGTGGGTTCAAGGCCACACTGGAAACAGAGCCAGGTATGGTGGCACATGCCTTAAATTCCAAAACTAGTTAACCATAGAGGTCTGGAGGTCTGTACAGACAGACAGGAAGTGATAGAGATTTGTAGGAAGAGGAAGTGATGTAGCTGAATGGAGAGAGCCAGTCAGATGGCAGAACAGCAAGGCATATAGGCATGGGTAGACAGGAAGTAACTCGAATTTGGAAGCTGAAGAGTTGGTGAGGTAAGGTTGACTGGTGGCTTTCCCTATTTCCCTGATCTTCCTAAGGCTTTCACCCCTATATTCAGCTTTGTGTTTTTTATTTAATAAGACCATTTAGAAATTCATCTATAATCATTGATTTCATCAGCAATTTTACAATGTGCTGGTATAAATTTTGTTTGTATTTGTTCTAATCCTTTTGACTAAATGGATGTACAATACTCACTTGAAGTTCTCACCAATTTGAGGCAATTTTTGCCAACCATTCCAAAACTTTTTTCTAATCTATTATTTCTCCCCAACATCCTGAGCTCCCAGTTATTTTACACAACATATTACATAATATTACATCATAATTTGTAAAATGTCGGTCTATTATCTTTCACAGTACGAACTGATCCATTCTATGGTAATTTTGCACATTTTCAATTATATTTATTAATAATTTTATGGCAATCTTGCACATTTTCAATTATATTGATTAGTCATTGTATATCAATGTGTCTGTGAGTATTGTCACACTTACAGGAGGTCAGAGGACAACTTGCCCATGCTGAGTCTCTTCTGCAGCAATGTAGATCTTTGGGATTAATGCAGTTTGTCAGGCTTGGTTCCAAGTTCCTTTACTACTGATCTAGGTGATCCTTTGTTTTTTGTTTGTTTGTCTCTTTGGTATTGTTTGCTTTGCTTTGCCTGAATTTTCTCCTAATTTATTGTATTACATCTTTTATTATTCACCAGTGTTGTTACTTCCTTTGTTCCTTTAAGAAATTATACATTTTGGGGGGATTCAATAATTCAATTAATTGGCTCTGTTTTTTACCCCTGAGGTTTCCTATGTGTTAATTTATTGTTATATTTCTTTAAAGCCTCAAAATTATTTCAACAGATGCTTCAAAGATCTGGTCATCTGTTTATAATGAAATTTATTTTTTTCTAATCAATTATATTATTTATATCAGGAAACAATTATACTCTTGCTTCTTCCCAGCTATAGTAGTTTTCATTGCATTGCATTCATTTTATATATAATACTCTATGGAATCTGAAATTGATTATCTTCTATCAAGCTTTAAACACAATTTGGACATTGTTGAATTAATAACAGCTATTGCAGTTCTTTATAGCTGTTTATGTTTTTTCTTTTCTTCTTTCTTATGCTTATGATGGCAACTCTTCTTCAGGTACAAATTCTGTATCTTTCTCCTTATTCTACACACAGTCTTAGTCTTTCTATTGGACTTCCCAGGGTGTTAACTAAATGTGGTGATTAGAGAAGTATGTTTGTAAAGTAAGAAATCCATGGGAGTCTTCTTAAGGACTATTAGGAAGCTTACTAGGATGTAAATTGAGGAAATACACTCATGAATACAGAACTTAATAAACCACTGAAGTTGTCCTCTGTTCTGACCTAGAGTGAATCCACCTGGCAGGCAGCTCAGGCCAGGAACCAAGAACAAGGGAGAAGGGGCCTTGTAACCCCACTCCTTTTCCTTTTAAGAGGTCACATATGATGGCCAAAAGTACTACCTCCTTTCTGCCATATAGCCCAAGGTCATGGGCAGAGCAAATACCACTGTATTTCCCCTTTTTTGTCTAAATGAGAAGGTTCTAAACCTAATATACAAACTATATACAATAAGAATGATTATCAAGTATTGTCCAGGAGAAAAAAAAAAGCTAATTAAACAAAAATGGAGCTACAACCAACAAGAACAACATCAAACAAGAAACACATGCTAAATGTCCAGAAATGTCCAAAACATAGGTAAATGACAAATTACTGAGATTACTCCAATAGCTGTCCTATTATGAAGAATCTAACTCTAGTTCCTAATATGTTCTTAGCTAAGATACAAGAGGATTGTAACTAACTATCTAGTCTTCAACACCATCAAAGACCTAAGAAGGAAAATAATATTATCTGAGAAAACAGGAAGAGCAAACAAGCAATTTCCAAAAAATTGTGAGAGTAGACAGAGAGAGCTGACAGCCTGGACAATCAACTAAAGATTTGTAGCACTGTTGAGGCATTCATTTTGGCTACAGGCCTAGAATGTCTTGTGGTGACATTGTGTTCCCTGTGGTGGTATTGTGTTCCCCAAAATATTGTGCATGCTAGTAAACTTATCTGGGGTCAGAGAACAGAACAGGCACAATATTAAACATAGAGGATAGGCAGTGGTAGCACACGCCTTTAATCCGAGCATTCCAGAGACAGAGATCTACCTGGATCTCTGTGTTCAAGGATACAGTCAAGCATGGTGACTCATGCCTTTAATCCCAGAAAGTGAGCCTTTAATCCCAGGGAGTGATGACAGAAAGCAGAAAGGTATATAAGGCATGAAGACGAGAAACTAGAAGCCTTTGGCTAGTTAAGCTTTTAGGCTTTGAGCAGCAGTTCAGCTGAGATCCATTTGGATGAGGACTCAGAAGCTTCCAGTCTGAGGAAAGAAGATCAGCTGAGGAATTGGCAAGGTGAGGTTGCTATGGCTTTTTCTGCCTCTCTGATCTCCAGCATTCACCCCAATACCTGGCTTCAGGTTTGATTTTATTAATAAGACCTGTTAAGATTTGTGCTATAGTTCCCCAATATATTGTAAACACTAATAAACTTATCTGGGATCAGAGACTAGAATAGCCACTGTTTGTAGCTTGGCCCTGGCCCTCTTTTGTCTAAAATAATAAAAGGTTACAGTGAAGAATTTTCTGGCCTCTATATCTAGTGGCTGTTCTGTTCTCTGGTCGCAGAAAAGTTTATTAGTATTCTCAATATATTGGGGAACACAATATCACCACAGTATCTGACAGATCATTTTCAGAAGCAGGAATTTTGAAGGACTATCTAACCCTGTCTTGGCAAGGTTCAGTAGTCACTTTTCCTTCTGTTCTGCTTGTCCAGAAAAGACAGCATTCATGCTATCAGTAGTCAAGGCAAGGGCAGTTCTTTGCCCAGCAGGCCATTTTGTGCCAAGAAGATGACAAACTTCCATACTGAGTGTCTTTGAATCCCAACATTCTCTTCAGAGTAGATGGCTGCTGCCAGGAGCAATCGTGTCTCACATCATTAGAATTCTAAGTTATCAAAACATTTAAATGCCATATTCTCTAGGCCTATAAAATGCTTGAAGGTTATCTATCCATCTGACATGTGTTTCTCTAAATCTGGAAAACCTAACTAACATAACTATAGATATGGCAAGCATGGGTGACTATTAATCTATAAGTCTTATCTACCTAAATAACCTAAGGACTAAGGTTTCACAAAGGTCAAGGTAAACAGTCTGTAAACAGATGTACAGTATAAGGACAATGACTTCAAAATTGTGACAATACACAAAATATCTTAAATAGAGGTAGAAATGTATAGTGCAGTATGATAACAATATCCCTAATATCTATCAATATACAAAATATCACAAATAGAGGTAAAACATTCATACAGTATGACAAATAAATTTTATGTTTATAACAATATATAAAATATTTCAAATAAGAGTAAGAATATGTGTACAATATGTTTTGAGTTATTGTTTTGAATTTGTGTCAACACACAAATTATCTTAAATAGGAGTAGAAAAATACTTTACACTTGTTATCAATATACAAGAATCTATATCAGTGCAAATTAACTAAGGCTGACAGTTTGCTCAATAGTTTACTAGTATATACAATTATCTACCTTAATATATTATACCCATCCATCCCCCTTTTTTCTTTTCCAAAAAAGAATTCTGAGTCTAAGTTTTATTGTTTCCTCCCCAACTTTATAACAACTTAAGCATAACCCTGTGAAAATGAAAACTTTGGGCACCAGATAAAGTGAGAAATACACAGGACTCTGCTTAAGAAGTATTAGGGAACTTGTTAAGATATAAATTGAGGAGATACACTCATGGATACAGAACCAAGTAAGGAGCTGAATTTGTTCTCTCTTTTGACCTGGAGTGAATCCACCTGGCAGTCAGCTCATGCCAGGAACCAGGAACCAGGGATAAGGGGCCTTCTGACCCCTCTTCCTTTCCTTTTAAGAGGTCACATATGAGGGGCAAGAAGCACCGCCTCCTTTGGTCCTTATAGCCCAAAATCATGGGTGGATCAACTACTACTACATGTTTGTTTTGGTTTAGCTATAAGACCAGTGTCTTCTAACACTTCCTAACTTCTGGTCTTTTTCTCAGACTCACATAGCAGCATCTCTCTGTTTGTACTAGTGTTGTCTTGTTTTCCAAGCTGCTAGTGGAGCTGTAGGACAGTGACCTTCAGAGCATCACAATGCTGCCTCTGTCCCTGACTCAGTGTGGCTTTATCTTTCATGCATTTTAAGGATCTTCTAAAGAGCTATCTCAGAAATATGAACTCTATTTTGGAATATATGTTTATACTGTAAAGACGTGTCTCTGCCTAAGGCACCTTCTGATTGGTTTAATAAAGAGCTCAATGGCCAATCATTAGGCAAGAGAGAATAGGTATGACTTCCAGGCCAAGATAGAGTAACTTGGAGGAAGAATCTAGGTGTGAAAATTTTGCTAGCAGACTCAGAGCAAGTCGGATGTACTGAACTAAGAAGAGGTAACTGAGCCACATAGCAGAATGTAGATTTAAAAAAAATATGGATTAATTATGTTATAAGAGCTAGTTGGGGAAAAGCCTACACTAAAGCAAAGCTATCATAATTAATAAAACCCTGGGTTATTATTTGTGAACTGATGATACAAAGATAGTCTAACAAGACAGCTTGCTACATTTGGTGCCCGATGTCAGCATGCAAATCCACTTAGGGCCTGAGAAAGCAGAAAAGTAAATAAAAATACTTGCAGTATGCTCAGTGCTTATAGTCTACAGAGGCCTTTTTTTTCTTTTGCATTTCTGAAAAAAATTTATTGGCCTTCTGGATAAAATTTATTTGCCAGGAAGGATGATCCCATCATACTTCTGCTGGAACCAGTGCATGGCCTCCTCTCTGCTGATTCTGTGTTTGGCCCCAAGAGGCCCTGCTACCAAGAATTTGAATGAGATTTGTCAGCAAAAGACAGCACACTACTCGGTGGCAGGAGAATAGGTAGAAGCTTGTACCAGAGCTGAGTAATATAGACTGGATCCAGGCCAGGGCTGCAGGCATGAATCTCTGCTCTCACCAACCAGAATGGGGCAGAGTCAGCCACCAGGCCATGTGCTAAGTGGATACCTGTGGTGAAGGAACTACCCAAAGTGTAGCAGTTTAAGGTTTGGCACACATAGTCAGAGAATGTTGCAGACATGAAAAAAAGACAGATCCTGGCTGGGGAAAAAAAAAAAAAAAACAACCCTCTGAACAGGTTGCAGTATGCTTAAAAATGTGCTTAGACGCTGAAGAAAGAAAGCTAAAATGAATATAGACAGTCATAGAAAAATAAACAAGCAGTTTAAAAATAATAACTCTTTAAAGGAAGAGTAAAGTTTTATATAAACAATGAGCCACAAAGGGATGGGAAATGCACAGGGTGCCTGGATCCTGTATGGTGCTTTTTTAACTTTGAATTTTTTAAATGCTGATGAGGCAACAGCAGTTGTTGAGAGACATTGGGTTGTGGAAGGGACTGCTGAATTAAACCAGTCTATATACTTTAGGGATGTCTTGGCTTCAAAATGGAAGTTGGGCAATGTGTTGCATTGGGGGAGAGGTTTGGCTATGGTATTCACAGGAATCAAGAAGCTATGTAGCCAAAAGTTTCTCTGATCCTGCCCAGCACTGCAGTTGAGACGAATCACTCCCACTCACATCCTGTAGCCACTTGGTCACAAGGAAACACAAAGAGGCTTTATTATTTATAAACTGTATGGCCTATGGGTCAGGATTCTTGTTAGCTAGCTCTTATAACAAGTCAACTCATTTCTATTAATCTGTATGCCATGATGTTACCTATCTGTCATCTTGTTGCTCCTTGGGCAGTGAGCTGGTATCTTCCCACTCTCCTTTCTTGTCCTCTCTCTCCAGTTGGAATGTACTACCTGACCTTATTCTGCCTCACCATTGGCCAAACAGCTTTATTTATCAACCAATCAGAGCAACACATATTCACAGTGTCCAGAAAGACATCCTACAGCACTTACCCTTTTCTGTCTAACCAAAAAGGAAAATTTTAACTTTAACATAGTAAAATTACATATAACAAAATAGATATCAAACAAGGATTACAGTTACAATATCTAGTCTATTTATATTTGGCAAAATTAGAAAATATTCTACTGTCTGTCTTGTAAGTCTAAAGTTTCATATCTACTTTATCTCTTATCATGACTAAGGAAAGGTATAATTATAACTATCTAGTCTACAATTCCATCAAAGACTCCAGAAGGATATAATATTACCTAAGTAATTAGGAAGTACATTATAAGCAACTCTGAAGTTCTAGAAAGGACAGAGACATCTGGCTGCCTGGACAGTCACCCAAGTTCTTCTGCAACATTGGGACACCCATCTTTAGCCTATAGGCCTAGAGTCTCTGACATACTTTGTAGTTAAGCAGGAAATTTGAAAGATTGTCTCACATATTAGCAAAGTTCATCAGTCACTTCTCCCTATATCCTGAAGAATGTCTGGAAGTCTCCTCTGTGAGGCAGGAACCTGAAGAACCAACTTACCCTGTTTAGGCAAAGGTTAGTGGTCACTTTTCCATGGGTCCTGCATGTCCAGTCTATACAACATATTGTCAAGCAGTCCAGGCAAGAACAGTTTCTTGCCCAAATGGCCAGTTTTGCCAAAAGGAAGATAAACTCCATATGGAGTGTCTTTGATGCCCATCTTCCTCTTTCAAGTAAATCAGTGCTGCCAAGAGCAATCATGTATCATATCAATAAAATTATAAGTTACCAAAACACTTAAGTGCCATATTCTCTAGGTCTATGAAATGTTTGAAGATTACTTATCCATCTGACATATGTTTCTGTAAATATGGAGAACCTAGCTAACATAACTATAGAAATGCAAGCATGGGTGACTATAGTTTGGTAAGTCTTATCTACCAAAATAACCTAAGAACTAAGGCTTCAAATTAACAGGATAAATAGTCTTCAATCAGGTATATTGTATAAGGACAATGACCTCAAAATTGTGACAATACACAAACTATCTTAAACAGAGGTAGAAATGTATAGTGCAATATGTAATATGAAAACAATATCCTTAATTTGTATCAATATATAAAATATTTCAAACAGGAGTAGAAATATATGTACAATACAGCAAATATAGTTTTTGTATCAATATACAAATTATCTCAAATAGGGATATAAGAATAGTTCACATTTGTATCAAATATACAAGAATCCATATCAGGGCAAATTATCCAAGGCTGATACTTTGCTAAAACTGTTTACTAGTTTTTCAATAATCTAACTCAATACACTATACCTATCCATTCCCCTTTTTCTTTTCTACAGGAGAATACTGAGTGTAAATTTTATTGTTTCACCCCAAGCCCTATAACCATCCATCCATAACCCTGAGAAAAATGAAACCTTTGGGAGATGGGAGAATGGCTCCCTGCTGTTTAGGGCGCAATGGTATCTCTGTGGGGTCCTGAAAGAAAGATTAGATAGTTAAGTCTCAATGGGGATAGCTGTAGAGTCTGCAGCCAGTCTCACAGTAATGGATGAGATTGTCTGAGATTCTAGCTAGAAGTGTAGTATGATAGACCATCTCATCTTAGGACTATCCTGAAGAGTTTTCAGTCGAAAACTGATCATTGAGTAATGTTCTTAGGTACAATGGCATCTTTCTGATCTGAGTAGAGTTGTTGTTGTGGGGCCCCATCTTCCTTCTGGAGACTTCAAAGATTGCTATTGGGCAAACTTAGTTTCACTATGGAAAACTTGAACATTATTAATATCAAAACGGAAAGTTTGAATTTTAAGATGGCATGACATGTGAGGAAGGAGTCTGAGAAATCGAGGATAAGTATGGAGAGAAACAGAATCTTGATAGCAGTGGTCCTTAGATTATTGGTTTTCTTCTATTTCACATCAGTTGGCTCTTATGATATGAGACAGAATCTCTTAATATTTCTTTTAGGAACATGCTTGGGTTTAGAGAAGGAGAGAGCCACATTCTAACTCCAAAGCCAGCTTGATTTATAATTGAATCAGGATCACAACTATTCTAGAGTTAGAGAGATATTGATGCTAGTAAGTGAGATATTACCCTGTATAGTATATTGGTACCAATCAATTCTTCTCTTCTGCTGTAGCCATCTGGGTGTTCAAAGCCTTATGATTGCTTGAAGATGGGCATTCCTATTATCCTGTAAAGACAAAAAACAGAACCCTGCTCCAACCCTTGTTTGTTGAGTTTTCTTACAACTTGCAGAGTTGTCAAATCAGTGGGTGAGCTATTACTCCTCCTCAGCAAGGGTTTTCTCCTGTTTGAAGCAATTTTTTATTAATTTTGTTTGTTTCCATTGCTTTTTTTTCTTCTGCAGAAGCAAAAGCAAAACCCCTTCCCCAACATAGGATGTATCTTGGCTTCCATTCTGAAGTGAACACATCTTTGAAGTAAACCAGTTGGTTTAGCTCAGAAGTTTTTTCTGTTGTTTAATGTCTCTCTGCAGCTGTTGTTCCTTTCTCATCAGCATTGAAAACATTCAGTGTTAATAAAGCATTATGTAATCTATTTCTAGGAGTCATTGTCACCTCTTTCTGTTTATTTAGCATATCCTTTAAAGTTTGGTTGGATCTTTCTATCACAGCTTGATCTGTGGGATTTTGTGGTATACCTACAACATGCATTACATTGTAATAAGCAAAAAAAAACTGTCTCATTTTATTTTAGACATACACTGGAGCATTGTCAGTCTTAATTTATACATGTATTCCCATGATGGCCATAAATTCTAACAGGTATATAATCACAGAGTCAGCCTTTTCAGAACTCATAGGAGTTGCCCACGTGAATCCTGAGTAGGTGTCAATGGTATGGTGTACATATTTTAATCTTCCAGATTCTGAAAAGTGAAACACAACTATTTGCCAAATTTCATTTCTTTGTATACCTTTAAGATTACTTCCTGCAGGTAATGGAGTTAGGTTACAGAAGGAACAAGTAGGACTTTTTTTTTTTTTTTTGCAATTTCCTTGGCTTATTGTCAAGTGATGGAAAGTCCTTTTTCAAACCTTTGCTACTTACATGGTATTTCTTGTGAAATTATGAGGTTTCTACCAGATTACCTATTAATAACTGATTAATCTCATCATTATCTTGTGCTAAAGGACCTGGCAACCTATATGGGATCTGATGCGTTTTATATATACAGGATGTTCCATATTTCTGATGATTTCCTGTGTTGACATAAATGGTAAAGTTAATTCTGTATTATCAGGAATAAATTCAGCAGTTTTAATATGTAAAACAACTCTCTCTGCATATTGAGAGCTAGAAACTGCATTGAGTGGTTCCATGAAGTCTATTAGCACCATAAGATTGGCATAGAGTTCTGCCTTTTGTACAGAATTGTAGGGGCTTTGAACCACTTTACTTAAGTCTCCTGATTTAGATCCTGCCTTTCCTGATATATTTGCATCAGTATAGAATGTGAGAACTCCAGAGATTGGTTTTTGCTGTACAATGTGAGGAAGGACCCATTTGGTTCTTTTTATGAATTCTATTCTCTTACTTTGGGGATAGCAATTGTTAATCTCTCCCAAAAAGTTGCTGCAGGCTCTTTGCCAGTATTCATTATCTTTCCATAAAGAGGAAATTTCCTCCTTAGTTATAGGTACTACAACTTTGGCTGGGAACATTCCTGTCAACTGACAAAGTCTTAATTTTCCTTATAGAATGAAATCAGAGATCTTTTCTACATAAGTCTTTAACTTCTTACTCAGTTTACATGGTATAAATATCCATTCCAGTATAGTATCTTCCCTCTGCATCAAAATTCCTGTGGGGGAGTGTAGCATGAATTTTAAAAGGTCATATTAATTAAATCAAACGTAAGGCCAGTTATTGTGGTGAATGCTGGAAGATCAGAGAAGCAGAACAAGCCACAGCTATCTCACCTCGCCAGTTCCTCAGCTGATCCTGTTTCCTCAGACTGAAAGCTTCTGGGTCCTCATTCAGAATGAATCTCAGCTGAACTATGCTGCTTGAAAGCCTGAATGCTTAACCAGCTAAAAGCTTCTAGTTTCTGGTCTTCACACCTTATATACCTTTCTACTTTCTACCATCACTCCCTGGGATTAAAAGCTCACTTCCCCCCCCCCCCAAAAAAAAAAAAAAAGCCGGGCGGTGGTGGCGCACGCCTTTAATCCCAGCACTCGGGAGGCAGAGCCAGGTGGATCTCTGTGAGTTCGAGGCCAGCCTGGTCTCCAAAGCGAGTTCCAGGAAAGGCACAAAGCTACACAGAGAAACCCTGTCTCGAAAAACCAAAAAAAAAAAAAAAAAAAAAAAAAAGCTCACTTTCTGGGATTAAAGGCGTATGTCACCATGCTTGGCTGTTTCCAATGTGGCCTTGAACTCACAGAGATCCAGAGGGATTTCTGCCTCTGGAATGCTAGGATTAAAGGTGTGAGTGTCACAATTTTCTAGCCTCTGTATCTAGTGGCTGCTTTGTTCTTTGAACCCAGATAAGTTTATTAGGGTGCACAATATTTTGAGGAACACAGTACCACCACAGGGGAATGTCTGTAGGGAGTATGACCAGAATGAAGTTAAGTTCTGGATTCACATGATCCACATGTGCCTCTCATATTTTCTTTTCTATTAGAGCCAATTCCTTCTCAGCTCCAGTTGATAATTCTCTTGGACTATTTAAGTCCTTGTCACCTTTTAGGGTATTGGCCAAATTTACTAGTCCATATTTAGGTATTCCAATGAGGGTCTGTAATTTGGAAATGCTTCCTAACAATTTTTGAAAATAACTAAGAGTTGTACCTTTTGGGCTCTATTTTTTTTGGAAATTTATCCTATACCCTAAGTAATTAATAGAATTTCCTCTTTGAATTCTTTCAGGAGCAATTTTAATCCCCAATGAGACAAAACTTTCTTTACTTCTTCAAACGTGTTTTCCAAGGTATCTAGCTTTGGATCAGCTAATAAGATATCATCCACATAATGGTAGATTATAGATTGTGGAAATTTTGTATGAATTATTTCCAACATTTTTTTGCATGAAGTATTGGCACAGGTAGGGCTATTTAACATTCTCTGAGAGAGCATCTTCCATTGATATCTCTTGACTGGCTGAGAATTATTACAAGTAGGTACTGTGAAGACAAATTTTTCTCTATCTTTTTCTTGTAGAGGTATGGTAAAGAAATGGTCTTTTGAGTCGATACCTATAATAGGCCATTCTTTAGGTAACAGAGAAAGCAAGGGCATCTCATTCTGTAAGGAGCCCAGAGGCTGAATTACTTCATTTATGTCTCTCAGATCTGTCAGCATTCTCCATTTACCAGATTTCTTTTTAACAACAAATACAGGAGAATTCCAGGGCCTGGTAGATTCTTCAATGTGTTGAGCACTTAACTGCTCCTGAACCAGCTGTTCTAAAGCTTGTAATTTCTCTTGTGTCAGAAGCCATTGTCTAATCCAGACAGGTTTATCCATTAACCATTTTAAAGGTAAGGCTGTTGGTACTTCTAAGAATTCAACAGCAGTTTTGCTCTGTTTATAAACAGCCTGAATGGTTGGTGTTTTTTTTTTGTGTGGTATCTTATAATATTATTCACATATATTTTGTAGTATCTTATATTATTACCAGTATCTTATAATGTTGGTAACAGAATATGGACCAAAGAAATATTGATCTATGTTCCACTCCTTGAGATGGGAGGAATTTTAATCTGGGTATTTCATTGCTGTAACAGATCTCAGCCCTAAAGAGTCAGTGCTACATTTGCCACATTTGGCTTCAGCCTTTCTCTTTGTCCTTCTGGTCCTATGCATTCAACCCATCTCAAACTTTGTTTTACTTGAGATAGGGTTCCAGTCTCTAGAAATTGGACATTTACTTTTTGAAGAGGCCAATTTGGATGCCGTGATTTTGGTGTGATTATAGTCACATCCATACCTGTGTCCACTAACCCTTAAGGACAATGTTATTAATTCACACTTTAAGCTTTGGTCTTTGTTCATTTATGGGATTCTCCCAAAATATGTATTTTATGTTTTGGGGGGGGGAATTTTTGATCCATTATCAAAGTTGTTCTATCATCCAATGCAGTATCATTCTTTATATTACATACCTGGTTATTTAATTGTCCTAGGAAGGAATTTTCTCTACAGTGACTGGAAATGCTTAGACCACGTTCAGTTTGGGGGCTTGTAGGGTGAATCCACCACTCAGGCAGAAGCAGGGAGAAGAGTTACATGACCCTTCTGCCTCTCCTTTTAAGAGGTCACTTACAAGGGCAAGAAGCACTGTCTCCTTCGAGCCCAATAGGCCAAGGTCATGGGCAAAGCAAATACCACTACATTGCTATGGATTTTTTCAAAATTAATAAGGACCATATTGGATTGAGGGAGACATCCTAAAAATCCTGGCTACAGACATGAATTAAAAAAATAAGAAAAACTACAAAATAGGTGATGTATAAGCTGATCCTTCTGTATGAGAACAGTTCTGAGACTGGATGAAACATGATAAATCTTATTGGCTAGAGTCTTCATTACAGATTAGTTTTGCAGTCCAAAAAGACATATAAAGTTTCCTGATGCCTTTTACATCCTTAAACATGAAACAAAAAATTGTCTTTAACTGACCTATGCGTACTATATATTCCATACTTCTGTTAATACAGACATGTATGTTACTTTTAAAATTTTGTGTTTTCAGGGAAAAAAAAAGAGCAGACATCAGTGAAGACATGTAGCCCAGGTGATCCTCCAGCTAGACAGGAAAGAGTAGATGGTACTTCCAGGAAGAGAGAGAAAAACTGGTAGGAGGAAACTAGATGTGTTATTTTGGCAGCAGAGTTAAAGCAAGTCAAATGTGCCATGCTAAGAAGAGGTAACCAAGCCACATGGCAGAACATAGATTTAAAAAAAATACAAGTTAACTAAGGTATAAGAGCTAGCTGGGGAAAAGCCTAAGCTAAGGCAAAGCTTTCATAATTAATAGTAAGTCTCTGGGTAATTATTTGCAGGCTAGTGGTCCAAAGACAGACTGACAAGAAACCTTGGTACAGAGCTCTGTCTTGGCTTCATCTGGTCATGACGACCTCAATCTGTTTAAATTGCTCCTGTCAACCTTTTCAGAATACACACATCCGTGCTGCTCGTTCAGTCAACAGTTTCACCCCCTTCACCTTGCTTTCCTTGCCTTTAGCCCCTCCACTCCCTGGAGATGCCTGGGTTTTTATATAAAAGTGGAGGTGTATGGAAAATCATTAAAGTAGGTCTGTCTTTTCCTGTTCATCTTTACTTATTTTAATGGATTTGAATTACATTTAGGTTATTTCTCTTGGGGCAGGAAAGGGCTTTGGGTCCCAGTGTTTAAGTTTGAATATCTTTTCTCCTCAGTCTCAGCCATCACTAACATCTTTGGTATTGAAGTGAATGAACTTGGGGTTTTAGGATACTCTTCTGTGACTGCTCATTTTTTTTAAATATAAATAAAATTTCTGTTCTCAAAGCTTATAAGTTATATTACTTCTGCCACATTCTAATGAAGGATATTTTGTAGGCCTGGGCTCCTCTGTCAGAACATTCATTGGCAGACACTATACATCACACATTTCTATGATAACTATACTCATGGTTGAACCCAAAGAAATGACTCTGTTGAAATATGTTTTAATGAGATAGGTGAGTACTTTGACTTCATGATGAGTTCATCATATAAAAAGCTTTTTGTCTTAGAAATGAATGGTGTCCTTAGTACCACCTACAAGCTCAGTGTGTACTATCACTGCAATTCAGCACTTTTAAAGATATTCAATCAAAATGAAGACCATATTAAAATTGTAGTTTTTCTCTCTCTCACTTAATCTATATATTTATTGTGCACAAATTGAAAAGATTCCATTTCTTTTCTTGCCATGAAGGAGGAAAAGACAGCATGCTTTATGTTCACAAAGGACTATCAACCCTCCTGAAGTAACTGCTCTATCCACAAAACCCTTTGGCATTCATGAAACTCAAATTATAAAGACTTTTGCTTTTAAATGATACATTTGCTTTTACATGGTAATTAGCTAAGATGAACTGAAATGAGACAATTCATTCATAAAACAAATGTCATAGTTACATAATCAATATGCTCTAAGTTTATAGTATCTCACTGTGTTTCCACAAGTTATGGTGAAAATAAAAGGTAGATACAGTGAGTAATAGTTATACATGTAGCCCATTAGAAAAACTGATATATATTATCTCATTTAAGCATCACAATAACCAAGAGGTAGGATGGGAAAGGTATTTTATTTGTGACTAAAACAGCAAGGCTTAGTGTGATCAAGTGACTCACTGTAGGTCATTACCCAGTTAATTATCTAGCCAGTGCTATTTTGATTACACCACTCTAATTAAGCTCTTTCTACATGGCTGGGGCATCAAGTCACTTCAGAGATCTTAAGAGTCTGATCAATAATTCAGGGAGGTTCTAATTGAATCAGTCAGAATTTATGGATGTATGAAAAACACTCTTTGAAAGACTACCAAAGGTCCTGTGACAATCTCAACCTAAACCACCTTGTCTGACTGTTCCTCCAAATAAATTATTCAGATTAGTTATTACATGTCCATATACCTCAAATAAAAAGAGTGATAACCACATTTGTTTCTACACAGCTCAGTAAGCACAGCAATACACATCTTACGTAGTAAACAAATATACTTTGGCTATGAACAGGTAAAGTCATCAGAAGAGTTCATTCAAATACAGAGAAATGGAAAACTGGTTTGCTGTTTTCAGCAGACCTATACAATTGGGTCTGTCCTTCAAGCATGTTGTTAAAGAGTAAACACAATTTGAAACAAAATCTACACTGACAGCTGCTTTTACAGCAGAGGAAGGAGACAGAGTGAGAATCTGAAAGGTGTTATCAATGAACAGCAGGTATTTGCTGGTGAACTGGGGTCAGTGACTTTAATTCTAGGAGGAAAATGATCTTTGGGAAGAAAATGAACCAGTGTTATTAGCCACCCTGGCAGAATCCCTGCATATTGCATAACTAATTGGGTGTGAGAGCCAGCTCTACTCTCATGACTTGAGAGGGAAGAATCATATCTTGAACTTACTTGTGCTGTTTGGATCACTTATCTTCTGTAGATAACCCGGGAAAGAAGAAATCTGTTTTCAAGCTGTCAACAAACACTTTGAGAGCTGCTGATATTATAAATAAAGAGAAAACAGTCAAAGTGATTGACATTTTTTCACACTTAAAATATAAAATGAACTGAACATGTTGTTTTTTTAAGCAGAAAATAAAGAAATAAAGATATCTTAAGTCGATATTATTCTTCAAATCAATAATCTACAGAACACTGGCATTGACTGAAGGACTTTATCACTGATAGTGTTGAGAGTGAGAAGGAAGTCCCTATCTTGCAAGGAAGACAGATCTGGATTCAAATTCTCACCAAATATTGAAAAAGATGTAGTCTGGCATAATTAAGGTTGTTGGTTCTGAATACATGTAACCAAAAAACAAATGCAAGTTACAAAAAACAAATTGAAAAGAGAATTATGAAATAATATGGAATACAATATTCAGTCAGTCTCTGAAAAGCAGGAACACTTTTAAGGACCTTAGAACATGATGACATGTGAGCATATTCTGGAAGTCTACAATTATTTTGGTTACTTTTGAAGGTCATTGTTATGTTCATTAGGGGCAAAAATATTCTCTGAACTTTTGATTAATTTAAATGTATGGAGATAAATCTTGTTTTATGGATGTGTATGACATGGAACCACACATTCAAAAACAACAGGTCTACTGCAAGTTGAGAAGTTTCCCTATAGGTAGAGCTTGGGTACCTACGCTTTTATCTTGGCAAATAAGTTTTAGTAGGTCTTCTCAAGGTAAAGAATCCTGCCCATATTCTGAGCATAGAAACATAGCTTTTCTTCCTATAACTGAATGATTTTCTATCAATCATAGATTCCTTTAGGAATCTACACAATATTTCTGTCCTGCTTTCTTTGCAGATTTTTAGTCCTGAATGTGACTAAAACACAAAGTCATCCTGATTAACCATTATTTTCCTCATACAAAACACAAATCTCCAACTGAAAAACTCAATACATATATTCTCAAGGAGGTACAGATGCTGTAGTTTGGATTGGAAAACCTTAAAATAGAATCCACAGTGAGTTTTTGATTAAAAGTAAGACAGAAAGAACAGCAACGTCCCATGAATTAATTATGTACATTAGTTTGTGATCAGAGAGCCTCCTATTACTTTGTATTTCTACTAAGAAACTTGTTAAATACTCAGGACTCTTGGGGGCATGTTTTTTAATACCTCTACTGTTTCTGGTTGTTCTTGTGCTTAGCTATCATTAGTGTAAAGAACATTTTCTGTTCTCCGTAAATATGAAGAACTATATAACAAGCAGTGCCTTCTCCCCCATGAGGCAGAAACAGAAGGCAGCAGGTGATATAAGATGCTAGAAGCATATTGATACTCTCCTTCAGATCATAAAACAGCTTTATTTATCTCAACACAGGGGAAGAAAAGACAGATAATGCACATTTCTGTACTTGTCACACATTTTTTCAAAGTGGAAATCTCAGGTTGCAGGTGAAAACCTGATGTTAATTTTCATTACCTCTGTCATATGCCTTTGGAGAAATCTTTCATTCTCCCACTCCATGAACATTTATATCATTTCAATAACAGATACTATGGGAAATACAAGATTAAGCAAACAAGAAGGCTACAGATAAGTTAGCAAAGAATGAACCATTTTTATAATGCATTTAAGTAATATTTTATCTTATTTGTCCTATTGTAAAGGCTTGTATTTTTGAAAACCTATCATTTCTATACATTGGAAAGGGGTGAAAAAACAAATTTGAAAAGTTATTAATGTGACTCTGATTTGATACATCATTTGATGGGGTTCCTATCAATTCCTTTCTTCTGGTCAATGCAGTATCAAGGGTCTAGAGCTAATGATAAAGAATCAAATCTAGCAGCTTATGTATAATCAAAGAAGATTGTGGAATTCTAGAGAATATATGGTCACCTAAGGGTGATCAGAAGTTCAATTTCAAGCTTGCCAGGTCTTCTCAATTGTGATGGAAGCTATATTTTAAGTTAAACTAAATAGCTTGTACTGTAATTTTAGATAAACTATTTTAAAAGCTCTAAATATTTTGTTGAGCAAGAAAAATGGCTGCTTTGACATGAATTAGGGGCAAGGTTGCTGCTCTGTGTTTCCTCTGAGTCAGAAGCCCGCTGAAAACAGTTAAACAGATTTTTTTGATACTATTTTCTTTCCCTATAACCCCTACCAGAGATAAAGGTATATTTGAAGGTGGAAAGCTCCTCCCAGAAATAGGCTAAAACATGATGTAATAAGAAATAATAATGCTGTAGTCTATCAGAGATCAGTCAGCATTTGCCCTAAACTCGCTTATGTTATAGGAATAATGGGAATGTTGGCTTTCTGAAGTGCTGGGAATCAAACCCAGTGGCTTGGGAATGCAGGACAAGTGCTGTATCATTGATTTATATTCCTTTGTGGAGACAATGGCTTTCAAATTCTATTTTCTACATCTATGCCGCTTGCACTTGCCTTCCTCACACTTCATCTGTTTGGCCAGGTATAAATCTTGATTTTCCTGTGTTCTTGTGTGCTTAAAGATATCTAAAGTCATTCACACTGACAAGAAGCAAATATACTGTTAGGTCTGACTGTTGTAATGAATGAATGAAGCAGGTTTGTCTACATTAGAGCTCTTGGATGCACCTTAGCTCTGAAACAACCATAGGAAAAGAACATGCCTCCCATGAGGAGTCAGCAGAGTCTGGTACATTCAATAGAGGCGGGTCCAAGCCCCTCTCCCTGCATCAAAGCTGTGCCATGTGTCCCACCATAGAGGCCATACCTTGTTGGAGGAGGGAATGAGGGGTGGGTTGTGTGAGGAAGGACTGAGGGACAGGAGTAGGGAAGAGAGGGGTATCTGTGGTTGGTATGTAAAATGGATAGAAAATTCCTTAAGAAAAATGAAAAACCTTGCAATGTGGTAAATTAGATATTACATATATTTATTGTTTAATTCAGGAGTCCTACTTCTTGGTATATACTAAACATTTCCCAAGAATGTCTTGCAAATATATTATATATACATCATAAAAGATGAGGTGCTCATTGATGGCTTTCCAGAGGCTCCTCTTTCATTGCACTCAGACTTCAACAATTTTCTCTGACTTCTCACGGAATATAGGATTCAAGCTGATTGGATTTCTTGGGGTCTCCTTAAGATGGTTCTGTACATGTATCATATGAGTGTGTACATTAACTTCTCCTCTGTGACTATTTATATTTATATATGATCATATGGATGTGTACACACATTTAATCTTCAGTGACTCTGAAAACCCATATATTTTTACATGTGTATGCAAACACTCTCTAGTCACTTACCCTGAAGTAATCTTATTCATTGACTCATAGTATGTCATCCATACATTTTAACCTAGTGTTTGTCTCACAAATTGATTAAGATATGGAACTATTCAGTGTTCATGAGGTAGCACTTTACAAAATTAGTTCCTTTCATAGTTTCACCAAAGTTATGCAGTTTTGGTGGAAGTTTTCTGTTTGCCTATCTTTATAGCATTATGAGTTAAGGTTAGCCATTTTATTTTATTAGTAGAGAAAAAAGTTATTTTTCTGAAGTCATCTGGCAATATAGCTTGAAATTATAGAAACAGTTGTACAGGTCCTATAGAACATTTTCTGTCATTACTTCAGAGCACATAGGTAAACATACACATGCATACAGATATAAACATGCAAGGCAATCATTGCATTTAACACTGTCACATTAAATGACAACATATGGCTGTGGAATATTCCTTTACACTGTGTAAATATATGTTGCTGTGATTGGTTTAATAAGGAAGTTGACTGGCCAATAGCTTTAAGGGATAAGGTTGGGGGAGAGCAAAACAGAGAATGCTGGGAAGAAGAAGGGCAGAGTCAGAAGAGTCGCCAGAAGATGCAGAGAAAAGCAAGATGTGCATGTCATACTGAGAAAAGATGCCAAGCTATGTGGCAAAGAATAGATAAGAAATATGGGTTAATATAAATGTAAGAGTTAGCTAGTAACAAGCCTGAGCTATTGGCTGGTCATTTAAAATTAATAATAAGATTTTCTGAGCAGTTAATTGGGAGAAGGCTGGTGGGACAGAAAAACTCCACCTGTGTTAGGGCAGACTATGACGAAACATGTATGCATCTATCAAAGTAATTTCTAATGTTAAATGGAAATCCTTGATGTATTTTCAAATAAATGGCATTCATATTTTCATATTTAGAAAACCTTTAATAACAGTAGATTTTAAATATTATTACATACAGGAGAATTTAAATGTCAAAATATGCCATAAATGTCGATATTTGTATTTTAATGACACAACAATTTTCATTTAGAACTGGAAACCTAATATCAAGGTTGTTGAAGAATAAAATGCAGTTTCATCATATTGCTAAAGACACATATTTTTGACAGCTCATGCTGGAAAGGATGTGGAACAAGGGGAACACACCTCCATTGTTGGTGGGAGTACAAACTTGTAGAGCCACTTTGGAAATCAGTGTGTTGGCTCTTCAGAAAACTGGGAATAAACCTACCACAAGACTCAGCTATACCACTCTTGGGCATATGCCCAAAGGATGCTCAATCATACTACAAGGACACTTGCTCAACTATGCTCACAGCTACTTTATTTGTAATTGTTAGAAACTGAAAATGACTTAGATATCCCTCTATCAAGGAGTGGATAAAGAAAATGTAGTACATTTACACAATGGAGTATTACTCAGTTGTTAAAAACAAGGACACCAGAAAATTTGAAAGCAAATGAATGAAACTGAAAAAAAACATCCTGTATGAGGTAACCCATACCAATAAAGACAAACACATATTTACTCACTCATAAGTGGATATCAGCTGTAAAATAAATGATAACTATGCTACAATCTACAGACCCAGAAAGACTGGATAATAAGGAAAGTTCATAGGGAGACACCCAGATCTCCTTGAGAAGTGGAAATAGAAGGGATTTCCTGAGTGGACTGAGGGCAGATAGGGATGTGAACATGAGTGATAAGGTTGTGGGAGGCATGGAGCAAGAGTATGCTAAAGTGAACTGTTGTGGGGTGTTTTGGGGGGCTGGATGGCAGTCCAGTTCAGGGGAATCTCCCAGAAGTCTATGGGGAGGACCCCAGACTAGATTCCTACCAATAGTGGATAAATAGCCTGAACTGGCCACTTCCTGTGACCATATTGGTACCTAGCCCAACTGTCATCAGAGAGGCTTCATCCAGCAACTGATGGAGGCAGATGCAGAGACCCACAGCCAAACATTAGACAAAGTTTGGGAATCCTGCAGAGGAGGAGGAGAAAGGATTGTGTTGCTAGAGTTTTCCTGGTCCTGCCTGGCCCACAGTCAGGACAAATCTCTTTTACCCACCAGTCCCACAGCTGCTCAGATCCAACCAAGTAAACACACAGAGACTTATATTACTTATAAACTGTATGGCCATGGCAGGCTTCTTTCTATCTAGTTCTTCTATCTTAAATTAACCCATTTCTATTAATCTATTGGTTCGTGGCTCACCGGCATCTTCACATGTTTCTTGCCATGGTGGCTCCTGGCAACATCTCCTCTGCCTCAGCCTTCCACTTCCCAGAATTCTCTCCTTATCCTGCCTATACTTCCTGCCTGGCTATTGGCCAATCAGTGTTTTATTTATTAACCAATCAGAGCAACACACTTAACATACAAAACATCCCACAGCAGGATTGTAGGAGTCAGAGGGATCAATGACACCATGGGAAGGCTCACACAATCAACTAACCTGGGCTCATAGGGTCTCACAGAGACTGAACCAAAAACCAAAGTCTGCATGGGACTGACATAAGTACTCTGAAAAAATGTTATAGTTGTGTAGCTTGGTCTTCCTGTGGGACTCCTAACAGTGGGAACAGGGGCTGTCTCCAACTCTTTTACTGGCTTCTAGGACCCTACTTCTTGTACTGGGTCACCTTGTCCAGCCTTAATATATGGGGAGGTGATTTGTCTTATGCAACTTGATATGCCATGTTTTATTGATACTCACAGGAGACTTGCACTTCCCAGGATGGAGAAAGAAAAGGAGGGTTGGAAGATGGGAACAGGGAATGGAGAGAGGGTCTAGGAGAGGAGGATTGGTGGGAAGGCTGTGGCTGGGATATAAAATAAATAGATGAATAAAAAAGAATAAAATAAAAAAGACATGTATTTGTGTATGTGTGTATGTGTGTGTGAATGTGAATAAACTTATTCACAAGTGTTCATTTGTAAATATGTAGTTTATGTGTGTGGAAGTATGAGTATAAGCATGAATATGTGAATATTGGTAAGCATGTTTACAAGCATTTGTGTGTGTGTGTGTGTGTGTGTGTGTGTGTGTGTGTGTGTGTGTATGTCAGTTTAGGAGTGCTTGAGGGCTTTTGTGAGTATGAAAGCATACGGGTGTGTGATTATGACTGTTTAAAAGCATGTCAATGTGAGTCCATGAGATTGTGTGAGTATGAGTGGGTAAATTTGATATGTGAGAGAGAACATATATGTGTGAATGTATATGTGTCTTTATATAACTATATGACTGGGGTGTGTTATCATGTGTGTAAGGGGTAGAGTATGTGGGCATGTGCATATAGTATTATATGAGTATAATATTTTATGACTAAAGAGCTGTGTTAGAGGATGTGAGTGATAAAGTGTTGAGCATGAAAGCACATGAGTAGTATGTGGCATGGATCTTAAAGGGTCTTATTAATAAAAAACAAAGCTGGAGCCAGGTATTGGGGTGAATGCTGAAATCAGATAAACATAACAAGCCACATCCAACCTCACTTTGCAACTTCTCGGCTGATCTTGTTTCCTCAAACTTGAAGCCTCTGAGTCCTCACCTGAATGGATCTCTGTAGCTAGAGTTTTCCTGCCTGGCCCACAGTCAGGATAAATCTCTCTCACCTGCCAGTCCCACAGCCGCTCAGACCCGACCAAGTAAACACAGAGACTTATACTGGTTACAAACTGTATGGCCATGACAGGCTTCTTGCTAACTGTTCTTACAGCTTAAATTAATCCATTTCCATTAATCTATACCTTGCCACATGGCTCGTGGCTTACCGGCATCTTTACATGCTGTTTCTCATCGAGGAGGCTGGCAGTGTCTCTCTGACTCAGTCTTCCACTTCCCAGCTTTATTCTCCTCCTTGTAGATGTAACCAACGGTCTTATTAAATAAGAAACACAGAGCCGATTCAGAGAAGAAAGCCAAGAGGTCAGAGCTAAGAGCCTCACCCTTCCTGATTCAGGGATCCTCTTCAGCCAAGAGAGCTCTCCGAAAAAAGGGCCTACTTCCTGTGTGTATGTCTTTATATACTCTAGCTGTTCTGCCTTCTCATTGGTTGTAAACCCAAACATGTGACTGCCTCATCACTGCCTGAATGTACTGCCCTCCAGGTCCTTAAAGGCGTGCGCCACCGCCGCCACGCACTTTCTATGGCTCTAATAGCTCTGACCCCCAGACAACTTTATTTATTAACATACAATTAAAATCACATTTCAGTACAAGTAAAATACCACCACACCTCCTTGTCCCGCCTACACTTCCTGCCTAGCCAATGGCCAATCAGTGTTTTATTTATTGACTAATTAGCAACACATTTGCCATACAGAACATCCCACAGCAGATCTCAGTTGAACTGCTGCTAAAAGCCAAAAGCTTAACAGACTCTAGTTCCTGCTTTTCACACCTTATATACCTTTCTGCTCCTGCCATCATTTCCTGGGATTAAAGGCGTGTGTTACCATGCCTGGCTATTTCTAGTGTGGCTTTGAACTCACAGAGATCCAGATAAATCTCTGGCTCCAGAACTATGAACCAGTGGCTGAGGGGTCCCCACTGGATCAGGCCCTCTGAGTGGGTGAGACAGTTGATTGGCCTGATCTGTTTGGGAGGCATCCAGGCAGTGGGACCGGGTCCTGTGCTCATTGCATGAGTCGGCTGTTTGAAACCTGGGGCCTATGCAGGATCGCTTGGCTTGACCTGGGAGGAGGGGACTGAACCTACCTGGACTGAGTCTACCAGGTTGATCTCAGTCTGTGTGGAAGGCTTTGCCCTGGAGGAGATGGGAATGGGGGGCAGGCTGGGGGGAAGGTGAAGGGAGCGGGATGGGGGGAGAACAAGGGAATCCTGGCTGATATGTAGAACTGAATTGTCTTGCAAAATAAAAAAAAAAAGTGGGTATCTGATTAACAGAAATGTTCCTAGAAGACATGCAAGAAGGCAAGCCCTAACTTTGTGCCATGTGAGTGCATACAATCTCAGTCTCACAGCATCCACACTTGTAATGAAGAAACTGGCAAAGTATTAAACCAAACAAAAATATTTACTTTCATTGACATTAAATCATTAATGTATTTTTTAAAGTATTAGTCTTCAGTAAATGTCCACCACATTTGCTTTGTCAATATTGATTCTCACTTTTTATCACTGCCTTCTTTCTCTTGATCATTTTCTGTAGTAGCTAAAGAGTCCTGTCCATTTTTCTTTGTAAGAAATCCCCACTTATTCTTGAATGTCTCCAGTCATCTTCAGAGCTGCTTTCTTTGGAATTCTAAATAAGAACAGAGCATTGATTCATTGCTAGCTTTCCATTCTTTGCTTCAGAAAAACAAAACAAGCACTACTCCTGCAAGTAATTACTTTAGAAAACAAACCCAAATGCAGCAGAATAAAACAATGGGATTCACGCTTCATTTCATTCACTTTGACAGTTGCAGGAATCCAAGTTCAAACGCATCACTATTAAAGCCATAGGCACAGGCTGCAAACAAAGAAAAGACATGTTATTGTCAAAGCAATCCTCGTTGCAGCAGAAATGATTAGAAAATCACCAAGTTACTTTCTCTAATCTTGGCAAAATTTAGTAACAAAGAGATTTCTAAATAATTTTCCATATCCCTTTTGGCCATTGAGTAACTAAAATCCCCCTATGCACTGTCTCACAAAATCAGACATTTGCACTGCAATCCTTTTCCTAGGGTGTTGTCTGCAACTTTTGTTCTGAGGCAGCTCCAGCTCTGAGCAGCGGCAAGCCACCCAGTAAGGCCTTGGTTACAGAAGGAGAATGCAGAAAGACCTCTTTTTTCTTTCTCTAGTTTTCTCTTTAAGGTATAAATTTAGTATAAGAAACCATTAGAATATCTTGAGAAGATGGGTTTGCAAATATAGCTAAAACATTGATGTAAGTATCTATTCAAAGTTATGATGCACTATTTTAAGAACATTAAGACTTATGAGTAAACCAATAAAATATTGCAAAACAGAAATTAGCAAAATTATAAATCAGCTATTAAAATAATAGCTTGGAGACTGAGTTTTGTAGACAAGCAGGAATGGAGTGAACAATTGATGTTTTCCACTGTAGCTACATAAATCAGTTTTAACTATGCCAGGCAGAAATTTGATACAAGCAGTTAATAAATAAAATGAGGCTACAATTAAAAAAAATTTGTAAAGAATATTCATTATGGATTAATATCTATTTCAACACTTGTCTCCTAAAAGAGACTGCATAATAGCAATACTATGGGGAGGTCAATATTTATTGTTATATAGTTATCAAATGAAACTAGTGAGATTCAAAGATTTAGCCATTTCTCTGAGATTACTCAGAACTACTAAAGGGCTATATAATTTTAAGGCAAATGGAACAATGAGAAAAGACTTCTTACTATGAAGATACTGTTGAAAAATTTGAAGCAGGTTCAAAAGTGAAAATAATTCGAAATTGTTGTAAATCCTACAGAAGTGAGCTGTCGAGTCATAACATTTCAGCTGCATTAGGTAGCACTAGGGCATGACTCTAACATGGTAAGGATGATAAATATTATGTTTATTTTTGCTAAAATAAACAGAACACGTGATTAGTAAACTGTAAACTAGGTTCAGTGTATGATGCTTTTTTTTTTTTTTATTTGTCTCAGTAAAGTGAGGTCTGAAGTAAAGAGTAAGGATGATGCTTACAGGTGAAATGATGTTTATAGATAAATAGCAGGAACTGAACCTGGCAGTCTGGACTACTATACCATCATTCATCTCAGCTCCTAGAATGAAGAAGCAGAGAGAAGGGCACTTGCTTCTCCTAAAGATCTTCTGAAAGTTTTGATTTCCTTGAGATATAAAGTTTCTTGTAGGTGTCTTTAGTGATGACCAAATGCCTTTTCCTTGGAGATCAATTCAGAATGTGTCTCTGTGTTACTTATTCTCCTCTTCTTTCTTTTTCTTTTTCTGCAAAACCATGTTTCTCTGTTTCTAATTCTATGTCATAATTCATAAAAAATCAACCATGGATAATTACTTTCTAACATCTAAACAAAATTGTGTATACAAAATTGTATATAAAGTGGTAACAGGCCATGTATAGTTTTGGAAAGTATGTAGGTAGGATCAGAGAGAACTAGTATAAGATTTTAAAAGCTGAAATTTCTCCATACAGGCCTCTTGAGGTTAGGGAATGAATAGAGGGATTGAAGCTAGGAAATGCGTTTCGAGAAAACAGTATCCTCAGACACAAGTTGTCACCTCCTTGTGTTTTAATAAATACTCTTAGCATCACTAATTGGAACAGACCCTAAAAATTTAGGAAAACTAATGAAAAATCTGGTGGGTTTTGCTAAAAGCAAGAGTTGCTAATTACAGAAATTAGTGGTGAATTTCTAGTCAGGGATCTATCACAGCAATAATCTCCTCTCATAAGCTAGTCTCATATAAATGTATTGTTTTTCTTCCATCCCCACCCATGGTGTGGATGACCTAGTAATTAGTATATATTACCAGAGTGTTGAAGATATTACAACAGAATGAGACTCTCAATATAAATCTCAGAAATGTTTGAGGTAGTAATAAGTAGAATAAGTAGAAGCAAACTCTCTATATAAACAGTACTGAGCTATAATCTGATGGGGTTATGGCTCTGAGTTGTGTGTAACTGTTTCCAATGCCCCCTGAAACTGTGTAAGAGCCTACACCGTGCACTTATGTAGTGGTCATGCAATGGTTAACAACACGGATGAACTATAGACATGGCGTTGGATTTAAAACTGACTCAGTCATTAACAAACTGCATGTTAAGCACTTTCTTTTTGTACCACCACAGTGCAAAGTTCTGGGGACAGAAAGGACAAAGAAACCTTCACTCTGAGTACTTTTTCCTTTAGTAAAATGTATTCTGTGTTTCAAATATGGTACCACTAGGACCATTTTGCGAACATAATTCTGTGGTGGGAAGTGCAGTAACAGTAGTATGTAACTACCAGTCGTGTCAATTTGCAAGATGGTTTTGTCTTCCCAAGCACAAACCATGTACTCGTTAAACTCATCTCCTTGCCTTCTTTCAGGACCCTGGCAATCTTACCACAACTCATCATTTCAATACTAGCAATCTTTATTTAAAGTCCTCAACATGTTTTGCTTTATTCCATAGCATCATAGTTCATTTTCAAATATTCCTTTGCATGGTATTGAGTGTGTCTAGTGAATTCACTGCTGCATCCTCGAAGTAACTACAGTAGCCTATGGTAGTTGACTTGAAATGATGTAATTGAAAGAATGAACCAATCAGCGAGATTTATGATGCAGAGTAACATACTTCCCTTTCTAAATTAGAATCATTCTTCTGCATGGGTGAAAAAAGTCTACAAAGCAAATTTAATTTCCTGCTTTTGATGAGCGGGGGAAAAAAATGCACAAACTGCATCTGTACTTAGCACTGACTTGAAAGAGAGTAATATCAGACAGTTTTGAAAACACATGTGGACCTGAAGATAATAATACGATGTTTGAGCTGTGGCTTTCGGCTTGGAACTAGTAAGACATAATAGTCACCCTTGCAGTTGTCATTTCATACTTATTTTGTGGGATTCGTGATCCCCCGAGTCAGGTTGCAAAGACTGTGACTGGCTTTGTGAGTGTTTTTTGGTGCTGTGAAGCCTGAGGCACTTTGCGGAGTTCCCTGAGTTGGTGTTGACTTTCTAATCTATTTGTTCCTAAGTTTTACTTTTCTATTAACAAGAGGAATTTACTATGGTTTAAAATACAGTTACTTTTTGCTGGTCATAGCTGTGTTTCATCACTGTCTCAGCTCCAGGGGAACAGTTCAAGCAGTTGTGTTTAGATGTAGCAAAAAAATACTTTGGAAACAAGAGCAATGAAATGATGGGGAAAGGATTTATATCCTTTGATATGTTAATATATCAAAATGGAAAGTCATGACTGAGTAGCTTTCATACTTATATCCTATTTGTCCCTCTCACTGCAGTATGTACAATGGGAGCCAATGGTTCTTACATTCATGTGTGTACACCTAGGGTTCCCATTCAGAGAGTAAGGTTGAGAGCTCTAATTCCAGAAAAAAAAGAAAGAGAATGTGTGTGTGTGTGTGTGTGTGTGTGTGTGTGTGTGTGTGTGTGTGTACTTCTATGTATTCACACACCTTACTGATTCCATTTAGTGTTCAGAGTTTTTTCCTAGAAAGTCTGAAATCACTTGTAAACATAAATCTGCTTTAGTGGACTACCTATTTTCTATTTTGAGAAATATCAATCAAAATTGTAGTGAATTTATACATATTCTGTTCATAGCATGCCAGTCACCTGGAACTCTTTTTTCTACCCACTTATTCTCATTCTCATCTTCTTCCACTGACCATTTGCTGTTAGACTATTTGACCGGTTTTGCTACTGAAGACTTTTAGCCATATTAAAGTCATCTTTACCTGCTTCTTCCTCTCACTATGAGATCACCATATAAATAAAAAGACACACATGCACAGAAAGAGATCTTCTGATCTCCTTTAACCATCCTAACATTTGAAAATGTCCATTTTACATTGTATTTTAAACTCTCCTCAACAGATGAGATTATCATATATAGAGTTCAGCAGATAGGCCAATGCCAAAGAGTGAGTAGACTGTAAGAAGGTTTCTGTGAACGTCTTGTTACATACACTTACTTCTTGAAGTATTCATGATCGTTAAACTAGTCATATTAAATCACGTGGTCTTAAATTAACAGGCTACAGTTAATAAAAAATGAAGTTTCATTTCCAAATATGGTGATATATTATGTACCCTAATAAAATTTGCCTGAAGATCAGAAGATAGAACAAGCCACTAGATTAAGCAATCTAGATAAAAGCTAGGCAGTGGTGGCACACACCTTTAATCCTAGCACTAGAGAGGCAGAGATCTGTCTGGGTCTCTGTGAGTTCAAAGCCACCCTGGAATGAGATTGACTCAGTCTAGGAGAGAGACAGAGCTAGGCTTTGGCTTATTACATCTTATTCCCAGCACTTGAGATCTCATGCCTTTGCTTAGGAAGAACACGTGTCTTTAATCCCAGGAAGTAATGACTGGGTGGAGAAAGGTATATAAGGCATGAGGAGACAGGAACTAGAGGCTTTTCAGCTGGAGAGCTTCAGAGACATTCAATCAAAGAATTCATAGAGTTGGCGAGGTGAGAGGTGGAAGTGGCTTGTTCCTTTGTCTCTCTGATCTTTCAGCACTTACCCCAATATCTAACTGCAGGTTTTTTATTAATAAGACCTTTTAATATTCATGTTACATCCAAACTTTCAATTGCAGAATCATTGGATATAAAACGTGGAGAAGAGAAGTAAGTTGAAAAGAGAAGCTGTGGTTTCTTTTTCACTCACAATCAGAACAAATGGTGTGTGTGTGTGTGTGTGTGTGTGTGTGTGTGTGTGTGTGTGTGTGTGTGTGACAGATTAGTTTTCTCCCTGCAGATAACTAGCAAGGTTGGTGCTGATGTAAAACTGACGTGAAACACAGCCCACATACATTAGCTTCATCTTGTTCTGGTTTGCAGACCTGAGTCACACTTCACCGCACCCTTTTCTGCCATCTGAAATTCAATTTTCAGTTTAACACCATGGTGTCTGCCAAATATAGTATCTCCCATGGCTTTGGTTGCATGGTAAAATATAGAGAAATTTGTATAGAAACCTCACTCATAAAATATGGTGGCATTAAGCCATCAGAAAGAAAGAAAATCACATTCCATAAATTTTAAGTTTAATCTATATGTAAATTTAGCTAACATTTTTTTAAGGAACAATATTTCATGAGTATTGATGTTTACACCGCCTGGCAATGTTTTCTTTACTTCAAGTAATGATAGAAATACAAACCACAGTCTTGTATTTTACAAAAACAGGTACTTAGTTTTCTGAAGAGATACATAACAGATATCAATCTATTTTTGGACATACAGAGCCACTAAAAACTTTGTTAGCCTACTAAAGAACAGTGTTTAGAGAACCATGCTATCAAATTTTGCTACTCTATACTACTTGTATTTTACAAAATTTAACAGATTTTCCCAAATGTATACCTTTGTAAAGTATGGAAAAATAAAGAAATGAATAAACAAAAGCACAAAATAGAATTGATCATTAACAATTGAATTATGAGTAATGTCCAGACATACAGTTGTGTACCAAGATCCAAGGAAAAAGGACTCTTTGAGTCTTTGCATTGTAACCATCCAGCACATTGATTTCAATGAATCCGTGAATAGCTGATAAATATTTCCCTGGAAAGTCATATTCATAAAAGCTATTTTAAAAATAACTCTGCTATAAGCAATTTTCAATATTTCTTTAATGAAACATGTTAGAAACTTTTCCTCATTTTTGTAATCTTTTGCTAAGTCACATAAAACAAAAAACGGAGCTAGAGACATCTAGTGATCAGATTCTTTTTATTTAATGGCTGATTAATCATGGAGTACTTGTGTTTGTTTGTTGATGGAAACCATGGCCAGGATTGACTTATTTCTGTAGGTATTTTCCTTGAAATGACAAGCATCTCATTCACATATTGGTGACAAACATACATTTGTTCACTTTGTACCTATTGTACCCACTGACTGACCAACTGCCATTCAAAAATAATTTTTTCTATATAAGTAAGACTACACATTTTGCTGGCAACTACACACAACTACACCTCTCAGAACATCATGCATAAGACTTTGCATAATGAAGTCAGTTTCAAGCCTGGTGGTAGTATGGCATCACCAGAATCTGGAAAATTTATTTAAATAAATAAATCTCCAAATAATTTTGATTTAATAGTTTGCTAAAATCCAGGATTACCATGCTCAGAAATACTCATTTCTAATAAATTATCTACCTATAATCCAAAACACAACCAAACCCATATACATGTTGTTTTGTAGATTGATGTTTGCATTCAAATCATAAGATTTTTCAGAAAAGTCCATGGATCTATATTTTAAATAACTTATTATAGATTATAATGACTACAATAACCTTTTCTGAGGGACAAGGGTATTTAGTAAATGCTACTAAGATTTCTCAAAGCTTTATTTAAACTAGCTTGTTTGGTATACACTCCTATTGCCTTATCTGTTTGTCAAGACAGGTATTATTATTCCCATTTTACAAAATAGCAGTAAAACACAGGGACCCAAGGTCACTGACTTGTTTCAGTTTATTCTAGAAAGTGTAAGAGCTAATTCAAGTTAAAACAAAACATACAATGAGCAGTTCCTCATTACACATCACCCAGATGATTGTAGAGGTTGCAAAGCCTGAAAACTGTCACGTGATGACTTGGGAGCAATGCAGATCCTCTGATATAACAATCCCAAAGAACATTTTGAGAAACTCTGAGCTGTGATTATTGAAATTGTTCTTTGTATTCTTTTCTGAAACTTATATCCTAAGTATAGAAATTTACTCAAAACTCCACATCTGTACATTTAAAATGCTTTCTTTTAAATGATAATGCCTGCCCCTTTCTGAATGGAGACAGAGAAGAAGTAGATGGGGGTAGATGGCAGTCAGGGGGAGGAAACGGAAGGAGAGGAGGGAAAGGAAACTCGTCAGGATGTAAAATAAATGAAAAATGTTAATAAAATAAAATAAAACTTAAAAAATTCATAATTCAACTCTTCCTGGTATAGAACAAAATCATTGCCTAATAGTTTGTGTCTGTCTCCAACCAGCAAACATGGTGGCTCCTTCCATACAGTTAAAACAATCTGAAAACTTGCACATTTCTCTCACATGTCACTTTCTTTTATTGCCAGCATTTTCTGACAATAAAAGTGAGTAAGTGAGCCACACCATTCCTACCCACAGTTTCTCAAAGGCTCAGTTCTCTCATCTTAGTGAAGGAGTTTTACATAAGTCTTTCCTCTTTTGTGCTAATTATTCCTTCCAAACCATTATCCATCTAGAGTGAAGACTGATCTTTAGAAAATGGGGAAAGTGTATCAGATGGCTGAATAGTTCCTAAATCTCCTGAAAGTTCCCTGAGTACATCATGAACTTCAGTTCAAACCATTTCCTCTCCTTCTCCACTCCAGGTTTGCTGTGTCCTTTATTTCTCTCAACTCTTTCTACCATTTCTATATTTCTTTCTATTATTCATAACCCCTTACTTACACTCTTCCACTAGCTAAAATTTAATGTGATCTCAAGGTTAAATATTTCCTTTTAAGAATTTGTTTATCTCATTTCCAAAATTTATTAAAAGAAATCATTACATGTTCCATTATGGTGCACTCTCCCTGCAGTTTTTAATTATCATCTAGGTATCAATGTTCTTTAGAGTATCCCATCTTTTTCAAATATAGGTGTTAGATGCCTATAATTTTCAAATTTACTACTGTGTTCTGCAACCACTATAATGAATTAATAAAAACAATTAATGCATTTTACACTCTTTCAAAGTCTCTGACAGGGGACAAAAAGAATATCCCAAATAAGTGAACAAGCCAAATAGTGTTAATTAAAGTCAAATCAATGATAGATGAGTTCATTGCCTAATACTTCAAAAGTTAATTTAACTTTTACAGTGATGTCTAAGGTGAAAAGTAGTCAGATTATTGTTAAGGTTAATTCAATATGATACAAATAAAATCACGTAGAATTAGTGATTTACTGAAGTAACAGATTGTAAATGGCTGTCATTTCTAACTCAATTATAGGGAAAACTGTTGAGGTATCGTGTGTGTGTGTGTGTGTAAAGATAATATAATGGTTTTACTATGCTTGAGTGTGTTCCTCAGAGGTCCATGTGCAGGAAACTGGATTCTCAACTGGAAATGTTGAAGAGTGATGGAATCATTCAGAGTTGGCAACACAAGAAAAATGATTACTCCAGTCCCATGCAGGATCCACAGCTGTTGATCTAAATTTCATGAGTTCAGGCCCTCTGCATAGCGAGACAGTTGTGTAGCTTGATCTGCTTAAGGGGCCCCCTGGCAGTAAGATCAGAATCCACTCCTGGTGTATGAGCAGGGATTTGGGAGCCCACTACCCATGATGAGACACCTAGCATAGCCTTGAGGCAGGGGGAGGGGCTTGGACCTCCCTCTACTAAATGTACCTCCCCATGGGAGGCCTTACCTTATTGTAGGAGGGAATGTGGGGGGGGGGTTTGGGAGGGGGAGGCTGAAGGCATGGGAGGAGGGAAGAGGGGCATCTTTGATTGGTATGTAACATGAATAAAAAATTTTTCTTAATAAAATAAAATGTCAAAAAAGAAAAGTGATTAGTTCATTTGAAGCATTGCCCTCAGATGGTATTAATACAGTTAATTGTTGCAAGATCTCAGTTCATCCTCCAAGAACAGGACATCATTACAAATGAGAATAGCTGACCTCTGAATCCTTTGGGTGCCCTTACTACTGTGTGATGTCTTCTATATTTGCTTCCTCTTGTATGATGTCGTTAATGATAAGGATTTTACCAGAGACTGAAATCACATGGCCACCTGACCTTGGACCCTCAGCTGCAAGACTTTAAGCTGTATTAAACTTGTTTCATTATAAAATACCCAGAATTAGGTATTTTGCTGTATTAATAGGAAAAAGACTAAGACAAAGGGAATAAGGTTATAGAGGAAATGCTAATAGAAATGAAGTTCCCAACAATATATATTGTAATTGTAGTTATTTATATTAAGTTTAACATTATTACATTTAATACCACATTAATGTGGCATTTAAGGAATAGACTACAGAAATATCAGAAATAGGAATTGAACATCCATTATAATACAATGATAAAATTTGGGGAAGTCATTTGAGGTATTCATAATAACCACTTATATTTTTCATACTAGCCCACTTATATCATCCTTCATTATAGTAAATTTTCCTGAGATATGATTCTAGGGGAGGCACATTAATTTCATCTCTGCTCATTATGAAACACTAGCCTATCAGAATTATGGTTCAGCATCAGGAAAATGACACAAAAAATTATATGACAAAGGGTAAAGGTTCTAAGCCACAAACAAGGGCCTCAGCCAGCAATTTAGCATGGCCAAATGGCAGAGACTTATGGACTCAACCTGAAACCTTGCCAAGTCTGTTTCTACATTCATGGACTATAAACAAGACCTTGAAATTTCTAGGATGACCTCAAGTACCATGTATGAAAAACTGGTAAAGTGGCAGATTTGGATTCAAACCACCATTATTGATAAGGTGCAGCTAAGATGTCCCTGGGGGGTTCTCTTATGCAGAATGTGGATATAAGGAATGTTCATAGTCATTTGTGTATGAAATAAATATCAGTGTGCTTTCTGTAATATTTGGTTAATGTTAGTGAAGGTTGTAAATGCAGTACTATGGCCTAAAAAGGCTCACATGGAGACTAAAATAAGGCAGGAGTTATTCTTTAGAAGCAGGAATGGACCTATGTGGTCTAAGGCCCAGGCTGTGGTCCTATGCCCACTCCCTACATGAAGGGCAGACTTTGAAGCTGGCAGTTTTATGGGGGTGTGTATCACTGCTTCCCAGGCCACCTGGTGTGTTGTGTTGCTAAGCATGGCAATGGTCCTTCCTTTGTTTCTTATTTCCAAAGTGTGAGAGTATTTTAAACGTTTATCTTCTTTGCACATTAACTTATACATCCCTGTGCTTAAAACATCAACAAGTTTTGCTTAAAAACTTAAAATCTAATTTTAAGTGCTCCAAAGGAGGTTACCAGTACAAAAATATCATATTAAAAAGTCCATAAATACTACATACTATTTAATATTAAGTATGAAAAACTATTCTGTGGAAGGGAAATTGAAAGGCTTTTAAATTATTTTATTTATCATGTAACCATTTCTTTGGAACTTCTCTAGGGCAGGCTCTGAATGCACAGATGATTGTGGCAAACTCTCTCACTGCTCTTTAGGACCAGGTACAAGGGGGCTAGGCTTGAGCTGCAGCACATTAGTGAAGATCATGAAATATGTTAATTGATAGGGCTGAAATTCAAAAGCAGACCAAAGGAGAAAGGTTTGATGTGCAATCTGACCCATTCCAGGAATTATCAGAAGCATTTTATACAAGAGCAATGGCTGTTATGAACTTTGGAGACTGTATTTTCTGGGACAGAACAAAAGAAGCAGAATTTCTTATTTCCAATCCTCAGTCTCTCCATGACTAGAGGAGAAGGACCTGAACAATAGTGCAGAACTACTTGTGTTTCTCACATTGGAAAAGAAGTTCCACAACTCACTAGATAAGCAATGCAGAAATTAATCCCTCATTTCAATGACCATAGCAGCCCTTAGAATCCAAGCACTCTTTAATATTCTCCCTCTCTTTTGCTTCCTCTTCCTTTGGTGGCTGTACCCTGTGGAATAATGAGATAGAGGACATTGAATGCAGAGGCTGTAGTGTCAAGGCCATGTCCTGAGGTGTCTGCAGAAGTGGACAGCAGGATCAGATAGATCAGGTGGAAGTTATCTGTCTAAAACAAGGGAAAGTTATAAAAAGAAATCTGGGATAATCACTGGAAATTCTTTGAACATAAGGGGAAAGGATGAAGGGGGAAGAGAAAGAGAGAGAGGGGAGAGGGAGGGAAATGGAGAAGGACAGAAGAGAGGCTTGGAAAGGGGAAAGAAAGAAAAGAGGAGAAATTGGTAAATGTCAGCAAATGAACAGTTGGGAACTCTGAATGAAGGGCATAAATGCCCCCTTTTTTAAGTTTTTAGGGAATTTTGTATGTGTTTTGATCGTTTTCACCCTCCCTCTCCCAACTCTCCCCACATCCACTCTCCTTCAGTTCTCACCCAACTGTGTATCGTTTCACCAGCACTATCAAGGCCAGTTCATTCTGTCTTATCCTTTGTGGTTGTGTGCCATTCCACTGGAGTGGAGTGGACTTATCAGGGTCTATACTTTTAGAAAAAACTCACTTCTCTTCTCCCAGCAGCAAAGACTTGCCAAAGGCTCCTCAGCTAGAGGTGGAGTTTTATGCCCAACTCCCTTCTGCAGGCCAGGGATTTGGTCAGCTTGGACTTGCACAGGTCTTGTGCATGCTGTCATAACCACTGTGTGTTCAGATGTGTGTTTGTCCTGCTGTGTTCACAAGATAGTTTCCTTCTAGTCATCTGGTGCTTATGGCTCTTATACTCTTTGCGCCCTCTCTTGCACAATGATCCCTGAGGTTTTAGAGAATGGGGTGAGGTATATAAGCTCCATTTGCATTCTTTCTATATGTTCTTTATGAGCTTGACTTTTTCTCAGAAGAGCTTTTATGTGATATAAAGTATTTTTAGCTTATACATAATTTAAAATTTCATATACTCTTTTCTGTACTTTTAAACTTTAATTTTTATGTCATACCTTTATTCTCTAACGCTTTATTCCTTTGTTATAATACTATTATTTACTTTTTAAAATTTATTTAAAATTTATAAATCATTCAGTATATAATTGTTTAATTTATTATTATGTTTTTCCTATTTGCAAATAATTCTGTGAGAATGTAGATATTTTCATACCTTGTTGACAAGAGCACTCTATCCTTAACAACTTAACACAATTTTCCAATGTGGCACATTTAAACATTCTCTGATAATTAATAATTTGATGACCAAATAAAAAACAGAGTCTATGGCCACATTCTACTAAGTCACTCTATATGTTAAGCTTGCATTGTCTACACCTGGGTAGCACTAAGTATAATGCGTCCTGCACTTACAAAATTTAGCTATTGTTACCAATGGGTTAATTGCAGTTAGTGTTTCTGCTGGGCAGTGGTCAGAGACCAGGCTGAGGCTATCTATGTAATCTTGGGTGTGGAAATAGCAGTTACAGTCTAGTCAGATCACAAGTGGGTACACAACTGAATACCATGCCTCCCTCTCTCCCAGGATCTGTTGGTTGACAACAGATCATCAGTATGTTGTAAGGCCCCATACATCTGTTCCCTTTCCTAGATGATTGTTAATAGGACATCTCTTCCATGCAGTACATGCACTGCTGCTATGAACTGGTGGTTGCCATAGCTATATCATACTTAGATGTCGTTTTGTAGCCACTTTATTCTTTTCTGGCTCTTAAATTCTTTCTGCCCCTTCTACAATTTTCCCAGTGTACTTAAGGATTATTAGGAGTGCCGTTTCTGTAGCTCAACCCTTAGTCATCCTTCATTCTCAGAATCTTGTACAGATGTGACTCTTTGAATTTGTCTACATTCATTTCAATGAGAAACTTCTTTGTTTAAGGCTGGGGGTAAACTTTGTGTGTGACTATAAATGTAGATATTGAGGGAGGATTGAGGCAATGTCCATTCAGCAAGCAGTAGACTTAGATTCCTCCAGGAACTAAGACCTCTTCACTTTTGAGATTAGGAGCAACTTTATAAGCTTTAGTTTTAGCTATGTATTTCATCTTGTGGATCAAGTTATATAGTCAATGAAGCTAAAATGAGGCCATTCAATAGCTATAAATGGTTACATGATCAGTATCTAAAAGGGAAATTTCTAAGCTAGATACAGAGATCCAAATGGCATATGTTGTCATTCCATTGGAGGAGAGGACAGAAAAGTGTTCATAAAGGTTTATAAGGGTTGGGGTAGTGGGAATAGATACAAATTGACTACAAGATGACAGAATTCAGTTTAACAAGCAGTTTATAGGTCTTTGCAGCATAAAAGTGTGCTGTGGGATGTTTTGTATGCCGTGAATATGTGTTGCTCTGATTGGTTGATAAATAAAACACTGATTGGCCAGTATCCAGGCAGGAAGTAAAGGTAGGACTAGGAGATGAGGAGAATTCTGGCAGAAGAAGGCTTGCTCAGGAGATGCCAGCATGCCGTCCAGGGAGCAGCATGTAATGGCACACAGTAAAAGTCATGGAAAATGTGGTGATATATAGATTAGCAGAAATGGACTGAGTTTAAGTGTAGGAGCTAGTCAGTGGCCTGAGCTAATGGTTGAACAGTTTTAATTAATATAAGCCTCTGTGTTTGTACTTGGGTCTGAGTGGCTGTGGACCAGGTAGGAAACAGGAAAACTTCAGATGGAATAAGACTATAAATGTTTAAAGTGTATGTAAAAATGTACATAGACTTGGATGAGAGAGGAAAATGAATATAGACAGTTATATAACGAAATAGTTTTAAACAATAAAGTCTTTTAAAGAGAAAGTAAAATAATGTAAAAAATAAAAAAATTTTCCACATAAAGTTGGAAATCACACAGAGAGTCTGTATTATATTGTCGTTGGGATTTTTAACTACAGAGAGACATTTGATTGTAAAAGCTACTGAGTTAAATCAATATGTATATTTTAAAGATAGCTTGATTTCAGAATTTATGTCTAAGGATACATTGCTCTGGAAATGAGGTTCTGCTTTTTGTTTCCACAGAAGATGAGAACCTGTGGATTGCTTCCAGGCTAATATGGTTTGACCAGCCAAGACCCCCTGAAAGATCTCCAATGACACCATGGCCCAGATGATCCAACATCCAGAATGGTTTCAAGGCAACTGACTCAGACAATGCAGCCTCACAGACTATTCCAGTCAGGACTTGGCCATATTATTAATCTTCTCAGGATCCCATAAAAATACAGTGTCCATTATCAGCAGAAAGTTGCCTAGAAAACTATGCCCACATTCCCCAAAAACAGATTATGGATGTTTGTTTTTGTTTAGGCCATTGGTTACAAATTGTTATTGATTATAGTCAATCTCTTTCTAAAAGAAAAAAGGAGTATGTGATATAGAAACATAGGATATAGATATGATAGGATGAAAGGGTAGATTATTGAATCTATTTTTAATGAGCAACAACTTCTTTGAAATGTTTTATATTGCTATGGATTTTAGTTTATTGATACAAATTTAGAGTTGATTTTGTAACTCTATATATACACATATGTATATATATATATATATATATATATATATATATATATATATTTCTACTCTCGTTTAAGGTATTATGTTTATGTAACTCATTTAAATTGTAATGTATAATTAAGAAATGCAGATTATAATTAGTGTTCTATGATAGTCAAACTTATAGTCATGTTAAGTGTTCTAGGTATACATAGATATAATTCAGTGAGGTAGGTACTTTTCAAACACTTCAAAGACCTACAGAATATGGCATTTAAAATGTTTTAAAAACTTAGACATTCTGGACAGTGAGACATGTCTGCTCCTGGCAGCACTGATTTACTTCAAAGAGAAAGATGGGGGGTCAAAGATATTCTATATGGAATTTATCTTCTTCTTGGCAAAAACAGCCATTTGGGCAAGAAACTGTTCTTGCCTGGACTGTTTGACAAAATGTTGTATCAACTGAACATGCAGAACCCATAGGAAGGTGACCACTTAACTTTGCAAGGCAAAATGGTCCTTCAGGTTCCTGCTTCACAGAAGAAACATTCAGACATTCTACAGGACACAGAGAGAAGTAACTGAGAGACTAGGTCTATGGGCTGAAGATGGATGCTCCAATGTTGCAGAGGAACTTTAGGTGACTGTCCAGGCAGCCAGCTGTCTCTGTCACTCTAGATTTTTGGAAGTTGCTTACAATGTTCTTCATGTTTACTTAGATATTATTGTATCCTTCTGAGGTCTTTGATGTAAAGACTAGATAGTTGTAATTTTCCTTGGTTATGATAAAAGATTAGATATGAAACTTTAGACTCACAAATATAGGATAGACTATTTTCTTTAATTTTGCCAAATACAAATAGACTAGATATTATAACTATAATTCTTCCTTGGTAACTGTTTTGTTATACATAATTTTACTATGTTAAAGTTAAAACCTTCTTTTTGATTAGACAGAAAAGGGGAGGTGCTGTGAATATATTTTGCTGTGATTGGTTGATAAATAAAATGCTGATGGCCAGTAGCCAGGCAGGAAGTATAGTCGGGACAAGGAGATGAGGAGGGTCATGAGATACCAGCCAGCTGTCCAGGGAGCAGCAATTAAGGAGAGGAGAAGTTTAGAACAGATCGTTGCTTCTTAGTTGTCACAAGGATCCTTGACTGCCATAAACATCACAAGCTATTGCCTCCAAATCTGTGCAATGAATTTCTGCTCTTTAATCCACCTAAATTGTACTTTACTACATTAACCCTTGGAAGGCAGCATTAGCCCTAGTAATCATTTAGGAATGGGAGAAAAGACCAAAGGCTAGGAAGTTATAGGTTCGCTAAACACACTGTCCTCCTGGTGTAAAAGTTGGAGATCATATCTGTTCAGCATAACTCAAAATATCACAAGACTGAAAATGTTGAAATACATAAGAAAGAGATGATGGTGCAACAATAATAATATAAATACGAAGACTGAGCCATGAAAGATACAGTTTTGTTGTGGTGTCTTAGGATATTCAACACATGTAAGCACTCTCATCCAAAAGAAAATAATGCCAACAGCAATTCTTTTCATAAGGAGATTTCTGTCCTTGATATCATTACAAATTGCTAATAGTCCCATGAATGAAATATGGTATGGGTTAAGAATGGTATTTCTATGTCCAGATTTTTTTTCTACAAAGCTAGTGAAATGTGAATGCAAATATGTCTCCTGAATAATAGCTGGCAATGAAAGTGGTACTAATAAAGTTATCCTTTAAAATGATGCACATAAATGAGTGAAGGGCTGATGAAGGAAAGAACCTGTCCCAGGGAGACAGGAGCACTGAGATCACTCTATACCATAGCCCTTGGCTGCTGGAGACCCAAGGAGATACATTGATTTTAGAAATGAATGAACATAGGACTTAAAGCCTGAGGTAGCCCAAAGAGAGGAGTATTTTTATCCTCACTTGTTAATTAAAGTAACAGAAAAATGCCTGGTTTTAAATCTGTTAACACTTTACAATCAAGTCTTTAATAGAAGTTCAGTAGCTGAATGCTCCTTTTTTCATGAAAATAAATTGGTGAAAATTCACTTTAGCTTGAGATTTGTTAGCCATTCATGTGACTGCAGTCTTCTAAAGCTGAATTCTTAAAAAATAAATGTTAAGTGCATGTCAGTCTGGGGTAGCATCTCATGAGGCCAGCCAGTTAAAACAAGGTCAAGTAAGAAGAGTACTACAAAAACCATGGTTGCTGTGGATAGCCAAGTCCAGAATTAGTCGAAAAAGAAATGCCCTGTGGATAAAGCCCATTCCTTTTGTACACCAGGGTCCTGTGCCCACAGCTTCCCAGTGGATGAGGGAAACATATAAGCTTAGGAAAGAACTATACAGAGAGGGTAGGAGTCCTGAATGAGTACTTTGAAGTAATAAGAAAGTCAAGAAACTCTCTGTGTCCCTAACCAAAGCACTTAGGTTGGCAAGGTCCTTATGAGAGAAGATCATACCACATCTAAAAAGTGAAAATCTAACCTTTATGCCAGTTGAACTATATTTTGAATGGGCTCAGACTTGGAGAAGAAATGTAGCATATATAATTAAATTTTTTGTAATTATGTTTTTTGTTTATTTATATTAAAATAATCTGACCAATTTTATGGAATGCTGTAGACAAAGAAATGTGTACATATTAATTTGGCTTTATTCTCAAAACTTGCATGATAGAATGTTTTCCTAGCTAATGCTCTATATAAATGCATACATTGCAAAGTTACAGTAACACATGGAAACATATATGTGTTTAGAGTAATCTACAATATTTTGAAATCATTATATTATGATGCTTTCACCTGTTTAGTCTTTAAGGCTAAACTCTGAAATAATTACTGTACAGAGTCGAGCCTTTTACATGTCAAAGAGACTGGGAACAATTTGCCCGTTTGATGGGGGAATGTCTTTCTGTTTGTTGTAAGAATGTGTTCCTCTGATTGGTTGATAAATAAAATGCTGATTGGCCAGTAGTCAGGCAGGAAGTATAGGTGGGATAAGCAGACAAGGAGAATTCTGGGAAAAGGAAAGTTGATTCAGGAGGCGCCAGCCAGTTGTACAGAGAACAGCATGTAATGGCACACAGGCAAAACCACAGAACATATGGAGACATACAGATTAACAGAAATGGGCTGAGTTTAAGTGTAAGAGCTAGACAGTGGTAGGCCTGAGCTAATGGTTGAGCAGTTTTAATTAATATAAGCCTCTGTGTGTTTACTTGTGTCTGAGTGACTGTGGACCAGGCAGGACACAGAAAAAACTTCACCTTCACAGGGTTGATGAAAAAAACACACAGACTTCTTTTCTGAGGGATAAATGCTTCTCTTCTACATTTTATTATTCCTTCTGCTGCTTATCCTACTCTATTCTTTTTGTGTTCTGTTCTTTTACCTGGATGATTCCCTTCTTTCTCTTTCTTGATGACTTCCTTCTACATTGCTTCCTGATGTCTTCCTTGAAACTTCTTTATTTTTTCCCTTACAACTTATATACTCCAGCAGAATCTTTCAAGAAATATAGAAATTACATTGGGATTACATTCTATTTTTTAAGTGACTGATTAGGATGAATATAAGTAAAAAAACATTTTCCCATTTCCTTTATATGATTAAACATTTTACATATCACAGGTGAAAAATAAATTGTCCCCCAAAACCCCCATACAATTAAACATTTATCTTTTAGACATCTCATAGATTAGGAGCCTTTTAGTCATAACTGTTTACATAGACAGTAGTTTTTATAATTGCCAGAAAAACAGATTCCTAGCTTTACTTTTTATATTTTGAAGTCCTAACTTAACTAACCATCTAATTCTTTGTTTTCTGGTTACATGAAGTCAATTGTTTAAAGCTTTGTTTTAGCTGTGATGCATGCCGAAATCTGTGAACACATTTTCTAGTACCAAAAAGAACTTGAGCTAACTCATGGGACCTGATTGTTTTCCTTAATCATTAACCTAAACCATAGTCTATATGGCTCCTTAAAAGAAACTCATAAGTTCTAGCTGTGTGATACCTCCTTGGTCCTATTTTCTACCCTCTGCAAGCCTCACTTTATCAGGAGTGGGAGTAATACTATATCCTACCTTTACCTATGTTAATTTCCCCACTAAACTAACCTCTATCATAATCCCTTACTAAATTTGTTAAAAATGCTTAATAATCAATTTAAAGTAATACTATTATTGTATAAAATCATTATTTCAATTCATCAGTATATCTTAAGAGGAAATAGTCTTCATAATAATCTACAGGTAAAAATGCCCAGTAGAATGGGATATTTCCATAAGACAATCACAATACACTAGAGGCAATGGGGATCTCACCATACCCCTTCACACTATACCAGATACCAAAGAAAAATGGCAGTGGCAAACATGTAAAGGAACACAGCAGTAGTAAGAGACATCCTGGAGTAAAAGCCCTTAGGGCCTTCCTATCTGGGATTTACCCAGTAGTGTTTTGCTTCATGGTGGACTGAACTCCTGAAGTTCAATTGCCACTTGCTCCTCATCTGACATGGCCACCAGCAAACTACAGGAAATATTAATTTATGGAGGTACTATTATTTTTAAATGAGTTTTATATGACATTAAATTTGATTAATTTACTGTTATTTGAAAATCCAGTTTAATCCTCATTTGCATCAAATAAAGAAAAAAATAGTAACAGAGTTTGGGAAATTTGATGAACAGAGGCCAGGGCAAGTACATCAAATTTTATGGGTAAAATTAATTTCCTCCACAAACATTTTTTTAGCCAGAAAAAGATATGATTTTACTCTATAATATTTACCTTAATTATACTTAATTATAATAAAACATACTAAATTAAATTCTGTTTTAACAGGAATATCTTACCAAAATTATTGAGAGTTTGAAATTTATGTGGAGAATTTCATACTGATAAACTTATTGGAAAAGATTTGATAGTAACAATATTTTACTAGATAAAAAAAAACCCTCAGTAAAGTCCTGAATAAAGTCATGGATAAAGACTGAAATATATAATCAGGCACTCAATGTAGTTTGTCTGTCTTAACTAATGAGATGCTGTTTTGATTTTGTACAAGGGAATGATCTAATGCGATGACTTTACTATGGTTGAGATATATTTCAAGGCCATCAGAACCAAGAATGTAGTGAGTAGATCATCCTATATTAGAATAATTAAAGGATACTCTTAATTCAACATATTGTTTTGTGGTAGGGAGCAGACAGACTTTCATGAGATGTTGTATCCTATCGTTTTCAGACTACAGAGATGTTGGTCATTTACTCTATGTTTGTATACTGTGTCTCTTTATGTGCTCTAATTTACAACTTGTTAAAGCTAATTAAATCCAAATTGGGTGTAGCTACTGTTTTGGAAGTCACTCCAATCATTACAGAGCTTGAAGCAAATACCTACATTTTCCATATAGAGTGAATTACTGTTTCCAATTACTAACTGCTCTTCCCTTTGATAGTGTTACAAAATTAATACCAACTTTGTTGACATCATAATTAGTACTCTGCTTTTCCAAATAGAACACAAAAGAGATATCCAAATGTGTTGTGAAAGATTAATCAATGGTGTCCTTTTATTGCTCTATGGCTTCTTCCTCCTGGTATATATCTCATCATCCTAAGGTCATTTCTTCCAACTTTCTGGTTGCTATAATATAGTTGATAATATTATATCTTGCATAATGTTCTTTCATTGCATTTACTTAATTGGCTGGTTTGTTGGCTAGTTTATTTATTTGCTTATTTTTTTCACCCTCTGGTTTATTTACTCTATGGACATTCATTAAGAGCCCACCATGTCCCAGTTGTTGTGATTGATAAATTCTCGGGGAGGGCTTTCTTTGCCATCCTTATTTAGATGTTTATTCAACTATGTGTGGCTTTGCTGAACTAAAAGTTATGTAACTAATAAAATTACTTCTATATCACCAGTAATCCTCAAAAAAAGGTGCCTCCACTCTTCCACTGTATGAAAGGTATAAACCTGTTCATGCCATTGCCCATTCCTAAAGCCATTTGATTTTCAATTTATGTATGTATAATTGATAAAAAATGATATTTTAATTTTGCATTAGTGTATATTCCTTTCATACACCCATTGTTATGCAACTGTTTTTCTTCTGGTCTTTTAACTTTCGTGAATGCTACTTTCATACATTTTTCCTTTTTCCTTACCATGTTTATCGCCTTCATTTTGATTTGCAGAAGTTCTCTATAAATTCTGGATACTTATCTTTTGTCAGTTTTATGCACTGCACATAACTTCTCCAAGTCTGTTGTTTGTCTTTTTAGCTTGTTTATATCTTTGGGTAACAGATGTTTTAAATTAAATGAATTCACATTCACTTTTCTTTTGACTGTGTGTCCTCTCCTGTTTCCTTTCATAAAGAGACCTCTTAAAACACGAGATTGTAAAGATGAGTTGCATTTTAACATCAGTATTTAAGAGATTTACTTTGCACAATTGGCATATTGTGCTCCAAAACTTAGTATTGTAAGTAAAATCTTCCTGTTCTGATGGATCCTGCTCTTTCATGTCCTCATTCAATCATGACTGTTTTGACAACGCTTAATTCTCACTTCCTGTGTGACATGATCTCTAAGGTATCAAGCTCTGGCTGGTTTCCTTCCCCAAATATCTGTCACTGAATATCTAATTATTATTTTATTTGTGAAGACTGAGAAGGTAAATATAATTTAATAGTTTATATAGTTTCCAGTTGTTAAATTACTGAAAAGAGGCACAAAGGACATGGAGCATTGAGAATCGCTCTCAGAACATGTGAACCATATAAAAGGTGAGGCAGCTACACACAATTGATCATTATTGACATGACAAATAGTATCTCAGGTGTCTTAGTTAGAGTCACTATTGCTGTGAAGAAATGCCATAACCATGGCAACACTTTAGAGGAAAAAGTGGCTTGCATTTTCAAAGGTTTAGTCCATTATCATGGCATGATATGGTAGTGAGAAGGCAGATGTGGTACTGGAGAAGGAGTTGAGATTCATACATCTTGACCCACAAGGAACAGGAAGTAGTCTAAGACATTGGGTGTAGCTTGACCATATATGAAACCTCAAAGCCAGCCTCCACAGTGACACACTTCCTTGAACAATGCCACACCCACTCCAACAATTCTACACTTCCCAATAATGCCACTTCTTTGGAGAGCCTTTTTATTTCAAGTCACCACAATGAGGATGCCACATCTTCTGAGTTTTATTTGTAAATAAAGCAGGAATTTGGATTTTAATATGGAATCACTTGACTTATAAAGTTTGCAACATTTTAAAATTCACAAGTGGAAATTTAATATATATATATATATATATATATATATATATATATATATATATACATATATATAAACAGTGTTTATCAACTATTTTTTCATTACTACCTCTCCAAGGGGATATCATTTTACTAATATTTTTTCATAGCATTAAGTGAAAATGAAGTCGATTTTATCAGATACTGATAATTTTTAGAGCTGACCACAAATCTTAGTTCTATCCACTAAATTCTCCTATGATATTAGTTAAATTTTTGTTAATAACTTATGAAAGCAGCTTAAGGAAGAGTATGCACAATTTAAGCACATACTTCATTATAGTGGGAAAGACATGGTAGCAAAAGTGGCGTCAGCTGTGTCAGCACAATCATGAACAGGTTCCCTGTATCTCTAGTGAAGGAGAGAAAGATGAGTTGTGGTGCTCAACTCACAACCTCCTTTTCATTCAGTTTAATATTCCTGGTACCCATCTCATTCTCTCCTTCTCAATCAGTACATTGGATGGTGCTGCTCTCATGGGTTAAACCTCTCTGGAAGCACATTTTTAGATATAACTGGAGATGTGGTTTCATGTGATTCTAAGTCTAAGCAAATTGGCAATGAAGACTAGCTATCACAGGACCTGTATCTGGTTGTGCTTCTTGCTCTATTGGGTAAAAATGTTGTAATATATTTTAATTATTGGTATATAATATATAATCTTTATTTTTCTTCTCAGTTATACCAAGAGTTCTTTAAGCACATGATTCTTACTCTGATCACAGTCAAGGTCATGACACATGTCCAGTAATTTACTAACAATGGGAGACACCACAATTACACCCAAGTTCTGTACAATCATATCATGTAATTTCTGAGCCTTTACCATGCCACCAAAGTTCCACAGTCTAAGGAATGTCAGTCAGAAACTCTTGCTGAAGTCAAAGCTGAACCCCTGTGCTTGGGGTATGATGGATTCTTTACAAGTTGTATCCCCAGCCGAAATGGCAATGATAATGGTTTTGTAGTCCTAGGAGAAGCAACAAAAGTCATTGAAAACTGTAGAGATGCCTTCTGGCTGCTTGATGAGTCCAGTCTCCCTGTATGATTGTCAACGTGTCACCACTGTAGATTTATTTTAGTGGTTACTGGGCCTCAGTTTTTACCTAATCCTGCTCCTGTACAGGCCTTAGAATGGACAAGGCCTCACTACCTGATCTAGCACAGAAATGATAAAGTTAGATTTATACTCTTACTCATCAGAGCTTGCTTTTCTGATGTTCAGATTTCTGATATGTGAAGTAAGACTACTCATGACATCAACTCAAAGGTCAGCTTCACAAGTTGTAGAAAGTGTATGGTTTGAGTCCATCCAACAAATATTTTACTTCCCAACCTGCAACAGTGTGGATTAATGATCTGAATCTACAACATGTTATGACCTCTCTGGGCAATAGTAATTTGTATTCATTTGATTCTTCAGAAGATTAGATGAGATCATGCTGAACTATTCTGTGATATGATTGACTTAATTAGTGGTTACAAGAAAATTTCCTATATTATAAAAGGCCAAAGATAAATTACTTGTCAATTACCATTATTGTGGGTTGCTTTGGTACACTTCCTAAATCTCTGTAAATATTCAAATACTGTGAAATACTGTTTACATGCTACTTAATTTCAAGGCACCCATGAGAGAAAAGTGTTAACAGAAATCACTCTTCCCAGTAAAATGTGAATGATTCTTCTTTGGAGATTACAGTACCAACAATGCCTTTGCCAGGATCAAGTTGATTAGCTCTAGATGCTTTGTCAGACTCAAATTGACCATAGATAACACTAAGGGTCACTCTAGTGACCAATACACAGAAAAGACTCGTAAGTTACAAAAGGAGAATTCCTGTATAATTAATCTCTCTAATTGTTGGGCATTCATCTCAGTGATTCTTTCCCTTTATATGTTTTAGCAGTTCCTTCTCAATCGCTCTGCCTCAGTTTTGTGTCATTGACAATCTTTCTGCATACACAGGCTAAGTTTATTCAAATGCCCTCAGAAATGCATTCAGATATATATGCTTTTGATTGTTTCTCTGTGTACCAACACTGAAGCCCCCCTGTGGACCTGAATCTGAACCTCTTTCCTCTGAGATATGAGTGTGTGTGACAAGCTTACCCATGAAGTTCTGTGATGAGTCTGTGTTCTTAAAATATATCTGTTTCTGAATGATTCCAATTTAAAGGAATGTTATTGCTTAGCTTGTACTCATTCTGAGGTATATGGTTTTATCCACATCGACCTGCATTATCATGTTTTAAAATAGAGGCAGAACAACTTTAAATTGGGGATCTATATACCCAATAGTATAAACAGGCCAATGGACAACACATGATGGAGATTATAAATAATTTTTTTTTTCAAACTGAACTTCATATCTTATTCCTTAACTTGGTTTTGAGAGGCAATCTCATTAGCAGTGACTGGTCATGAGGAGAAATGTAGTGCATTTAATACAGTCTCTGGGGATTTGTACCCATAAAGGCATTAGCTCGTTGCAACTATTATGGAAATCTGCAACCTGCTTTCTTTAAATCTGGCATTAATTATAATGTAGGGAAAGGAATACTTCATTAGATGTGGAAAAATTATTTTTCCTTTTCCTGGAGAGCAAGGAAGGAGTAGCCTAAGAAATTGAACTTAAAAGATGGCAATCCCAAAATTAACCAATAAAAAACAGTCAAAGAGAATTTCTGCTCTCAGCCCAAACCTCCTTCCATTGCAAGAGACACTTTTCTCTTTTTATGAGTACATCTGTCTAATTAAGCAGATGTAGTGCTGCTTTAATCTCAATATAAATACTTCAGAGCTCTGTGGGTGCCTGGCAAATCTAAACAGGATTTATTAGAATAATAAACAAAGTGTTTTATTTTTATAAAATGCATGTTTTACAGATTTTTTTCCAGTGAGTGTGTCAAACAAAGAAAATGATCTCAATTATAATTGAAATATGAAAATTTTGAAGTCATGGAGGTTATGAGTAAAAAGATGTTTGCCAGGTCTGATAGGTTGGTGAAATGGCACAGAATTTTAGTTTTAGGCTTAACAAACGGCAGGATCTAGTGCACAGTGTGGATAGACTCAAGTATGTTACTTTCATTTTGATCATCATTAGATGAGTTGTCACATTGTGTCAAGAAATAATAAATTAATGAAAAATTAGTAAAAATTAAATTTAAAGAAACGGAATGTAGCAATGTTATAAAATTAAAGAGGAAGAAAAGAACACAAAAAGGAAGAAAAGACTAAAACCCTATGTTTTCAACCCTTGAGAAAATGAAACATGCATGGACTATATAGAGGGCCTTTGCAAATGACGATACAATAGGGTCTCAAAATGGCTGAGAGGCTTCTTTGGAGTGAGAAAGTAAGTGACAACATTTACCAAACTTGCACCTTTATGAGCTCCCAGAGGATTTAAACTCTGGCAATAATGATAATAGAAACTAGCTCAGGCTTTCCCTGACTAGAATAAAGGATACATTAGATTCCTTAAAAGTCTTACTGTACATTAAGATGATAAAAGATGTCAACAAATATTCAAGGAATAAATGGGTGGCACGTGTGATTTGAACAAGTTGGTAGGTATATCAGGCTGTGTAGATGGCCCTCTTCAGTAAAACTAAAGCCAAAAGACCAACAGGACAATTCTCATGAGTCTCTACATTTCTCACAAAGGGACCATGTGAAAGAAAATATTCCTTAAAAATCAAACCCCTAAAAAAGACAGAAGTATGTATATATATAGGTGAATGTATAACAGCAGGATTCAATGATGAATACACTTACAAATAGATATAGTGTGAACACCACCTAACCACTGAACTCCATAACATCAGCCATGCTGTGTAGCTTCTAAGAGCAATTTAGTTGAAAAGGAAAGGATAAGCTAAAAAAGCAGTAAAAATTTGGATTTCTTCACACACTGTCATTGTGCTGTGCATGAGGATCCTTGTTTCACATTTTCAAATGCCTAGGTAGGCTAATTTATTAAAGTCACAATTTTACAGGTGAGAAGAACTAAAACGCCAGAAACTATTTTCCTGAGGTCACATGATTAATGAGATGGAATTGAATAATTGATGTTAAGACAACTGAGGATACAATTCATGTGACCAATAATTTCACTTTTCTCTTTGACAGTGGTATCAGGCACAAGATTTGAAACACTGATGGATAGATAAATGAAAGAATTATAGTGGAAAAAATTTTTATGAATGAGAGCTGTTTGAAAAGTACATTATTCCCATGAATACCTTACCCTAATATACATTAGAACACAAAGCACACAGAGCTGCTATATGTTTGGAAATCGCTTTCTGGAAAAGCAAAGATTGCTTGCTTGGCAGTCTTTAAAATAGGAAGGAATGGCTATGTCTCAGATGTAATGGACGCTGTTTTCAAAACAATATTTATTAATTATTTGAGGATTTCATACAGTGTATTTTGCTCATATCAATTCACTCCCCTTTCCATTCTCTTCCATAACCACTCTCCTCTCTTCCTTGCTACTGATGATGTTAGCTATTTTAACCTTTTAAGAAGAGTTGGAATAAAAGGAAAGAGAATTGAAGAAGTAAGCAATGGAGGGATTGATGGAGGACAGGAGGGAAGAAAGGGAAGGAGGAAGGAAAGAAAAGAGGGAGGATTAAAGGAAAAAAAGGAGATAGGGAGAGAGAGAGAAAGAAGGGGAAGGGAGGATGAAAGATGACATAATTGAAATGTTCTTTCAAATACCATTAACAATTTATTTGAAGATATTTCAAGGAAATTTCAAGCTTTAACTCAAAATGTAGTTTCTTAAAAGTAAATGCTCCTTGAAAATTTGTTATGCCTTTGATATGATGTAAATTGTATACTTTTCTTTCATTTATTTTTTCAAGTTTTACTCAGGTATGATTTACAGATGAACACTATGAATTTAAGATATATAATGCATGGACTTGCTATACATATCACCTACAAAATAATTATTACATCAAAGCTAATTAACATGTAAGTCACATGCATCACCCTTTCTGCCATTTTTATTTCTACTAGTGTTTAAATTTAAGATCTTCTCAGCATTCCAACATACTGCACATCATCATTGACTATAGTCATCAGACTCTTTATAGACCTTGAAAACTAACTTATATGTATCAATTTGAACCCATAATCCACATTTCCCTACTTTTTCTTTCTTAATTTCCCCTGGGTCCCCATTCCAATCTGTTTTTGTGAATTTTGCATTTCTAGATTTCATGCTTTGATTATCTTCCCCATATACAAAGTCTCCCATTTTTACTCATATTTTAACAAATGGTCATCTTTCGTACATTTTTTGACTGAATAATATATTAGTAAAATAATATTATAATAATATATGTGCATATTATTTTAACCATTTGTACATCAGTAAAAAGAAATTATCTTGATCTTGGTAACTGTGAATAATGCTATAAAGAACATGGATGTGTAGAGATCTCTTTTATGTATTGTTTCTTTTAGATACAGAGAAGGATTGGGGTAGCTGGGACATAGTGTGCTGTATTTTCATTAATGCATTGTATTGAGGAACTACCATGATTTTTCCATGATGACTGCACCAATTCCATTGAGATCAGCAATATAGTTGTTTTTCTTCTCTATATCCTCACCAATATTGTTTATCTACTGAATGATAACGACCATTCTATTAGATATTACATTATTTAAAAATGACTTTTAAAGAATAATTTTGATTTTTTTACAAATTTTTTCCTGTTAAATTCACTGATAGTTTAACTCATTGTTAACAGGCGTCATCCTCAATACTGTGTTTTTAATGCTGTTTTGTAGTGTTCAAGCAATTAGATAAAGATGCAATAAATAAGAAAAATTAATTTTCTTTATTTGCCAATTTTTCAGGAAACAATACCTTTTATCAAATAAACAGGAATCTAAACAATGAACGCTATGTGATAAAAGTTAGAGCAGACTCAATTTTAAGACTGTTCACTATAATTATCCAGATTAAAACATCATTTGAGTGGTTTTCAGTATGTGCTATTTTTTAAAAAAAAAATTTTCCAGCTAATTTCAAGAAAATGAAGAAAATGGGAACTTAAAAGACAGCTTGGCATCTCTGCTTTTCTATAAGACCCAAGTTCAGTTTCACACACCCATGTCAGGCAGCTTACACATGTCTGTTAACTCCAGCTAAATGAGATTCTGTGTTCTCATCTGATCTCCACATACCCAAATATGTGCACACATACATCCAGCCACATCCAGCACACACCTCCCCCTCCACACACACAGAGAAATAGAGAAAATATTTTAAAATCTTATTTGCTTTATTTTTTAAGAAAAGAATTTATGGATGTAGAGTTCTTTTTTAAGTCATAGTCCTACTTCCTTGCAGTCAGAGGTTCTCCTGTGTCCCACTCAGTCCTGCAGTCATTCAGACCCAAGTAAACACACAGAGGTTTATATCAATTATGAATTGCACGGCCAGTGGCTCAGGCTTCTTGTTAGCAAGCTCTTACACTTAAATCAACCCATAATTCTTATTTATCTTTAGCCACATATCTTGGTACCTTTTCTCAGTCCTGCCTTCACATCTTGCTTCCTCTGTGTCTGGCTGGTGACTCCTGACTCAGCCTTCCTGTTCCCAGAATTCTCCCTATCTGCTTGCCCCACCTATACTTCCTGCCTGGCTACTGGCCAATCAGCATTTTATTAAACCAGTGTACAAAACCATCGCTGAAGTGGGTTTGCAATCCAGAAAAGGTACAGTGCCCCTTTCTTCAAAGTCAGCTGAACTGGCAGTGGACTGATAGCTTCTGATATGCAGTGGAACAGTCACAGAAACAGTTATTCTTGAAGGAGTAACTAGGCTGATGGTGTCTAACCTCTCAATGGTAGACTGGCACTTAATAAAGGAGTTGAAACCACCCACAAGCTGAGGAGAATGGGCAGCTGAATTCCAAAAACACCAGCAATTTCCAAATTTTTTTTTTTTTTTTTTGGTTTTTCGAGACAGGGTTTCTCTGTGTAGCTTTGCGCACTGTAGACCAGGCTGGCCTCGAACTCACAGAGATCCGCCTGCCTCTGCCTCCCAAGTGCTGGGATTAAAGGCTTGCGCCACCACCGCCCGGTTAATTTCCAAAATTTAAAATCCTGAACCGGGCCGGGCAGTGGTGGCGCACGCCTTTAATCCCAGTACTCGGGAGGCAGAGCCAGGCGGATCTCTGTGAGTTCGAGGCCAGCAAAACTACACAGAGAAACCCTGTCTTGAAAAACCAAAAAAAAAAAAAAAAAAAAAAAAAAAAAAAAAAAAAAAAACCCTGAATCATGACAAGACACTGGCAGAATTCAAGCTTATTTGGTACATGGAATACTTGCACCAAATGTGAGGTCAAGCTGTAGGCTTTGTGTACATCCTAATTCACAAATAAGTCTTTCAGATACAGAGACTATAGGCTGAAGATGATGCCCCATGTTGCAGAGAAACTTCTGGTGACTGTTCAGGCAGCTGGTTATTTCTGTCAACTCACGTTTTTTGGAAGTCACTTGTTTGCACTTCCTATTTTACTAGGTAATATTATTTCCTTCTTGGGTCTCTGAGGGAGTTGAAGATTAGATAGTTGTAGTAACAATTTTCCTTGTTAATAAATTCAGAAAAGAAACTCACTAAGGAGGTGTAAAGTGTGTAAGTTTGAAAGACATAAGATAGTTTTCTGTTGGTAATACAAGATAGGATAGAAAGTGAATTAGGTACATTTTGGACTCACCAAAATAGGATAGATAATTGAATATTTTCTGTGAATTTGTCAGTGCTAAAGGACTAGACATTGTTGATGTATTTATTGCTTGTATGTATTGTATATAATTATTGTACTTATTGTATATTGTTTTTCTTATATTAGTTATAACTTTATTATTATTTTATTTTTATTAGACAAAAAGGGAAATGTAGTAATATTTTATTTGTGCTGAAATGTGGTGATAAAAGTGTGCCTGGAGATCAGATGAAATAGCAAGCCATTTTAAGTAAACACAAAAGTCAGGCAGTAGTAGCACACATCCTTAATTCTATCACTTAGCAGGCAGGGTCTCTGTGTGTTCAAGGCCAAACTAGGGAACAGAGCAATGCATGGTGACACACACCCTTAATCCCAGTACCAACCATAGTGGCCTGGAGGTCTGTACAGACAGACAGAAAGTAACAGAGCTATGTAGGAAGAGGAAGTGAGGTAGCAGGGCTAAGAGAGCCAGTGACAGTGCAGAACAGCAAGGCAATGAAGGCATGGGTAGACAGGAAGTAACTCACATTTGGAAGCTACAGAGTTGGTGAGGTAAGGTTGGCTGATGGCTTTCCCTATTTCCCTGATCTAAAGCTTTCTGTGTTTTCTATTTAATTTTAGAAATTCAACTATACTTCCTTTCTTACTGCCCAATGTCCAAGAATAATCCAACTCCTCCTAAATCCAAATTCAAAACCTCAAGAAAATGTCAAACTCTGGGACTCAGAAATGTTGATGCCAACAGCCATGTAATGAAATGTGTTCTCTCCGTTTCAGGAATGACTTCATGTTCAAATGCTAGAAGAGAGGCAATGTGATAAGAAGCTGACAAATAGGTTCTATCTTAATCAAATCAGGAGAGTCAGTCAAAGACTTGATTCATCAATGATAATGTGAAAATACACAAGCATGGTGGCATATATTTGTAATTTCAGCATTTTGATGATTTAGGCAGGGAAATCTTGAGTTGAGGACCATTCTGAGATACATTATGAGAACTTGTCTCCAGTGAATAACTGCAGAAACATATAAAACAATAAAAAGATGACGAGTAAACATTAAGAATTCGGCAGAATTGACCAAAAAATATCACTTTTCAAAGAGCATAAGAGACAAGTTTAACTATAGGCTCCTAGCACTATAGCAAGTCTACTGTATGCTTAGTAACTTTCTTATAAACACTGAACTCAAATCCACAGTCTCTCAGGAAAGTCATTTTAAAATATACTAGCATTTCCTAGTGGAAATGTGCTTAAAGATTCTGTGCTTAAAACTCAGGGCATATCTGTTTCAGAGGCTTTTGTTTTTGTTTTTGTTCTTGTGTTTTACTTTGCTTTGTTCTATTCTGTTTTGTTTTGTATGGTGATATTTTATTTGTGCCGAAATGTGATTTTATTTGTATGTTAATAAATAAAGTTACCGGGGGGTCAGAGCTTATAGCAAGCCATTTAGCAGAAGTCTGGCAGTGGTAGCACACGCCCTTAATCTGATCACAAGGCAAGCAGAGTCTGTGTGTTCAAGGACATAGACGGTTTGGAGACACATGCCTTTAATCTCAATACCAACCATAGAGACCTGGAGGTCTGTATAGACAGGCAGTGATGAGGAGGTCATGTGGTTGGGTTTACAGCCAATGAGAAGGCAGAACAAAAAGTCAATAAAAAGACAGACACACAGGAAGTAGGTCTCTTTCTGAGGGGAAGGACGACAGCAACAGTGAGGGGTAAGAAGGCGGTCTTGGTCTTAGCTCTTGGCTGCTGCTCTGACCTCTTGGGCTTTTAACTCTGCATTTGGCTCTGTGTTCTTATTTAATAAAACCATTTAGAATTACATCTACAGTTTTGTTTGATGCATGGTTTCTCTGTGTAGCCTTGGCTATCCTGGAACTCACTCTGTATACCAGGCTGGCCTTGAACTCATGGAGATCCTCCTACCTCTGCCTCTCAAGTGCTGGGATTAAGGCATGCACCCCCACTACCCATCGAGTTCATATTTCTTTAACAAATACACCTGAAAGTAGACACACACTGATATACAAACAGATATGGTTTGCTGACTTTTTCCTCTGATAGAATGTCATCTTTATCCTCGCACTGAAAGCTATAGGTAAAATGAAGAGCTGGTGCAGGTATAGAGGAAGTCTAGTAAACACTTTAGAGTAAATACTGCAGGAAATTTAATGTAATTCCTAGCTGGGAGTAGGTTTGTTTTGTGGTTGTTGTTTCTAGTAGTACCAATGGACTTTTATCATCCTATCTCAAAAAACATTGAAATTCTTCTTTCTGGGTGTTATCATCACAGGGTATGATAGACTGAGTCAAGAAAATTGCCTTCAGTTTAAGGACAGCATGGGCTATATAATGAGTTTCAGGCCAGTCTGGATACAGCATAAGACCTTGAAAACAAAACAAAATAAAACATTACCATTCAACCATACTTACCTGATCGTATAATATTAAAGTCTAGAAGTACAATGTACTTTTGAGATCCCCATTCATCTCAATATTTCCAGTCTTCCACAGATACTTCTTTCTGAAACCTGCACTGGTCTTCCTGACCAGAGCTATACAGAAGTTTAGAGACTAATTCAAGGACGACTAGTTATTAAAAGTATAGAGCTAATATTTCACCCTGATTCCTAAGTCCATCCATGGCCCTAGCTCATTCAAATATTAATAACTTCGACTCAAGGGCAATAGGTGATATAGATGCAAATTCTAAACCAGGCAGTGTAGTGTAAACTCCATGGCCTAAATGAGTCACTTTTATGATCTGAAAATAAAGTGCTGGAGTTTTTCTGAGTTGGCTACTGACTTCTACTGATTTTCACACCCCTCCACAATTCAAACAAGAACTATCAAAGTGTTGTTGGCATTCAGAGAGGAAAGTTTCCTAGGAAAGTAGTCTGGGTACTCACAGTAATGTCTCCATAGATGTCCAAGCAGCAGCTTTATTGGCAGTTTCAAAGCAGCGTTTTGGACAGGCCCCAAAGCAAGCAATTCTGTAAAGTGAGATTCAAAGTCTGATCAAATTGATGAGGCAGCTACATGTTGACTTCACTGTGACAAGCCTGTGTGAAGAAAGCATCAAGAAATAACACAGCTTACATTTATTCCTGGCAACAGTGAGCTTTGTAACAAGTGCCAGTTATTTTCTGGAAAGTGCTAGCAATTGGAAAATTCTTCTTCAAGAGAAATTTTAATTTCTTTGCTGCTTAGGATAAGCACTTTTCTCAGCCTGAACTGGGGTCAAAGCACACCTGGAATTACAACTTCTAGCATCTATTATATCAGTAAACTTTCTAGGGACACTAGTCATTTTATCTTCATATTAACAAATAACAGGAGTAAGGATTTCAGCAGTATACTTAGCATCACCTTTAGAAATATGGTAAACTGGCCACCACCAAATCCAGCTTTCTCATAGCAGCCATAATTCTCATAGAATTAAAGAAAATTCACATTATACTTTCAGTTCTGCCCCATTCCTCCACCACCACCACTATTAATCCTTAAGGTAGCATTCATTGCATTTATTAATTAAACTTTAGAAGATTAAAGTGCTCTAAGGATAGTTTTCAATTAAAATATGAATCAAATCAACTGTCTAAGTGGTAGATTTTAGCTCAATGTTATAATTGCACTGTTTCTTTCTCATTTACACCAGTCTCCCTCCCCCCTCACTCTTTTTTTTAATTTAATTTAATTTTACATATCAGCCATGGATTCCCTTGTTCTCCCCTCTCCCACACCCCACCCCCCGCCTCCCCCCCAACCCACCACTCATTCCCATCTCCTCCAGGGCAAAGACTCCCCTGGGGATTGAGTTCAACCTGGTAGATTCAGTCCAGGCAGGTCCAGTCCCCTCCTCCCAGGCTGAGCCAAGTGTCCCTGTATAAACCCCAGGTTTCAAACAGCCAACTCATGCACTTTCCCGCTGCCTGGATGCCTCCCAAACAGATCAAGCTAGTCAACTGTCTCACTTATCCAGAGGGCCTGATCCAGTTGGGGCTCCTCAGCTATTGGTTCATAGTTCATGTGTTTCCATTCATTTGGCTATTTGTCCCTGTGCTTTTTCCAACCTTAGTCTCAACAGTTCTCACTCATACAAACCCTCCTCTTTCTCGCCAATTGGACTCCTGGAGCTCCACCTGGGGCCTGGCCATGAATCTCTGCATCCGGTTCCCTCAGTCATTGGATGAGGTTTCTAGCATGAAAATTAGGGTGTTTGGCCATCCTATCACCAGAGTAGGTCAGTTCGGGCTGTCTCTCCACCATTGCCAGTAGTCTATTGTGGAGGTATTTTTGTGGATTTCTGTGGACCTCTCTAGCACTTTGCTTCTTCCTATTCTCATGTGGTCTTCATTTATCATGGTCTCTTATTTCTTGTTCTCCCTCTCTGTTCTTGATCCAGCTGGGATCTCCCGCTCCCCTAAGCTCTCTTTCCCTCAAACATTGACCTTCATTACCCCCACTCACGTCCAGGTTGTTCATGTAGATCTCATCCATTTCTCTGTCATTGGCAATCCCTGTGTCTTTCTTAGGGTCCTCTTTACTAGGTAGCCTCCCTGGAGTTGTGAGTAGCAGTCTAGTCATCTTTGTTTTACATCTAGTATCCTCCTATGAGTGAGTACATACCATGTTTGTCTTTCTGAGTCTGGGTTACCTCACTCAGGATGATTTTTTCTAGATCCATCCATTTGCCTGCAAACCTCATGATGTCATTGTTTTTCTCTGCTTAGTAGTATTCCATTGTGTATATGTACCACATTTTATTTATCCATTCTTCAGTTGAAGGGCATCCTCTTCCACCTTCCTGGAAGAACCCCTTCTTCCTCTAAATCTTGTCTGCTACCATCCTGTACTGTTTGTGAGAAATCTTGCTTTAGACATGCTCAATTTCATAAACTGAAGTTTTCATGAACATGTTTGGAATTTATGCAGTTTGGGGGACTCTACTAATTGAGAAAGAAGGTGCCACAGGTAATTCCATGTAGTATTATAAGATGAGAATGTGTTTCTAAAACCTGGTACTTGGATAGCTATCATCATTTAAGTGGTTAAACATCACCTAAGTAGTCTTAGCAGAAAATTATAGTAACAAAAATATAAGCTTTAGTAATTGATGCCTTAGAGCAGTTGTTCTCAACCTTCCTAATGCTGTGACCCATTAATACATTCCTCACGTTTTGGTGATTCCAAAGCATAAAATTGTTTTCATTGCTACTTCATAACTGTAATTTTTCTACTGTTGTGAATCATAATGTAAATATCTGTGTTTCCCAGGAGACCCTTGGGAAAGGGTGTTTTACCCCAAATGTGTCGCTATCCACAGGTTGAGAACCACTGCCTTAGACTAAGCTTTCATTCTGTGAACACCTAAAACAACAGGTAATTGCTAGAGGCTCTTCAAAATTCAAGTTTCTCATCTCTGAATTGAGGGGTATTGTTGCAACATAACTGTTACCATTTTATGAGGAGATGCAATTTCTGCCATATAAATAAGACCAGTACCTGTTTATCATTTATATGCAGTTGATAAATCATGACATCCTATCTCCATACCTGCATCTCTGTGTCTCTGTCTCTCTCCCTCCTCCCCATCTGTGTGTTTCTGTCTCTGTCTCTCTGTCTCTTTCTTTGCTCTCTGTCACACACACACATTAGAACAATGTAGGGATGGTGTACTCAAAATCTGGACTTGGGGAATCAGCATTGGCTTCCTGCAACCAGCACTGTACTAACATTAGAGATGTGATAATTACAAAGATAATCATTTCCACAGTCAGCATAAAGAAATCTATTTTTCCAGCAAATTTATAATTCTGTTACAGATTAACAGTATTAGGGAAGAGGTGATCCATTTGGTTTTCAAACTATGAAACATTTGGTGAAGAGCTCTAGATGATTTAGTATTCTTTTACCCAACACTCTGCTTTAGATGATGTCATACAACAACTATTTAAAAGCATGTTTATATCCTAAACAAAGAAACAAAACTACAAACACCAATTTAGAGAACAGAGATTTAGAGAATTGGAGTTTTCTTGGAAATAATTTCAAATGCAATGTATTATTTTTGAATTCTGATATGACTCAATGATTGGTAGTATTTTTGTTGTAATTGTTAGAGTTATATTAATTTTGTCCATCCTTGTCCATAACAAAGTTTACAGTAGCATATAGCATAAAAGGAGTCAATGTGAAGGGTCAATGGGCAAAAGGCACTTGCCGTGCAAGCTACCAACCTGAGTTTAATGCCTGGCACCCATCTAAATAAGGGAGTACAGAATAGGCTCCAAAACATAGTCAACTGATCTCCAATTGCATGATGTGTCACAAACACACAGTAAATAATAGAATAAATATAATATACACATGTGGTGTTTGTGTGATAAGAGAATGATCAATGTTTGGATGATGGTTCTGGATAGGAGGACCATATTAAAAAGGTGAGAATTGGGAAAGAATGGTGCTTAACTGTGTAAGCTACATACATAGCAGATATTGATGTGTGATTCCCAATGAAAATTATATTCTGACTGGAACAGCAAGCATATGTTTGTATCCCCACATATTAATAAAAGTGAACTGGTAGATGGGTTTGTCAAAATAACCTAAGCAGACAGCAATTTTGTTCCCAATTAAGAAATGAGTTAGCATTTTGAAGAAGAGATATAGTATTATTCACAATAACCAAAACATTACATGAACAGATATATGGATAAGAAAATGTGACATAAATATATGATGGAAGTATGTTCAGCCAGAGGGAAAAAAAGAAATTTCATTACTTTTTACAGCATGGAGATATTTGGAAGATTTCACATTAAAGAAAGCAATCCAGACATTTAAAAAAAGGAAAAAATATCTTCTACATATTCTCCATGTAAAGAAACATTAAATGAATAAGATGATGAATATGCTAATTACCTGAATTTTGTCATTATGCTATGAATTTATGAATCTAAACATCATATTATACTCTATTGATATGCAAACCTTTTTATGTGCCAGTCAAAACTAAAAGGATTGCTAGTGTACAGAAAGAAGCAGACCCTGCCTACTTCCTGAGTTATAACCATTTTTTTCAAAACTACTTCTCAAGTTCCTAGCAACTCAATCAAAAAAGTATGGATGTTAAAGCCTCTACTATTAATCCAGTAACTATTTGAATAAATCCTTTCCAGTGGATGACCTTCTCCAAGTGATAAATCAGATCATTTTTCAGGAAAAGTATCAATTGTGACCTTTTGGGAAGATGCAAGTTTGAAATAATAAGATAGCTTAATAGGAAAATACACATGCACAAACAAAAAAAACTTGGCTAAATTCCTCAAGACGGAAAGTTGAGAAAGATCCTCAGTGCTTATAAAACTTGTGACACATGGTCATGGTCCGTAGAATACAATCATCAAAACCACTACTGAACACTCAGAAAAAATAATTATAAAATTATTTGGTTCTCTTCACATATTTCTTCTAAACAAATAACAGTAATTACTTCTATGCACTCTGAAAACTACTTTAAAAAGTCTCTTGTCCCACTAGATTACATAGTCAAAATTCTACGTTCAAATGAGAAAAATAATATTCTATGAAATAAATAAATGGGGAGAAGAGTGGCTTCCCTTCCCCAATTTCTTCCTCTCCTTCTTGCTTCCTCAGAGGATTCTTCGGCACACAAGAGAATAAAAGTGATTAGAAAAAGCAGAGAAAACCCTCTTTAATTTTCATGGGGAATTGCCAAAAGAAACAAAATTAATTCTTTCTATTCAGCAATATCCAAAATATATAAAGATCTCAAGAAGCCAGACAACCAGGGTACAGATCTAAACAGAAATGGCCGAGAATCACTTAAAGAAATATTCAACATCCTTAACAATCACGAAAATGAAAATAAAAAATGGCACTGAGATTCGACCTTACACCTGTCATAATGCCTAAAATCAAAACCACAAGTGACATCTCATGCTAGCAATGGTGTGAAGCAAGGGGAACACTCCTCTGTTTCTGGTGGGAGCGCAATCTTGTACAGTCACTATGAAAATCAATATGGCAGTTCCTCAGAAAATAGGGAATCGATCTACTTCAAGACCCAGCTATACACTTTTGGGCATATACCCAAAAGAAGCTCCATCCTACCACAAGGACACATGCCCAACTATGTTCATAGCAGCTTTATTAATAGTAGCCAGAAGCTGGAAACAACTTAGCTGTACCTCAACCAAGGAATGGATAAAGAAAATGTGGCACATTTACACAATGGAATATTCCTTAGCTGTTAAAAATAATGACATTGCAAAATTTGCTAGCAAATGGATTGAGCTAGAAAAGATCAACCTGACTGGTGTAATCAAGAACCAGAAAAACAAACAAAGATCTACGTACTCACTTATAAGTAGATATTAGCCATAAAGTAAAGGATATCCATGCTACAATCTACAAACCCAGAGAAGCTAAGTAAAAAGAAGGGCTCAGGAGGATAGTGACACATGAATCTCACTGTGAAGAAAAAAGAGAATAGACATTGCTGTTGGATTGAGGAGGGGTTTGGACAGAGGGGTGGGGATTGGAACAGGAGGGATCAGATTGGGAGAAGATGGAGGGAGGGAGTACTGGGCGAGACAACTGGTATCTGGGAGCATCTCTGGAATGAGTTAGAAACCAAGTGTGATGGAAACTCCCAGTAATTTACAAGAGCAAATCTTGCTAAGACTCCTAGAAAAGGGGGATACAGAGCCTTAACCAACCATCTCCTGTAGCCAGACAAGTTTTTCAGTGGAGGAATTGGGACACCAACTCAGCCATAAAACATTTGACCTACATTTGTTCTGCCTACAAGATGTGCTGGGGTAAAAGTGGAGCAGAAATTGTGGGAGTGGCCAACCAATAACTGATGTAGCTTGAGATTCATACGATGAAAGAGACTCAACCCTGAGGGCCAGGAACCAGAGACAAGATAGATCAGAGATCTAGGATAGGACCAAACAGCACTGGCAAAAAAAAAAAAAAAAGTAAGTGAAATGATTTGTGATGATATTCTGCTATACTCAAAGATTAGTGCCTAGCCCAATTGTCATCTGAGAGGCTTCATCCAGCAACTGATAGAAACAGATGCAGAGATCCACTGCCAAACATTAGGTAGAACTCAGGGATAATGTGGAAGGGGGGAATGTTAGGAGCCAATGGGGTTAAGGATACCATGAGAAAACCCACAGGATTAGTGAACCTGCCTCATAAGGGCTCACAGAGACTGAACTGACAACCAGAGAGCCTGCATGGGACTGACCTTGGCCCCCTGCATATATATTACAGTTGTGTAATTTGGTCTTCTTGTGGGACTCCTAATAGTGGGAGCAGGGGCTGTCTTTAACTCTATTGCCTGCTTTTGAGATATTTTCCTCCTACCAAATTGTCTTATCTATCCTTAATAAAAGAGGAAGTACCTAGACTCACTGCAACTTGATGTACCATGACTGATTGATATTGATGGGAGGCCCATCCTTTTCTGAAGAGAAACAGAAAAGGAAAAGTATATGTGGGTAGATGGGGGAACTGGGAGGAGAGAAAGAAAGAGAAACATTGGTCAGGATGTAAAAACAATAAACAATCAATCAATCAAACAAACAAACAAACAAAAAATAAATAAATAGTGTAACATTTACCTAATATTTGGGTCTTCCTGGACCTCATTTTTTAATTTTACTCTCAATCTAGCAAGAAAGTAGTCAAAACATAAAACTCCAGGGAAAACAATGAAGATCCATATATTAAAGTCTACTTAATTCCAAACAGTAATTTCAAAGTCTTGGTCATTATCCCCACTTAGTGGTGAATGCCCAAGAATGATATATGAGTTTAAACTACAGAATTCAAAATAGAAGAGGGGTGTAGATTTCCTTTGTATCAAAGTGCTGATAGTTGCTTAAATAACACTATGGGGTCATTTATTTTAATAGCATTTCATTTCCACTTTCAGTTGCTTTTTGCAGTACATGAGGGGCTTAGAAAAGAAATGTAAGCAAATTTCAGTTGGTAAACATTAATCCATTATCCCTAATTCTGATTTGAAAAATTCTCTCTCCTCTTGTATTCCTCACTCTCTTGTTGGAGATTCTGAATTTACCAATGTGCCTAGATCATGAAGTACTATCCAGCATGCATAATGCCTAACTCTTGGACATTTCCTTATCCTATTTCTTCAATAAGTTTAAAAAATGAGTGATGAGGAATTTCCTGATCCTTTGTGGTAGAAAAACAAGCCACAAACCTATTTTATGAAAACCCAACAATAATATTACTATTGATCAATGTGATTTAGTTCCTTTTCTGATAGACCTATTTCACAATTGTGGATTAGCCAATTACCAAGACTTTGATCAACTGACCTTCATTCATCAGAATAATTTCTACATTTATAATTCAGGATTAAATGGTATCTTTTAGATCTTCAACAAAATAATGATTAAGGAACTGAAGATCAAAGCATATTCATATCAGCATATTACCCCATGTTCCCCTTATATTGTGAGCAGGCAATGTTGTTGGGTAGTACACATGCCCTCACACAAGGTAACACCAATTAACCTAGAAAATGCACCAAAACAAGTATGCTTTGTGCTTTAAGTTCAATTGAGTGAAGCATACAGATATAATATAAATGCATCAGGGACTTATTGAGAACAAATGAGGGTATTTACAAGTTAATTAGATGAACCTATTATGGGATGTGTTGAGCTAAAATAGTCCAAAATGAAAATGTTAGAATTGAAAAGAAAAGAAAACTTTTAGGATATCAATTCCTAGGACTATGAGAAGAAAAACTTGCTAAACTTTGCTTTTATCTCTGTAAAAATTTTTGGCATTTTTTTTTCCCCTAAAAATAGCACAATTTTATTCTTACATTTAATATATGTCTTTAAGGAACTCTAATATATTTGGTAGTAATGTTTACTCTTAGTCAAGTGTGAGTGACGAACCAGGCAAATGAGTTTGAACTACTTAGAGAATGGTGTGATGAACTATGAACCAGATGCTAGGAAACTTGAAATCACACCTGTGCACTTTTTCAACCCTTGAGAAAAGGGAAAACAATACAACAGCTCTCTGAAAACAACTGAATATCTGAGGAGCCCACCAGGAGCTACAGAAGTTGGGAAGACTGTGTGAAAATAGTAAATGGCAACAGATTGCCTTCTTCTTCTAGCACAGTTTTCCAACCATCACTCATCTTCTTTAGCCAAAAGTGGACCACTGCCTGGCAAACACCAATGACCTTGCCATATGAGGCATTGAATAAGTAGATGCTTCCATGAAAATCAATCATAAATTCAATTTCAAACTCTATGACCACAAAAGAAGACAAGAAACCTGAAGGTATGATTTGTGGTTTGTACAATATGGAACTTGCTTGGAAAACTGATTAGGCAAATTTAGTTAGAAAACTTCTAGCTGACATAATATGAAGGATAATCCATTCAAAATTCATGTGAACATAAAGTAATCTTGGTGGGTAAATATGTGATGAACACATTTTATCTATTGCTTCACAGCACATATGACCAAACCAGCAACATTGATTATTTTCTTACCATTTCTATGAGACATTAGTAATCATCTAGGGAGCTTTACTTCTTATGGAATAATAATTTTGTACACTGTGAAGGTGTGTCTTTACCAAGGCACCTTCTGATTGGTTTAATAAAAATCTGCTGCCTAGTCATTAGGGAGGAAGAGGCTAGGTGGAAGAGCCAAACTAAAATGACACTGGGAAGAAGAGGGGTGGGATGATGGGAGTTTCAAGCCAGATGCTGAGGAAGCAGGAGAAGAACATGCTGTGCTGAAAAGCTACTACCATGTAGTAAAGTATCTATAAAAAATAAGGGTTAATTTAAGATGCAATGGCTAGTTAGTAACAAGTCTAAGCTATCGGCCAAGTATTTATAATCAATAATGTCTCTGTGTGGTTATTTGGGAGCTTGATGTTGGGACAGAGCTGACTGACAGGACACAGAAAGGTCTGCCTCTGAAATCTAGGGACTATTATAGTGTAACTAATCTCATAGCTCTCAGATTTATTTTGATTCTAAAACTATTCCTTAGGTATAATATCTAAAAATTTAAATTTTCTGTTTTGATATTAATGGCCATATAAAGTCGTAATTAATTCTAACCTTAGGCCTCATGCAGCTTCCTGTACTTGATTTCAACCTTGAGTCTGAAGTAGCTATTTGGGAATTAAGCCTGTGTGTCCCAAATGTATTGAATACATTATGATCCTTTAACCTCTCCAAGATCTGTTGCATATGACATTTAAAATGTTTAAGTTTTCTGCAGTGAATGATGAACATTCCTAACAGTGACCTTTGAAGTCTCCAAAAGATAATGGGGCCCCACAAAATGATTCCACCTGGACTGTGGTAATGTCACTAAGCTAACAAACACCATCCAAAGTCCAAACTTTGTCCAAACTTTGGACGAAAACTGCTCAGGACAATTTCAAGGCATTTAAAATGGTCCATCTGTAGCTAGAGTTTTCCTGCCTAGCCCACAGTCAGGACAAATCTCTCTCACCCACCAGTCCCACAGCCGCTCAGACCCAACCAAGTAAACACAGAGACTTATATTGCTTACAAACTGTATGGCCATGGCAGGCTTCTTGCTAACTGTTATTATATCTTAAATTAATCCATTTCTATAAATCTATATCTTGCCACGTGGCTTGTGGCTTACTGGCATCTTCACATGCTGCTTGTCATGGCGGAAGCTAGCAGTGTCTCCCTTTCCCTTCCTGTTCCCTTAATTCTCCTCTCTGTTAGTCCTGCCTATATTTCCTGCCTGGCCACTGGCCAATCAATGTTTTATTTATTGACCAATCAGAGCAACAGATTTGACATACAGACCATCCCACAGCATCCATCCTCATGAACTACTCCAGCCAGGACTTCAGACAGCTTTGTATTTTATTGTCACACAAAGACTGGACAACAGCTAGATTCCCCAGTACTTGATCATTATCTCAATTTTGTCAAGGTCCCCTAAAGATCCCATGTCAACAGAAAACAGTCTAGAAAACATGGCACACACATTCACAAGAGGAAGGGTGGATGGTTTTTGGTCATTCCATTGTTTAGTGGGGTTGGTTACAAGTTGCTGTTGCTCATGTTCAAGAAAATGTGATTTGGGACATCCCAACTGGACAAGAGGTGAGTGCCTGGGCTCAGCCTAGATCCCATCCCTGGGCACCAGCCATTCCTGGGAAGACCTGCCCAACTAGGCCCCAGGTTCTGGACATTAGGCAGGATCCCCTCCACCCCCAATGGGAAGTCTCCCCTTCTCCAAGACCCCCGGCAGACCCTGAAATCTCCACACCCTGTCCCCACGCCCATCTGTCTGAGACCCCAGCCATTTCCTGAGACTTAGAGACCAGCCCCCAGCTCCCATCCTGCCCCGGACCTCCCATCTGAACAAGAGCTCAGATCCCACCCCGGAGCTCCCATCTGGACAAGAAAGAGGCATCCTGAATATGTCAGCTCTGTCTGGACCAAGGGTGCTGATAAGACCAAGAACAAATCCACAAGGAGATGGGCAGACATCAAGGCAGAAGTACATACAACAAAATGAAAAGCAATACAGCATCACCAGAACCTAGCCCTTCTACAACATCTAGACCTGAACATCAAAAAATGGATGAAGCAGAAGAAACCAGCCTTATGAACAACATCATGAAGAGGGTAGAGGCTTATGTAGAAGGAATCACAAATGAAATTGAGGAAAAGACAAAAAAAGGGAAGAACACTATAAAAAAAAAAACTAGAGGAAAGGACAAATAAAGCAGAAGAAAATAATAAAGCCCTGGAAGAAAACAATAAAGCCTGAAAGAAAATCATGAAAAAGCAATGAAAGAGATGAAGGAAACAGTCCAAGACCTGAAAAGGGAAATAGAAAACATGAAGAAGACACAAACAGAGGGAATGCTGGAAATAGAAAATCTGAGTAAATGAACAGGAACTTCAGATGCAAGTATAACCAACAGAATGCAAGAGATGGAAGAGAGGATCACTGGCGTTGAAGATACGGTAGAAGAAATAGATTCATCAGTCAAAGAAAACACTAAAGCCAACAAAGTCATGACCCAAAATGTCCAAGAAATTTGGAACACCATGAAAAGACCAAACCTATGAATAATAGGGATAGAGGAAGGAAAAGAATACCAACTCAAAGGCACAGAAAATATATTCAACAAGATCATAGAAGAAAACTTTCCCAACTTAAAGAAGGAAATGCCTATGAAGATACAAGAAGTCTATAGAAAACCAAACAGACTAGACCCCCCAAAAAAGTCCCCTTGCCACATAATAATTAAACAACTAAATGTGCAGAATAAAGAAAGAATATTAAGAGCAGCAAAGGAAAAAGGCCAAGTGACTTATAAAGGCAAACCCATCAGAATAACACCCAATTTCTCAGTGGAGACTTTGAAAGCCAGAAGGACCTGGACAGATGAAATGCAGACACTAAGAGACCATGGTTGCCAATCTAGGCTAATATACCTAGCAAAACTTTCAATCACCATAGATGGAGTGAACAAGACATTCCACGACAAAGCCAGATTTAAACAATACTTATCCACAAACCCAGCCCTACAGAAAGCACTAGAAGGAAGATTCCAACCTAAGGAAGTCAGATACACCATCGAAAACACAGGCAATAGATAATGCCATAGCAGTAAACTCCAAAGAAGAGAAGTACACATGCACTACCACCAAAAAATAACAGGAATGAACAATCACTGGTCATTAATATCCCTTAATATCAATGGACTTAATTCACCTATAAAAAGACACAGGCTTACAGAATGGATAAGAAAGAAGGACCAATCTTTCTGCTGCATACAAGAAACACACCTCAAATTCAAAGATAGACACTACCTAAGAATAAAAGGCTGGGAAAAGACTTTCCAATCAAATGGTCTTAAGAAACATGTGGGTGTAGCCATCCTAATATCCAGCAAAATAGACTTCAAACTAAAATCAATCAAAAGAGATCAAGAAGGGCATTACATACTCATCACAGGAAAGATCTATCAAGATGAAGTTTCAATTCTGAAAATTTATGCCCCAAACACAAGGGTACCCACATATGTAAAAGAAACATTACTAAAGGTTAAACCACATATGAAACCCCACACATTAATAGTGGGAGAATTCAACACCCCACTTTCATCACTGGAAAGATCTCCCAAATCAAAACTTAACAGAGTAATAAAGGACTTAACTGATGTTATGTCTCAAATGGAGTTAATCAATATCTACATAACATTCCATCCTAACAAAAAAGAATATACTTTCTTCTCAGCACCCCATGGAACCTTCTCTAAAATCAACCACATACTTGGCCATGAAGAAAATCTCAACAGATACAAAACAATTGGAATAGCCTCCTGCATTCTATCAGACCACCATGGTTTAAAGATAGATTTCAACAACAATAACTAAAGAAAACATACAATCTCATGGAAACTGAATAATACTCAACTGACTCACCAATGGGTTAAGGAAGAAATAAAGAAAGAAATTAAAGACTTCCTAGAGATCAATGAAAATGAAGACACCACATACCCACACTTATGAGACACTATGAAAGCAGTGCTAACAGGGAAATTCATAGCACTAAATGCCCACATACAGAAGTTGGAGAAATGTCACACTAGTGACTTAACAGCACAAGTGAAAGCTCTAGAACAAGAAGAAGCAAAGTCTTCCAGGAAGAATAGATGCCTGGAAATTAACAAAGTGATAGCTGAAATCAATAAAAGAGAACAGTACAAAAAATTAATGAAACAAAGAGTTGGTTCTTTGAGAAAATCAACAAGATAGACAAGCCCTTATCCAAACTAACCAAAAGACAGAGAGAGAGCATCCAAATTAACAAAATCAGAAATGAAAAGGGGGACATAACAACAGACACTGAGGAAATCCAGAGAATCATCAGGTCATACTTCAAAAACCTCTATTCCACAAAACTGGAAAATCTAAAAGAAATGTATAATTTTCGGGATAGGAACCATATACCTAAGTTAAATCAAGACCAGATAAACTATTAAAATAGTCCAATAACCCCTAAGGAAATAGAAATAGTCATTAAAAGTCTCCCAACCAAAAAAAGCCCAGGACCAGATGGTTTCAGCACAGAATTCTACCAGATCTTCAAAGAAGAGTTAATACCAATACTCTTTAAATTATTCCACACAATAGAAACAAAAGGAACATTACCAAACTCCTTCTGTGAGGCTACAATAACTCTGATTCCTAAACCAAACAAGGATACAACAAAGAAAGAGAACTACAGACCAATCTCCCTCATAAACATTGATGCAAAAATACTCAATAAAATACTGGCAAACAGACTCCAAGAACATATCAAAACAATTATCCACCATGATCAAGTAGGCTTCATCGCAGGGATGTAAGGGTGGTTCAACATACGAAAGTCCATCAATGTAATACACCATATAAACAAACTCAAAGAAAAAAACCACACTATCATCTCACTAGATGCAGAAAAAGGCATTTGACAAAATCCAAGACCCCTTCATGATAAAGGACTTGGAGCGATCAGGAATACAGGGAACATACCTAAACATAATAAAGGCAATTTACAGCAAGCCAACAGACAACATCAAATTAAATGGAGAGAAATTCAAAGCAGTTCCACTAAAATCAGGAACGAGGCAAGGCTGTCCACTCTCCCCATACTTATTCAATATAGTACTTGAAGTTCTAGCCAGAGCAATAAGACAACATAAGGAGATTAAGCAGATACAAATTGGAAAGGAAGAAGTCAAGCTTTCCCTATTTGCAGATGACATGATAGTATACTTGAGTGACCACAAAGATTCAACCAAGGAACTGATACAGCTTATAAACACCTTCAGCAACATAGCAGGATACAAGATCAACTCAAAAAAATCAGTAGCCCTCCTATATACAATTGAAAAACAGGCTGAGAAGGATATCAGGGATACATCACCCTTTACAATAGCTACAAATGATATAAAATACCTTGGGGTAAAACTAAAGAAGCAAGTGAAGGACCTATATGACAAGAAGTTTAAGTCCCTGAAAAAAGAAATTGAAGAAGATGTCAGAAAATGGAAAGATCTCCCATGCTCATGGATAGGCAGGATTAACATAGTAAAAATGGCAATCTTACCAAAAACAAGCTACAGATTCAATGCAATCCCCATCAAAATACCAACACAATTCTTCACAGACCTGGAAAGAATAATACTCAACTTCATATGGAAAAACAGAAAACCCAGGATAGCCAAAAGAATCCAGTACAATAAAAGAACCTCTGGAGGCATCATGATCCCTGACCTCAAGCTCTACTATAGAGCTACAGTAATAAAAACAGCTTGGTACTGGTATAAAAACTGACATGTGGACCAATGGAATCGAATTGAAGACCCTGACATTAATCCACACACCTATGAACATATAAATTTTGACAAAGAAGCCAAAACTGTACAATGAAAAAAAGAAAGCATCTTCAACAAATGGTGCTAGCATAACTGGATATCAATGTGCAGAAGGCTGCAAATAGATCCATATCTGTCACGGTGCACAAAACTTAAGTCCAAGTAGATCAAAGACCTCAACATAAATCCAGTTACACTGAACCTGATAGAAGAGAAAGTAGGAAGTAGTCATGAATGCATTGGCAAGGAGATTACTACCTAAATATAACACCAGTAGCACAGACACTGAGAGAAACAATCAATCAATGGGACCTCTTAAAACTGAGAAGCTTTTGTAGAGCAAAGGATACGGTCAACAAGGCAAAGTGACAGTCTACAGAATGGGAAAAGGTCTTCACCAAGCCCGCATCTGACAGAGGACTGATATCCAGAATATATAAGGAACTCAAGAAATTAGACATCAAAATGCCCAACAGTCCAATTAAGAAATGGGCTATAGAACTAAACAGAGGAAACTCAAATGACTAAAAGACATTTAAGAAAATGCTCAACATCCCTAATAATCAGGGAAATGCAAATCAAAATGACTCTGAGATACCTTACACCTGTCAGAATGGCTAAGATCAAAAACACTGAAGACACCTTATGCTGGAGAGGATGTGGAGCTAGGGGAACTCTCCTCCACTGCTGGTGGGAATGCAAGCTTGTACAACCACTTTGGAAATCAATATGGCGCTTTCTTAGAAAATTGGGAATCCATCTCCCCCAAGATCCAGCTATACCACTCTTGGGCATATACCCAAGGAATGTTCAATCATACCACAAGGGCACTTGCTCAGCTATGTAATATCAGCATTGTTTGTAATAGCCAGAACCTGGAAACAACCTAGATGCCCTTCAACTGAAGAATGGATACATAAAATGTGGTACATATACACAATGGAATACTACTCAGTAGAGAAAAACAATGACATCATGAGGTTTCCAGGCAAATGGAGTGATCTAGAAAAAATCATCCTGAGTGAGGTAACCCAGACTCAGAAAGACAAACATGGTATGTACTCACTCATAGGAGGATACTAGATGTAAAACAAAGATGACTAGACTGCTACTCACAACTCCAGGGAGGCTACCTAGAAAACAGGACCCCAAGAAAGACACAGGGATCCTCCAATGACAGAGAAATGGATGAGATCTACATGACCAACCTGGACGTGAGTGGGGGTAATGAAGGTCAATATTCAAGGGAAAGAGAGCTTAGGGGAGTGGAAGATCCCAGCTGGATCAAGAACAGAGAGGGAGAACAAGAAATAAGAGACCATGATAAATGAAGACCACATGAGAATAGGAAGAAGCAAAGTGCTAGAGAAGTCTATAGAAATCCACAAAGATACCCCACAATAGACTACTGGCAATGGTGGAGAGACAGCCTGAACTGACCTACTCTGGTGATAGGATGGCCAAATACCCTAATTGTCATGCTAGAAACCCCATCCAATGACTGAGGGAATCGGATGCAGAGATCCATGACTAGGCCCCAGGTGGAGCTCCAGGAGTCCAATTGGTGAGAAAGAGGAGGGTTTGTATGAGTGAGAACTGTTGAGACTAAGGTTGGAAAAAGCACAGGGACAAATAGCCAAATGAATGGAAACACATGAACTATGAACCAATAGCTGAGGAGCCCCAACTGGATCAGGCCCTCTGGATAAGTGAGACAGTTGACTAGCTTGATCTGTTTGGGAGGCATCCAGGCAGCGGGAAAGTGCATGAGTTGGCTGTTTGAAACCTGGGGTTTATACAGGGACACTTGGCTCAGCCTGGGAGGAGGGGACTGGACCTGCCTGGACTGAATCTACCAGGTTGAACTCAATCCTCAGGGGAGTCTTTGCCCTGGAGGAGATGGGAATGGGAGGGTGTGTTGGGGGAAAGGTGGCGGGGTGGGGGGGAGAACAAGGGAATCTGTGGCTGATATGTAAAATTAAATTAAATTATAAAATCAAAAGAAAAAATTTAAAAAAGAAAGAAAATATGATTTAAAGGAGGTTAGATTAAGAGATGTCTTTCTAAAAAGAAAAAGTGTGGATATAATAATGACCAAAATATAGGTATATTATTGAATTCTCTTCAATCTTAAAAGCAACTATTAAATCTCTAAAAATTTTACATTAGCATGGATTTTTGTATATTGATACAAATTTAAAATTATTTTTGTTATACTATATATACTTTTCTACTCTTGTTTAAGATATTTTTGTAAATTGACATAAATTTAACACTTTTTATTATTCTGTACTTATATTTCTATTTCTGTTTTAGGTACTGTACCTATGCAGTTCCTTTAATTATATATAATGTAAAATTTTAGTCCTTGAAAGCTATTTGGATAGTAAAGAAATACAGGTTAATAGTCATCCATAACTATCAAACTTACAGTCATGTTATATATACTTTCAAGGTCATGCAGATATATATTTTAGATAGGTGATCATCACACAATTCAAAGACCTACAAAATATATCATTTCAAATGTTTTAATAACATAAGGCTTTTCTTGACAATGAGATATATCTTCTCCTGGCAGCACTGACCTACTTCATAGAAGGATTGTTTGTGGCAGGGTCCTTTGCTGTTCCCTTTGGGGGACAGGATGAGTAGGTGCAGAGTTAATGACACAGACTCTAGGGGGATGTTGAAACAACAAGCTCGGTTTATTCAGGAAGAGGCAAACCTTATATGCCCTCCACTCTGACCCTGGGGGAAGTTCTGATGAATATGCGTCTGCTGCTGTGATATGTCTGCCTCTTACTGGTCCAGGTTATCTCAGTTCATGTCTTAGCTGCTGTTGCTAAGGCCCTTAGGCAGACCTAGGTTGGCTCTCAGAAACTATCTCATTACTGGTTTGGGCCAGGAGGCCCTCAAGCCTGTTAGGGCTGAGTCAACCCACTATTATGGGCATTGGAAAATCCACATATTGGAGTTTATTTTCTATGTGGCAAAAACTAGTCATTTGGGCAAGAAACTGGCCTTGGCTTGACTGCTGACAGTATGATTCCAAACTGGACCAGCAGGACACAAGGAAAAGGAACTGCTAAACTTTGCCGTGACAAGCTAAGACAGTTCTTTAAAATTTTCTGCTTCTCAGAAATGTCTGCCAGATATTCAAGGCCTGTAGGGCGATGTTAGATGCCCCATATTACAGAAAAACTTTGGTTAACTATCCAGGCAGCCAGATGTCCCTGTCATTAAGTAATATCACATTCATCTGGGGTCTTTGATGAATTTAAAGACTAAAATAATTAGATTTAAGGTTTTCCTTAGTTAAGATAACAGGTAAACTAGGTATAAAACTTTGAACTCACAAACATAAGATAGTTAATATAGCATTTCTCTAATTTTGCCAAATACAAATTGACTAGATATTGTAACTGTAATTTTTACTTGATATTAATTGATAACTGTTTTCATTGTATATAATTTCACTATGTTAAAGTTAAAACATTCCTCTTTAATTAGACAAAAAGGGGGAAATGTTATGTAATAATAGTTTTATACATTGTGAAGATGTGTCTTTGCCAAGGTGTCTTCTGATTGGTTTAGTAAAATGCTGACTGTCCAATAGCTATGCAGGACAAGATTAGGTGGGAAGGCCAAAGTAAGAGGATATTGGGAAGAAGGGAGGGTGACAGGAGTCATGAGCCAAACACAGAGGAAGCAGGTTATAGACATGCTGTGTTAAACAAAGGTACAGCCATGTGGCACAGCATGGATAAGTAATACGAGTTAATTTAAAATATAAGGGCTAGTTACTAACAAGCCTAAGCTGAGCATTCATAATTAATAATAAATCTCTTTGTGGTTATTTGGTAACTAGCTGGAGGGACAGAGCTGACTGACAGAACACAGAAAAGTCCACCTACATTTTCTGGAATCTCTAGTTAAGGTTTCCCCAAACACTGTAATCAGCTTCTAACAGATATTACAGTCATCTTAGGACCATGTGAGCAAGTATCATCTTCCAAGCCATTGTGCATGATTGATTTTAAGATGTAGTTCCTCACAAACTGTTAGACTGAGGACTTCAGTTCCTTACTGACTGAATAGCAGGTATTTATTACAGAAATACCAGAGTTATTTGTATGAATAATGATTTTTCTACTTTACTTTTAAAACTGTGTAAACTATGGGTTTATTTTAAAAAATTACACTTAAAATCTTTCTCCATGGAGAACCTGTATAATCCAAACTCAGAAGGCTTTGGTGCTAGTGATATAATTCACTAGTACTCTCTAGTTGCCTCATTCATCAGCTCTCCATGGGGATTTCTGAAAACTTATCTGCCTTCTTAGACTGTGATACTTATCAGTGAATAAATGGAACGTATATTGAACACTTCCTATTTGCTTCAATGGTTCTAAGTGTTAATATGTTAGAAAAACCAAAATAAAAAACAAAGTAAAACCCAATTTTGTCCTTCAGTCACATTAGTTTAATGAACTTGAGATGTTTAAGACCCAAATGAAAATATCAAGTCTTATGGTTTGTCCAAAGGTTCTCAAAAAGACAATTCTCAGGCTAGTTTTCCTAAACTTTTCTCCTTAGGTGGTGTATGTCATAAATATGTCCTGTCTAGTTTTGAATAAATATCCCTTCTTCAGCAGCAGGAGAGGCAAGTCGGGAGGGAAGCAAGAAACATTGATCATTTGTATGACTGAAGTGAAAAGCTGAGCTAAATACTGGATCCACATCACTGTTCAGGCCCTGCCTGCCTATCTGGAGAAGTATCCTTGGTAAAGAAGAGTGCCTTATGATAGAGAAAGGATATAGGCCCTAAGTTTTCCTTGACGCTGGCTCATGAACCATAACCCAGGGATCAGGCTATCACCAGCTATTTAGTTTAAGAAGAAAGAGATACTTGAAGCTCAGATTGTAGAGTGACAAGCTAATGTCTTCATTCTTGGAATATCTTTTTACTTGGCTATGAAAAGTAGCATCAATCAGAATTAGAAAATGTGTGATCCACCTGCTACTAGCTCATGCAAATACTTAGATAAAATTGCCTTTCCCCTCTACATGTAAGATTTTTCTACCTGTCCCTCTGAAAGATTCCAGCAGTTTTATCAGGAATTATTTGTCCATGTTCTTCCAATTTGCTCCCTGTGTGAACAGCCTTATTGTACACACGTTTTCTTTGTCGCTTTTGTGAAAAGACTTGTCCCAAGTCTGAAAACCTGAGTTAGATCCCTAGAGCCCATGTGGTATAGAAGCAGAGAAGCAATTCCCACAAATTGTTTTTTGATCTCCAGAGGTATATATTGTCACACATGTAGAAACACAAACATGGACAAATAATTAAATGTAAAAATAAATAAATTATAAGACCACATACTTTCTGAGTTTTATAAACAGTCAAATTTTAGTTCCAATATTTAAGACTCTAAAGCTCCTTGTCTCTCTGTCTCTGTTTCTGCGTGTGTGTGTGTGTGTGTGTGTGTGTGTGTGTGTGTGTGTGTGTGTCTGAAATGCATGGTTGCATACACACACACACACACACACACACACACACACACACACACACACACACATCAAAATGTAAGTTTCTCATGTTCCCCCTTCTGCCATTTATGCTTTTCTTTCTTCTCAATTTCATAAAAAATAAAACTTTTACTTTCATTCTTTTTATTTCCAAGTGTTAGCAAAAACATACAGGAAGACTAGGGAAGAATATTTGTTTTATCCCAGAACCATCTGTCATCTGATTCTTTAAGATCCTTTCATTTTGGGGGCACATGAATTCATGATGTGTCATTTCTAGACTGTGTCCTGCTAGAAAAATTAAAATCCAAGTAATAGAGTTGCACATGTCTTTCTAAAATTAGATTTTCCTGATTCTTGTGTAAAAAGAGTTGAACAATGAAGAAATATAGAAACTTTAACTCCATATTGTACAGAGAAAATAATGCCTTCTATCTGGGTGGGAGAGAGGGACAGAGAGAGAGAGAGAGAGAGAGAGAGAGAGAGAGAGAGAGAGAGAGAGAGAGAGAGAGATCTAGAATTGATTAAAGAAATAAACGAAGCTGGGGTCAGAAATACTGTAGTTATCTCAAATTTGAAGTTTTTGGAGTTTTTTGTGAGCATTCTGGTTCCTAAAGAATACCTACATCATTGTACTGGAATAACATGACCAGTGTTCTGATGATGTCCCATATTACCATCTAACAGTTTCCAGGGCTGAAAGGTACTCTTTATAAGCACCAGTTATAATATAAAAACAAAAGGATTGAATATCATGAAATCAGATGTGGTGGTTTGAATGATAATGAACTCCATAGGTTCATATATTTAAATGTTTGATAGCTAAGTGGTGAAACTGTTTGAGGATTGGAGGATATGGTCTTGTTGAAGGAGGTATGACACTGGGGACTGGTTTGGGATTTCAAAAGATTAATACCATTGTCTCTCCCTCACCTCTCTCCCTCTCCTATCTCCATCTCCCTCTCTCTCATTTTCTGTCTTTCTTACTATTTATCTCACCCATCTCTGTCTCCTTCCAGGTCATATTTCCAGATGTGAGCTTTCATCTACTGTTTAAGCACCATGCTTATCTGCCTCCTGCCATTCTTCTTCCTATGAAGATCATGGATTCTAACCACCTGAAACTGTAAGATCACTAAAATCTTCTATAAGCTGCCTTGATCTAGTTGATTAATCTTGTTCAATTTGAGTGACTATCCTCAATTATTTGCTGTGCATTAGTAAGAGCCCTATTGTTCTCCTAAATATTAGGATGCCTATGCTACAGAAAGGATTGAGGATTTATTTTCTGAAAAGTTAGTTGACTTAAACCTATTCCATGTAATTACATTAGCACAAGAATGTTCACAATTAACTATAACTTCCAAGAGTAATCATTCTCACTTGTTTATCATTGTTTGTCTTTCATATAACATATACGGAATGAGGAAAAGTTTCTGAAATTATTTACCTTCTAGGAGCTTTAAATAACTCTGCCACCATCTCTTCCAAGTTGGAAGCCAAGGAATCTCTCTCCTGTCCACTCTATTGGTCCTGATTGAGATGGAAAGTTGGGACCAGGACTCATGAAAGGACTAATATCCTGAGCTCAAGGTAACATTTTATGTGGTCCCTTCATGGGTTGTAACCAAGCTTCTTCTAAAGCTCTTTCATTTCTCACTCTCAAAGGTGTGGGATGAGAGGGGATTAATTACAGAGTGCTATGACTCCTGCTTGCTGACAGAATGATGCTCATAAACCATAGCCTGGGGATATATGTCCCTATAAAACATAAAATGAGAAACCATTCTTTCCCTGGAAAAGATGAGGGAGAAGCATTGCTCTACTTGAACTGAGAAATGCACGAACTATTAAAAAGGCAATTCCTTCTCCCATCAGTGGATATATGTCATGAAAAGACAAGATCTTCTTGCCTTCTTCAAGACAACTTTCAGGTGTATGTATGATTCCACCCACATACTTACCAGGCATAAAATCACATTTGGACTCATGAATACACATGTACTCTGACACACATTCAGAGACGAGGACATACACACAAATAAATGAAAAAATAAAATGTAATAATTAATGCTGTTTCAAATGTCTCAAGCTTTTCAATAAGTAACAATGTTTGTTAAATTTAATACTATTGATGCTTTGTGTTGTTAATAGACAACTCTGGGGAAGAATTGTATCTTCTGTCATAGGAAGCTTCTCTTTGGAAAACTCTATTGTGACACTGTCACCTTTAAGACCCTCTTATTCACTGAGGCAGAGATTTGTATAGATTTGCATTTCCCTGATAATTAGGGATGTTGAGATTTGTATAGAATTGCTTTCCTCAGCATTCACTTATACAAAAAATTCCAGGAATTTAATTGATCATCTGTAAGTCTTTGTTGTATAGATAACTGACTGGGAGACAATTAATAATTGACCTTTAACTTTCCAATTAAAGTCACTTGAAGAAAATGTGAAACACCTCCACAGAAGAGCTAACTATTCTTTTAAGCTCAGGCCAGGTCCTGTTTATTCTTCCCAAAATAATACCTCTGAGGTTTCTCTAGTCATCCCTTAGATGAATGGTTTCTAAATCCATTCAGTGTCCTAGCCTAACTTGTGTAGGTTAAAATTAGAGCACCTAGGGACTTACCCAAGTTTGATTTATTTACTTTTCCTTTAATGATTAATATTGAAAATACTGAGCAATATTCTTCTCTTCTATCCCTGTTGTCCTTGGCCAGTGCCAGTCAGATCACAGACAGTTGTATTTTAGCAAATATTGCAAATGAGATCATTATCTACTTTCATGTCTGCAATTTTACAGCAAATCTAAAAAAAAACTAATTAGTAAATTTGCTGTGACTAAAGTCTGACCTCTCATTCATTAGCATGTTTCCTCCTCTCTTTTCTCTTGGTATTTACCTTTGGAAATTCTCCCTACCTGGAGTCTGGTTATCATTTTCCAGTAATTGTACTGATTGCCAAGATATACAATATATTTTAAATTTGAAAGTATCAGAGAATTAATAGAAAACATTAGAGAATGTGTGGGTAGGAAAAGAACATGAATGTGTGAAAGTAAGGTAGAAATAAAACAGAAGAATAAAGACAGAAAGTTAGAATATCTAGCTAAATTACTAATACTTTGCATATTTAATGCAAATGGCCTCATTCAACAACCATGGAAATACTTTTTACAATTCATTAGTCCATAAAAATCTACAATTTACCAGCTGTGTGTCCCCATAATTACCACAGAAACTATTTTTCCCTAGCCCATCTTCATTTTATATATATTACTTCATACTAGGTGACAAGAATTTTGTTTAGTACTGTTCAATAAATGGTACATAAAGCAGTCATAATTCTGAACGTTTGGGATTTCATTGCAACATGGAAGATAGACATTGAACACAAAATTACACATTAATTTGATAGAATGGAGATTGATGTTTCTGCTTATCTCTAGACACATATTGTCTTAGAACAGTATCTCACCATCATTTATTGTATGTCCATGCTATGCCCTATAATTTGGATTATGGCCTTATAAATTCATTTAACTTCTATAGCAAGTAACCATTAGCTTGCCCATTCTATAGACTTGGCTACTAATTTTCAGAATGTTAAGAATAAATTTGGTAATATTGTCCAGCACACGTTGATCTTCTCATTATGTAGCAGACATTATTAACACTGCTTCATTGTCCAATGAACATGAAGAAGCTCAGAGAAAAGGGACACTTTCTCAGCATTATGCTGCTTGTGCTGAAGAAAGGGAGACTTCACTCTCAGATTATTGTTCAGCATTTATAGCTATGTCAAAGATCATTCAATAATAAGATTCATGAAGAGGTAGATTCAAAGCCCTAGGATCACTCTTGATAAAATAAAATGTGTGCATCCCTCCAGTTTACCTGTAGAGTATATTCAGAAAGAGTTGAATTTATTAGTATTCTAAATTAGAACATGAAAATATGTCAATGTGGGACACTTATACTCTTAAACTTTTCCAGGACAGAGAGCCAACATTACCTTCAGGCAAATGAAGAAATATACATTGCTGAACTTTTACTCTTTCATACCTGAGTAGCCTTGCCTCACTGAGTCTTTTACAGTGCCTCTGTAAAACTGCAATTCTCTGCCAGAGCTTTATCCATTGTATTGCAATGTAGAGGCTCTTAGTTTATAAGCCTCAGTCCTTGACAATGCTAGAGCACTGAGCTATACTGCATCAATTTAATTGCAGCTCTGAGGGTATTATTGAATCTCTCTTTTTTGTATTATCTAACTTTTCATTTCAGTTTTATGTCTGGTGAAGCATAAATCAAGTCCTTTGCATATTTTTGGAGTGACTTCCACAAAGCTGCCTAATTTTACATACTATGAGACTAAAAGCAAGATATCCAACTTCTTTCCCAGAATGTACTAATGAAAACTGATAAAAATCAGAACACAGAGGGAAAAAATAGTGTGTACTTACAGATGTTTGCACATATAAAGATAAAATAACTACTATCAGATTTAGTACATTGTAGAAAATGTGGGACCCAGTGAGTGGGAAGAGTTAAAAATAAAAGTTCCAATAGGATATGCCAATTCTTTTGGCAAGCAGAAGGCATATAAGACACTTATAGTTAACATAGTGTTTGTATTAAAATTTTGAGACTGAAGTAAGTAGGCACTTAGTGAGTAGATGTGTAGAATGTCAGAATCTATGGTCCTGATGGAGACTTTGCCATCAAATTTGAGAATATGAAAAACTGAGTGTTTAACTTGACCACTAATTTCAGCAATGTTTTCAGAGGAAGAATAATGTTTAAAAGAATAGTGGACTCTAAGTAGGGGAGAGTTTGAACAGCACGTCTCAGAAGGCCTCACAATTTAAAATCAGATCTGTAAGCAATGAAAAACACAGGAGTCCTTTATATGGAAGACCAACATGATCAGAACTATGGTTTGAGAAAATTCAGCTTCTTTGCCTTAGACATTATTGAAAAAGAGCTATTACTGGCAGAAAAAATTATAATGCTAGTCTAGTGGGTCATAAGGAAGGAACAAAGGTCTGACTTGGAGAAACTAGGTGTGAAGACACAGGAAAGAGTTTATGAGGATAGTGTAGAGGTCAAGCCAGAGATGTTTAGGTGGAGGCAAAGGAGAAGGAAGAAAAGATAAATTCAAGGTGAGCCATCTCTAATCTGTTCACTGAGAATGGCAATGACTCATATTTTGTGGGTGCTAACTTTTTGAAAAACACTGTAATAAGCTCATAATAAATACCTTGCCTTCCTGAATTTATATGGTAGTGACTTCTTGAATTTAGTACCACTATGAAGGGAGGTACTGCTATGTACAACATTTTTTAGTTATAGTAACCAAGGTAATGAAAGTAGAATAATTTATCCAAGTACACATAAAAAGAGGTATAGCAGAGTTATGAACCTATGAGGTTTTATTTGTTGTTGTTGTTTTCCAGTTTGCTTACTGTTGAGGCTTTGCTATTGTTGGACATAATAGTGAACACAAGACCACCATGAGCATTCTGGGATTAACATCTATCATTATTCCCAATATGCTCATGGTGGGCTTTGTGTTTACTATTATGTAGTATGAATGAATAAATATCATGAAACAGAAGCCAAATACTTAGATGATATAAAGGTGTCTTGAAAGCATCTCAACAACTGCTTATACCCTTCCCATCACAGGCTCAGTGGAAACTACAGTCCAAATAAATATTTTCTTAAGTAATATATTTGTTGTATTTTTGTCACAGTATTGCTAAACTGACTAATATTCCAAGAAATACCAAAATGGAGTCTATCCATAATGGAGTCTATCACTTCATCCAATTATGTTTCAGCAGCTAGATGTCTCTGTCTTTGTGGGGGGAAGCATGCACATGATTCTTCTTTGTAACAGTTTATGCTGTTTCAACAATGATTTTATTCTGTTTCCCAAAGAGTTGAGTAAATAAAGTTTGTTGGTTTAATGTTTAAGAGTTCTTGTATTTTGTTTGAAAACTACTTCTTTTAATGTCAAGATTTTTTCTAGGGCCTTCAGTCTAGGGAGTATTTTCCCTTTTAGGGCGTGCCACAGAGCTCTAGGACCTTCAGCTTAGGGTGTATCTTCCCTTTTAGGGAGTACCACAGAGCTCTAGGACCATCAGCATAGGGTGTATCTTTCCTTTCAGGAAATACCACAAGAGATCTACCAGGTTAATATGTTCAGCATCTGCTTCCTGTCTAAGTGTCTTGACAATCTTAAGTTTTTCTGATGAGATTTTAAAATGAATTTATAATATTTTTTGCCATTCATGGATATGAAGTATAAACCCAAAATTATACTTGTTCTCCTTTTCTCTTAGTAAGATAATCTCAATAATTGGTAATTGTGGCTACTGTAGACAATCCTGATAATCTTTCTATATGAACTAGTCAATGAAGTTGCCTTAACTGAGGTCAGATTGTCCTCAACATGTTCTATAATTCAAATCTAAGAAATTTAGAGTTAGTCTCATAGAAACTTAACTTGGTGTGTTGTTAAGATTTTGTTTTCCTCTTAAATTGTGTGGATTCTTCTGTGTATGTGTGTGGGTTTGTATGGGCACATGAGTGTAGATTCATGCAGAAGCTTTGAATACTCTTGGAGCTGATTTTGCAGGTGATTGGGAACTTGATATGGATTCTGGGAACAGACCTCTACATCTCTACAAAAACTGTGGGCTCTTACCCACTAACACATCTCTCCAGCCCCTAAACTTGTGTATTTTAAAGCTTAGTAGCTTTTTTTAAAATGTTGATTGGAAGCAGTATTCACAAAGTTATCACATTAAAACAAACAGAACCAAAATAAATTGCCAAAGCAAATCCTAGTAAATGAGAAGTTATAATCATGTTGATGTCTTTTTCTACCCTTGAAAACAGACTATGAATAATACTTCATGATATAGGCAAATATGATGAAAATGAAAAGAATTATCTTAAGTGTGTTGTACAGTGCTTGAAACAGAGTTACCATTTAACCAATGGAAGTTTTTTTGTTTTTGTTTTCATTTTTGTTTTTCTCAATGTGACTTACCCATTTTACTTTACTCAAGAGAGGAGTTCCTTGGTGGTATAATTCTGATTATTTTTCCAAAGGGAACTTAGTTAAATAGTTGGCCCCTTCCTTAAAAACAAAGAAGATAAAAAGGTCATTATACGACAGTTCTACACTTTTAATCAAAATCAGTTTGAAGATGTTTTCTGTTACTATTTGCTAAGAAAAAAATTACCCTATTACAACTGATGAAAGATTCATTGTAAATATAGCTTTTCAAAGCCTATATAAGGTAGGACAGATATACACTCAGAAAATCTGCTTCTAAATTGGCTGCCAGAAAGGAAAATAGAGTATATTTCTAGCTAGTAACATTCAATATCGCCCTATCACAGTTTAGGTAGCATCTTCAAATCCTGTCCAAAGGAATTTTCAAAGGTAGAACTTCTGATATGGCAAATGCCAGTTCTCCGCTACCTCCCCTTGGTGAGAGCCAGGGAAGCTTCATCCGTCCTCTTCCTATTTTGATAAAAGCCCAGTCCTGTTAAAAATGGAGGTTTGTTTTAAAGTTGGTAACTATATACATAAAAAAAAACTTAAAAGTGCAGCCATGGATTTTGCTTAAAGTTAGGATTAAGGGCTAGCTAGTTCACAATACTGAACAGGACTGCACAGTCATCCTGTGGGCTTGATGCTCTTGCTTCTGATCCTGGCAGAGTTAAGGAAGGCACGGGTTCATAAGAGATCATACTTCAGGGTTAATGTGAGCAAGCCTGGAAGATGCCTGTGTTCTTTCATGGCAGCGAAAATCCACCCTGACTCTAAAATTCCAACCTGGAATGTGGTGGGACTTCACAATAGAGTAGACGAGGAAAGGAGCCCAAGCAGGGCAGATGTTGGGTCTGGTCAGGTTTTTGCATCTGTTTAGTGGCTCAAACTCTCAGTGCTTACTTATAATTTCTAATAAGATTTTTTATTATTTTTATTATGATTGGAATATTTTTGTTTGGTTGATTCTTGTTTTTTTCTGTTTGTTTTGGGGAGTGGTTGTTACTGGGTTGGGAGGGTTTTTTATTTTTTTCCTTTGAAATAAAGCAGTGATGTTTTCAAATGAAAAAAAAATGGAGGTTTTTTTTTGGGGGGGAGGTGGGTATTCTTAGTCTTGATTAAGTGATCCTAAACAAGAGAATATATCAAGTTAAGATGCATATGAATCATAGAGTCAATTCAGAACTGTGCTTCCTGATGTCTCATCCCTGGGGACAAATGATGGATTATATATATAGATATAGATATAGATAAATCGATAGGTAGATATAGATATAGATATGTGTGTGTACATATACACATGTGTACATATACACATATACACTATATATATATATATATATATAGTTTTATGAATCATATATCACCCAGAATTATTAGCGCTGGCAACATTATTATCACATAAATTATATATTAGCAAGGAATAAAGGCTGATATGTTATAAACCCAAGTTGTTTCCCCTCTAAAATTATAGCTGTACAAGGTAACAGGTATATTAATTAGCTTAATTAAGTACATTACTTTTGGATGAATATTAGTAGAGTTGGCTTCTTTGGCTTGTAAACCAGCTCAGTTTCTGAGGCATGTAGCTTGTGACTCCATTTACACCTAGCACATTGCAAGTGTTCAAAAGCAAACACCACATTTTCTTCATCAATTGAGTGAAGCAGATACTTAGCAAAACAAACAAACATTTTTTTTTCTCACCTGACACTGCAGAAAGACAGGGTGTGTGTGTGTGTGTGTGTGTGTGTGTGTGTGTGTGTGTGTGTGTGTGTGTATGTATGTGTGTGCACGTGTGCCTGTGTGTGTGTGTGTGTGCATGTGTGCGTGTGCGTGTGCGTGTGCGTGTGCGTGTGTGTGTGTGTGTGTGTGTGTGTGTGTGTGTGTGTGTGTGCGCGTGGTGGTGGTGTGCAGTAGAAGACCTCACAGCTTGAGTATTGGAGCAAAGCATGATGTTGCTGAAGAAAAGATGTCACACTGAAATCTCTGAGAGTGAGCACAGCTTCACATTTAGCTTCTGTCCAAGAGACTAAAGTTCAGGAATAACATTGGCTATGCTCTGCTAGTGCTTCAGGGGACATCAATCATTAATTATGCTCTTGCTTAATTTTATTGCCACAGAGACAATATATGCTTAATTATTGAGCATTATCTTCACATTGTAACACTGGACATTTCTTCTAATTGTTAGTAGTTTTCCCTTATGTGTTATTATCCCATGAGTCATAGGGAAGAAGATTTCAAAGGGAAAGAAGGGAATACAGTCTATCTTTACACCCACAGAGTATTCCATTCTTTTGTGCCCAGATTCCCTTATTGCAATCAATTATCTTCTTTGCCATTGGATAATTGGGTATAGCATACATGAAACTCAAGTATGTGTTTGTTTTTGTTTTTGTTTTATGAGGCAGGGTTTCTCTGTGTATAGATATGGCTGTCCTGGAACTAGCTCCGTAGACCAGGCTGGCCTGGAAATCACAGAGATCTACCTACCTCTGCTTCATGGGAGAATTCTTGACCTGTAAGAAACCCTTAAATTTCTGAATTTGTTACTGTGAATGTGTTTTCTTTTACAACAGAATCAGAGATAACTCTTCTACTTTCACTAAGTCATACCCATGTCATCTAGACAGTCTCTGAAATGAAAATGCCTAACACTTACTGGTTGAGAACATTACCTGGAAGGAAACAGGACCCTGTAGAGTCACATTTTCTAGGGTCACATATTTGCTCATCAGCTCATTCTTATAGTCACTCTAGGTAAGTCTATCAAAAGGTGGAAGGTTCGATCTAGTACAAGGAACAGGAGCATGTGGCATTGTAGAGTTAGACAACTCTGTCACTCAGGTAGATGTACCAGTGATAGTGGGGACACAGAAAGAAATTCAAGACTGTGAACTAATAACATCACAAAATAAAAAGGAAATGTGAGAGAACAGAAGTGAATCTCTCCACACAGGTATTTACTGTAGCCTGTTTCTAATCTTTACCATACCTTACAAAGCAGTATTAATCATTACCCATCAAGAAAGGGAAAATTTGAAGTAGAGAGCTGTACAGCTTTGTACCATTCCTATAGAATATGGTAGGAGCAGAATTTACTTGGGCTGAAGACTTTGTCACAACAAAACTGTTTTCTACCTAGTCCATCTGGTCAGTAAATCTAACTTCTGGGCAGGAAATCAACAATCAATGCTGGATCTCAGACAAAGTAGGTAATTTATACCTTAGTTTTCAAACCTGCTGATAAGGCAAAAATGCCTGCCTAGATCCAGGTGCAAGGAAGTAGCTGGACTCTGCTGAGTCACTATTATCTTACCCCTTAGTTACTCAATGCTTATTCCTCATGACAGAGACATTCTTCCTTCAGGACTTTCACAATGAACAACACACTTTAGACATCTGTGGTGCAATCCCAACACTGTCTGGATTTTCATCCTTGTAAATACCACAATAGTCCCGTAAGTTGCTTTGGAGAGTCATGTTATATTTATATTTTCTACAAAAAAAAAACATGACTTTGAAGACTTTTCTTTTGTAGATGAAGATTATTTGGAGCCAAGTGCAGTACTCAAACTGGTTGATGGAAGGAAACAAAATTCTTAGTAACTGTGAAGTCACAGTTCATTTTCTTGTTATGTCTATAAACTTCTACTAAAAGTATAAATGCCAAATATTAATTGCCTTTATCCTTCGGGACTATGCAAGATTGTGACAATGGAATAGCATATTAATTTGTCTCTGAATGGTACATAAACTCCAGTCAAACATAAAATTCAAAACATACAAAGAGTACTTTTAATTGTTGTATTTAAACTCACCCTGACTGTTCCTATAATTGCAGTGTTTAAATGCTCTCTCACTGCCCCATACCACTTATGTGCAGCATAATTAAATGCTATCTTAATTCAGTAGAAAGAGGCCCAAGGGAGGACATTTTATCTCCTCAAACTGCAAATGTGAAAAAAAGGCCCTGTCTGAGAAGCATTTGCCCTTGTGATAGCTAGAGAACTGGGGAGCTCTCATGGACAGTCCACAGCACTTCTTCATTTTAGTGAGTGAAGCAAACAATCAAAAACAGATAGTAACATGATTTAATGGAGGAAATTTTCTTCCTTTCCGTAAGTTTGGAATTGTGGTGATGTACATGTCAGCCTGCAACCATCATTTCTTCCACGCAAGGACAATAGGTAGGATTTTTGTAATTTAACATATTTGAATTAAAAATATGCTTATAAAAAGGGGAATGTAGCAGTTACAGTGCTACTACATAGAACCTTTCTGTAGAAGTTTCTAGAAAAGGACAGAAGGCACTATTAATAAATCATGATGGAGTCAACGAAGTATCAGTGTATATAGTTAACATTTAATGAGTATTTTCCATAGGCTCATGTGCCAGGAATCATTTGGCAAATCTATGCTATATAACTAACAACCATAAAATGTCAGTAAGGAACATGTATCATCTCTCATGAGTCTGAGAGTGACTGATAAATTCTACATATGCTGACAGGAGCAGTTGGTCCCATTTAGTTGTACAGCCACGGTCACATAAGTGTTTATAATGTTCTTGGCTGTGCTCCCTCATGTTTAGAAGTGGTTTGACTTTGAAGTAGTTGAATGAGTTACTTTTTCTAAATCTGTGTCATGAATTAGAAAGTCAGCCAACATTTACCCTTATGGTAGAAACTTTCTAAGAGAAAATAAATTTACAAAAATTTGCTGGATGTAGTGATGCATGCCTCTAGTCTCAGCATTGAGGAGGCAGAGGCAGGTGGATCTCTGTGAGTTTGAGGCTATCCTGGTCTACATAGCAATTTCCTGGGCAGCCAGGTAGGGTGATAGAGTGAGACACTACCTCAAAATTAACAGCAGCAGCAGCAGCAACCACAAAAAAACAAATAAAAGGAAAAAGAAATTCTCTAGCCTTGAATGAATAATCTCAAACTTTTGACCAATGCAAGTCACTAGGCTAAGACTACATGAGCAAATGTGGAGCAAAATGTGGAGATTTCGATTATTTGAGCTACTGTTGCTGAATGGTAATGATTAGCTAGAGCTAGACACCTTTTCCCTTGTTATCTATGTGGTGATATTTCCTCTGTGCACCTCAATAAAGCTTATCTGATGATTAGAGAAAAAAACCAGCCACTATATTAAACATAGAGGTCAGGCAGTGGTAGCACATGCCTTTGATCCTAGCATTCATGAGGCAGAGATTCATCCTGATCTCTGTGAGTTCAAGGCCACACTGGGAACAGAGCCAGGTATGGTGGCACACACCTTTAATCACAGTGCTAGTTAACTGTAGAAGTCTGGAGATCTGTACAGACAGACAGGAAGTGATAGAGCTGGGCAGAAAGAGGAAGTGCTGAAGCTAGGTGGAAAAAGTAAGTAAGATGGCAGAGGACAAAGGCATATAAGGTGTGAGTATACAAGAAATAGTTTTCTCTGGAGGCTGGGGAGTTGGTAAAGTGAGGTTGCCTGTGGCTTGTCCTATTCCTCTGATCTGTCAGTTTTCACCCCAATATCTAGCTCTGGGTTGTTTTTTTTTTTTTTTTGGTTTTTCGAGACAGGGTTTCTCTGTGTAGCTTTGCACCTCTCCTGGAACTCACTTGGTAGCCCAGGCTGGCCTCGAACTCACAGAGATCCGCCTGGCTCTGCCTCCCGAGTGCTGGGATTAAAGGCGTGCGCCACCACCGCCCGGCCTGGGTTTTTTTTTTTTTTTTTAATAAGACCATTTAGCAATTTGTCTTACACCCATGTGGCTTCTTAGTAGCTCCCATCTCTCAAGTAGGCCCTGTACTCACAAGATGTAGAGACATGGTTCCTTTAAGGGGTCCTGCCATTCAGCTAACCACTTGAGTAAATGGTGCACTACTCAGTGGCAGGAGAAATATCTGCCATAGCATGGGCCTACCAACTTTCTAGTGCTGGAATGGGTAAACAAGGCTCCTGGCTGGATCCACAGGTGTAAAGTCTCAAGGACCTGAGGGAGGTTGAGCCAGCCACCAGTACCATGTGGTTTGGCCACTTAAGGTTTGGCTCATGTGTTCAGAGCAGTCTCCAGGCAAACATAAAGCCAGATACTGACAGAGAAAACTGCTGAAAAGGTACTGCATACTTGAAAATGTGCTTAGGTGCTAAAGAAAGAAAAGAAAATGTGTACAGACAGTCACAGAAAAACTGAATATTTAAAAAAATAAGTAAAGTATTTAAAGAAGGAGTAAAATAATATAAAAAGAATAATCCACATATGGATAGGAAATGCAAAAGATATCTGGATCCTGTATGGTGCTTTGTTGACTTTGAATTTTTTGAATGCTGATGAGTGAAGGGCAAACCCTGCTGAGAGACATTGGATTGTAGAAAAAAACTGCTAAATTAAACCAGCTGATACATTTTAAGGATGTCTTATCTTCAGAATGGAAGTCAGAAAATGTTTTACTTTGGGGAAAAGGTTATACCTTTGTTTCCACAGGAAACAAAAAACTATGAATTCCTTCCAAATTAATGTGGACCAGATTTGATCAGGGTAGACCTCCTGAAAATGTTGGCTGCAGACATGAAGGAAGAAACCAAGAGAAATTACAAGACAGATGATGTATAAGCTGATACCTATACATGGGAACAGCTCTAAGACTAGATGAGACATGGTAAATCTTGTTGGCTACAGAGTCCTCATGACTTATTTTTAAATGCCATTCTTTCACAGGGCATGGATGGAGATTTATATTACAGTTTGGTTATTCAGTCCAAACAAACTTATAAAATTGACAGATGGCTTTACCTCAAACATAGAGCAAAAAAAAATCATCTTTAGCTAATTTGGGTTTTTTTATTTTTATTTTTGTTAATTTTATAATTTAATTTAATTTTACATATCATCCACAGATTCCCCTGTCCTCCCTCCTCCTCCCCCCGCCCTCCCCCCAATCCACCCCCATTCCCATCTCCTCCAGGGCAAGGACTCCCCTGGGGATTCAGGTCAGCCTGGTAGATTCAGTCTAAGCAGGTCCAGTCCCCTCCTCCCTTTATCCAGGCTGAGCAAAGTGTCCCAGCATAGGCCCCAGGTTCCAAAAAGCCAGCTCATACATTAAGGACAGGTCCTTGTCCCACTGCCTGGATGCCTCCCAAACAGTTCAAGCTAATTGACTCTCTCACTTATCCAAAGGGCCTGATCCAGTTGGGGGCTCCTCAGCTATTGGTTCATAGTTCATGTGTTTCCACTAGCTTGGCTATTTGTCCCTGTGCTTTTTCCAATCATGGTCTCAATATCTCTCGTTCATACAATCCCTCCTCTTTCTCACCAATTGGACTCCTGGAGCTCCACCTGGGACCTGGCCATGGATCTCTGCATCTGCTTCCATAAGTCATTGGATGAGAGTTCTACCATGACAGTTAGGGTGTTTGGCCGTCTGATCACCAGAGTATGTCAGTTCGGGCTTTCTCTCCATCATTGCCAGTAGTCTGTTGTGGAGGTATCTTTGTGGATTTCTGGGGACCTCTCTAGCACTTTGCTTCTTCCTATTCCCATGGGGTCTTCATTTATCATGGTCTCTCTTTCCTTATTCTCCCTCTCTGTTCTTGATCGAGCTGGGATCTCCCACTCCCCTAAGCTCTCTTTATCCTGACCCTTGCCCTTCATTACTCCCTGTCACATCCAGTTTGCTCATGTAGATCTCATCCATTTCTCTGTCATTGCATGATCCCCGTGTCTTTCTTAGGGTCCTCTTTACTAGGTAGCCTTCCTGGAGTTGTGAGTAGCCGTCTAGTCATCCTTTGTTTTACATCTAGTATCTACCTATGAGTGAGTACATAGCATGTTTGTCCTTCTGAGTCTGGGTTACCTCACTCAGGATGATTTTTTTACTGCATATTTCATGCTTGTGTTAATGAAGACATGTATGATAACTTTAAAAGTTTGTATGTTTTCATAAAAAAAAAGGACCACACACCAATGAAGACAAGAAGCCCAGGTGATCCAGCCTCTCAGAGTAACTCTGTTGCAATTTCCTAAAAAAACCTATATCCAGAACAACTTCAATGAGACTAGTTAAGATGGTCCAGTATCATAGACTACTCCAGCCAGGAATTCAGATAATCTCTGCACTTTACCATTTCACAGAGATGAAACAAAAAATGATACAGCTAGCTCCCCCAGGACTTAACCATTATTTCAATTTTCTCAGGCTCCCCTAAAGATTCCATTGCCAACCAGACAATAGAAAATAATTTAAAAGACATGCTTTCCACATTACCAATGGGGGATGGCTTTGGTTCATTCATTGGGTTATGGATGTTTGTCATTGTTTTGGGAGGCTGGTTGCAAGTTGTTATTGGTCAGGATAAAAGATAAAACTTAACAGTGAATGTTAGACTCAGGGATCTCTTTCTGAAAAGAAAAAAGGGGAAGATATAGTAATGGTAGAATGGTAGACTATTGAATCTACTTTTAAACTAAAGAGCAACTATTAGTCTCAAATATTTAACATTGATTTGGATTTTTGAATATTGATACCAATTTAAGATTATTTTTGTTATAGCATACTGTATGTATGTTTCTATTCTTGCTTAAAGTATTGTATCTATACAGCTCTGTAGCAGGAGTCTTAAAAGTTCTTATTAATAAAATCAAACCTGAGGCCAGTTATTGGGGTGAATACTGGAAGGTCAGAGAGGTAGAACAAGCCACAGCTAACCTCACCTGGCCAACTTCTCAGCTGATCTTGTTTCCTCAGACTGGAAGCCTCTGTGTCCTCATATCCGAATGGCTCTCAGTTGAACTGTGCTTCTTGAAAGCCTGAAAGCTTAACCAGCCAAATGCTTCTAGTTTCTGGTCCTCATGCCTTATATACCTTTCTGCTTTCTATCACCACTCCCTGGGATTAAAGGCTCCTTTCTGGGATTAAAGGTGTGTGTCACCATGCCTGGCCATTTCCAATGTGGCCTTGAACTCACAGAGATCCAGAGGGATTTCTACCTCTGGAGTGCTAGGATTAAAGGTGTGAGTGCCACCATTTTCTAGCCTTTGTATCTAGTGGCTGTTCTGTCTCTGACCCCAGGTAAGTTTATTAGGGTACACAATATTTTTGGGAACACAATACCACCATACAGCTCATTTAAAAATGTAAAGTTATAGTCCATGAAAGCTATTATTGCAAACTATTTAAGATAATTAAGAAATGCAGGTTAGTGTTTAGCCATCTGTAACAATCAAATTTGTAGTCATGTTAGGTATGTTTTCAAGGTCCAACATATATATTTTAGATAAATATATGGTTGTCAAACACTTCAGGGACCTACAGAACGTGACATTTAAGATGTTTTAATAACATAAGGATTTTCATAACAGTGAGACATGTCTGCTCCTGGCAGCACTAATCTACATCAGAGAAGATGATGCCACCCAAGAACCTCCATAAGGAGTTTGCTTCCTTTTGTGGAAAAGCAAGCCACTGGGCAAGAAACTATCCTTGCCTCAACTGCTGACAGTATGCTGTTCAAATTGTACAAGCTGGACACAAAAGAAAGTGACTGCCAAACTTTGCCAAGATAAGGTAAGAATCCTACCTCATTTCACAGAAAAGTCTATCAGATGTTCTAGGCCTGTAGGCCAAAGATGGGTACCCCAATATTGCAAAGGAACCTTGTGTGACTGTCCAGGAAGCCAATTGTCTTTGTCATTCCTATAGATTTGGAATTTGCTTGCTCTATACTTCTTGTTTACTCAGGTAATACTTTATCCTTTTCAGGTCTCTGATGGGTTTGAAGCCTAGATAGTCATATCATTTTCTTTGTTACTAAATTCAAAAAAGAAATTTAAAATAGAGCTGTAAAGTTTGGAGGCTTGAGAGACATAAAAGATTAAGTTGTTTATCTAAGAAAATATTTTAAAGTATCAAATATTTTAAAATATGATACTTTTAGATTGGTAATACAACTTATGGAAGGAAGTGGTTTTTATATAAAACTTTATATTCTCTAAGATAGGATAGATATTGGAGTATTTTCTCCAATTTTGCCAAATGCTAATAGATGGGTTGTAGTTGGAATTTTCTTTGGGCTGCCAACCAGCTCCTAAACAAAGGCATATGAATCATGATCCTACTTAGTCTTAACAATGAAATCCCAGAGTCAGATACTGAGGGTGAAAGGTGGAAAGATCAGAGAAGCAGAGCAACAGCCACTTGAAACTTCTTATCTCTATGAATCCTCAGACCAAATGGGGGGTTGAGATCCTATTTCCACCCACCTTACATTCCTGTCTCCACCTCCCTTGTGCTGAGATTAAAGGTGTCCACTGCTGCCACCCAGCTCTGTTTCTCTTTTAGACTGGATCAGTCTCATGTAGCCCAGGATGGACTTGAACTCCTGATCTTTCTGCTTCCTTCTCCCAAGTGCTGGGATTAAAGGTGTGTGCCAGCACTACCTGGCCTATATGGCTAACTAGTGGCTAGCTCTGCCCTCTGATCTCCAGGCAAGCTTTATTTGTCAGAACACAAACAAAATATCATACAACAGACATGGGGACTTATTATTAATTATGAATGTTTGGCCATAACTTAGGCTTGTCTCACTAGCTCTTTTAATTTAATTTAACCTGTCTCTATTCATCTACATTTTGCCTCGGGATTGTGCAACTTTCTTTCATTCTGTATGTCCTACTTTACTGCGTCCTCCATGTCTGGATGGCTTGCCCCTGGCATCTCTTTTCTTTCTTCCCTCAAACCTAAATTCCCCCTCCTACTTACTCTCTCAGTCTAGAAGTCTCACCTATACCTCCTCACTTGCTATTGCCATTTCTGCTTTTTATTAGACCAATCAGATGCCTTAGTCAGGCAAGGTAAAGCAGCAAGATACCTTTATCTTTACTCAGAGCTGTTTAACTTTATTTTTTTCTCTATGTCCTACTTTTCTGTTTCCTCTATAGATGGTTGCTTGCATCCTGGCATCTCCCTTGCATCTCTTTTCTTTTTTCCCTTGAACCTAAATTTTCCCTCCTACTTACTTTCTCTGCCCAAAGTCCTGCCTATAACTCCTCTCTTGCTATTGCCCATTCATCTTTTTATTATACCAGTCAGGTACCTTAGGCTGGTAAGGTAAAACAGCAACACATCTTTACATAGGTAAACAAATATTCTGCAACATAAACAAATGCAACACATCTTCACATAGTTAAACAAATATTCTGTAACACTGGATATTATAGATGTAATTCTAACTTGATAATTGTTCTTATTGTACATAGTATTACTGTGTTAGAGTTAAAACCTTTCCTTTTTATTTAGACAAAAGAGGCAAATGTTCTGCGATATTTGTACACTGTGTAAAGATGTATCATTGTGATTGGTTTAATAAGAAGCTGAGTGACAATAACTAGGCAGATGAAGTGAGGAAGGAGTTCCAGACAAAGAGAGAAACTCAGGGGATGAATTTAGGTGCACAGGATATTCCAGGATGACACTTAGGAAGTCACATGAACATTATGTGTGAGAGTTAATGAGCCATGTGACAGAGCAAAGATTAATAAGTAGGATAATTTAAGGTATAACAGTTAGTTGGGAACAAGCCTAAACTAAGGCCAAGCATTCATAATTAGTAATAAGTCTGTGTATCATTATTTGGGAGCTGGTGGCAGAAACAAAGTTTGACTACACAGACCTGATGCCATGAGTTTGATCCTCATAATCTATGAAAGGTATAAAACAGGACTGACTCCACAAAGTTGATCAATAACCTCCATAAACATGCCATGGCATGCATATTCCAATATACACATACATAATTAAAGTTTTAAAATTATCTTTAATATTCTATCATAGTGTCAAATAGCAACAGGTAGTAAGCCCAAGAGATAAAGTCTATCCATCTTTATTTATTTTATAACATTAGGTTAATGGACAATTTATTCTGAAAATTTCTAAATTATGTTTAGAAAATGTGTAAGATCATTTCTTTAATGTCTCATTCTGATTTTGATTCACCTGCTGGAGATCTTGAAATGTTTTGATTTCCCTGTGATGTTTGTCTTCAGTGAGTCAACTTACTTGGTTCTTTATCTCAGACTTTAGTGTTAAAAAGTAGCAAAGAGCTTCAGACAGGCAGGGGGAAAAAGGAATCAAACAGGGTAGGTGGCTATCATCTTATGCTTAACCGAATGACTAAAAGTTTGGTTCAAGGCTGTTTTGGGAGACGCCATGTTTAATGGCCTAGGGACTAACAGTGGAGTTGCTGTCTCACTTAGTGCTGGTTTGCTTAAACCTCAAATCAGCCATGATTCTAGGCTCACAGTTCCTGAGCAGGTGAAAAGGGAAAGCCTTGAGATACAATAGATAACTGTCTAAGTCCCAAAGGAAAGGTTTCAAGATTTAGCTTTTGTTTTTGTTTTTTTTTGTTTTTTTTTTTTTTTTTTTTTTTTGGTTTTTTGAGACAGGGTTTCTCTGTGTAGCTTTGCGCCTTTCCTGGAACTCGCTTTGGAGACCAGGCTGGCCTCGAACTCACAGAGATCCGCCTGGCAAGATTTAGCTTTTAAAGTGGGCAACAAACTAATAGTAAAATTCTTCTCTAAAATATTCAAGGAAAATCCTGCCTTAAAATACAATATTGTATGTTTATTTACTATAGAAGAAAATTAGACAAGTGAACAAATATAAATCAAAATTATATAAGGTCACTAGTATATCAAAGTGTTCATGTTAATACAAAACATCACTTCAAGCTTCCCAGATTTGATTACACAGACAACCTGGGAATCATCAAAATGTTTAACCTCTATTCTCCTGATTAATTTTAGCTTCACCCATGAGACTCACATGGGTTTGAGGGTCAAACATACTTCTGCATTATGAAGTAAACAAATACTTCTGTACAATGCAAATTCTACCTTTCATGGAAAGAGATCATGTATTCCTGTACTTACTTGTGGTCCTTTGAATGTAATTGGCTCCCTTAAACTCATAAGGAGTGGCACTATTGGGAGGAACCACTTTGTGAGAGTAAGTGTGTCCTTGTTGGAAAAATTGTGTCACTTTGGGGGTGGGCTTTGAGGTCTCCTTTGCTCAAGCTATACTCAGTGTGGCACACAGTTGTTTCTGATGCCTGCAGATCAAGATGTAGAACTCCTAGCTCCTTCTCCAGCACTGTGTCTGCCTTCATGCCACCATGCCACCCACAATGACAATAATAGACAAAATCTCTGAACTATAAGCTAGCCACCCCAATTTAATGTTTTCCATTATAGGAGTTGCTGTCGTCTTGGTGTCTCTTCACAGCATTTGAAATCCTAAGACATTACCCTGCTTCATTGGTCCTCATCTTTTATTGTTATTAATTTCAAAAACTTCATAGAATGTATTTTGATTATAGTCTTTCATCAACACCTTTAAGATGAGGTCATTTTACCTAATGACCAACTTTACTGTTTTTTTTTGGGGGGGGGTGGAATTTCTCTCAATTTTGATTCCTATCTTTGTTTTGGAATATTACTTTAACTAAGTCAAGATGTGTTGCATTTATTTATGCTGTGGAATATTACTTTAGCTGTTTAAAGTTATGTTACATTTGTTTATGATGCATTTGTTTAATGATGTAAGGATGTGTTACATTTGTTTGTGCTGCATTTGTTTAATTATGTAGACATGTGTTGCATTTGTTTCACCTTGCCTGCCTAAGACACCTGATTGGTCTAACAAAATTCTGAACAGCCAATAGCTAGGCATGAGAGGGATAAACAGGACTGGGAGAGAGAGAGAATAAACAGGAAGAGAAATCCAGGTTGAAGAGAGAAGGAGGTAAGAAAGAGGGGGAAATAGAGGGATATACATCTGGACAGAAGCCAGGCAGCTGATGGCCAACCAGACATAGGAGCAGCAAAAGTAAGATATACAGAAGGAAAGAAATCTAAAAAGCCCTGAGGTAAAACGTAGATGAAGAGAAAGGTGTTAAATTATAAGAGCTAATGGGACAAACATAAGATAAGGCAGAGCATTTATAACTAATTAAAAGTCTCCATGTTGTGATTTGGGAACTGGTTGGTGGCCAAAAGGAAAGCCTGGTGCATATCTCTTATCTGAGTGTGTTTTTCTGCCTGCTATGAACAAAGGTTGCCCTGGTTGTGATTGAAAGCTATAATCTAACTCAAAACATTGTGAAAAAAAAAGTTTCTGAAAGGAATGTGTATCTGCAGAGACTGGTTGACTTGATTAGAATTTCAGTGCTGTGGAAAGGTAGGAATGTTGCAGGTCCAGAGGGTAATTACCTTATCTTGAGCTAAGTTCCAGGATATGCCCACAGTTAAGAGCCCCCTCTGTAAACTAATAGCTTTTGACAATAGATAAAAAACCTTTTAGAATCTATTAACTTAGCAGGCAACTAGCATCTATGGAACCAAAAGCTAAGAGTGTTATTAGATATCATTTTAGGCCTATAGAAAAGCTTCCCCATGCTTCTGTACCTGCTTCTCTGATGTACCCACCAATGTATTTTCAACTTGCATTGATTTATGACTTTGTCTATTCTGTAGAACCATAAAAATTTCATGAAACTGCTTCCATGTTGGGACATGGAATTTGGAGTAAAGTAAGTCTGTGTTCCTGGGTCATGGTCACATAAAATGGCTCCAAAATAAACTAGCTCTTATTCCCTGTAATATGAGACCCATGGTTTTTGTATCAACAGCACCTACCTGTTTTGATCTCCAGCTCTCTTCAGTGCTTTACTACTGCCCTGAGTAGGATTGTGGGACATAACAGCCAGCCCTAACCTGATGGTGTTATTTCCTGTCCAGAAATATATTGCTCTATCCCAGTAATTAGAGTGCTCAGACCTGAGTAATAATTTACATGTGCCCCCCTGTGATGACTAAAGAAACTTAGTATGGAGCCAGATGCTCCTTAAGGGCCATTGTCCTTTTACTCTGGAATGCCTGGGAGATCCTAGTGGGCTGTAGATGAGATAAGAATAGGCTAATGGAATGTGAGGTACTAACAGCTGCCTTTGCTTTTGTAAAACTTGCTTATCTCGTTGGGAAAAGTATGAAATGGTCTTTTTATTATTATATAACGGGAAAGCAAGAAACAACTGAGGGAAGTAAAATGATTTTCCTGTCCAATGGTGGGCTCCATGAATAGTTGTAATACACACCTTTCTAATGTCCACCTTTAAAACACCATCTTAAAGCCCATTCCACACAGCATGCTATTTGGCCTTAAGGCTTCATCCTTCTGCTAGCAGTAGGAATAAATTCATTTAATCTAAATTTGAATTAAGACTAAGTCTTTAGGCTTTACCAGTGGATTCAAATGCCATAACAGGTTATTTAGACATAACCCTCTGCAACTGGCTAACACCAGATCCTGGAAGGAACTCATAACTAACTTTTCTGAGCAGATTCATGCTACGTGTGGTATATCCTTATGAGGTAATTGTGCCTTCTTTCTCTATGACAGAATGGAATGCATTATAAAAGAATTGGCTTCTTACTTTCTTGATGCTTTAGTAAGTGAAGGAAAACAATCTGATAAATAAAATAAACCACTAGTGCTGGGACCTCTGCTCCTCTCTCCCTGATTTACTTCCTCCTTCCCTCTCTGTTCTCCTTTCTGTCCTCCCTCCATTCCTCTCTTCCTCTATTCTTTATTTCTTTCCTCCTTTGCAAGTCCTCATTATGTAGAACATGCTTGCCCTAGAGCTCCCACCTGCCTCCCTTTCTTGGGTGCTGGAATTTCATGCATGTGCCACTATATCTACTTCTTCCTTGAGTTCTATTTGAAGATTTGGGAGGGAGATAAAACTGCCACAAAGAGATGTTCAAATTTAACTGGCTTCTGTCCTGCTAAAAGATAGAGATTTATATCACAAACGCAACACACACAAAAATCTACCTGTCTCAAAATTCTTACCAAGTTAGGGATTTAAGAATTACACTATAGGATTAATTAAGTAATTTATAGTATATAGTCAACAAATTATCATAATACAGCCATTTTTACAATATTTAAAAGTAACTAGTAATATGTGGGAAAAGATACAGCATGGAATGCTCATTTTCAAAAAACTACTCCTAAATATATGCTGTATATATGGAAACACAACAAAGACATAAGATAACAATTTTATTCACTTCTTTTTAAAACAAATATTTGATATATAAATGACATTTGTATTATTTGGATGACTTTAAGGCCTCATCTTTTACAAAAGTTTGACATACCACATCTCCTTTTCTATTTGGAAAAAGAGGAAATTTCTAAGTGATAAATCACTTTAAGTGACACATTATTTTAATGTGAGGAAAGTGTTTCTCTACTCAGAGCTTTGGGGTTCACATATGTTCATTTTGTGTACAGACACTAACAATAAGTAACAGTTACACTTGTTTCAAGATCAGCAGGGGTTAATAACTGATGCTGCAAAGACTCTCAGGGATATTCAGAAAGACCTGATATGGAATCCTGATTCATGACTAGATTGAGATCAGAATCCCAAAGAAGACACAGAGTAGAAATCCTGACAACCTCAGCAAAAAAAGAAGACAAATTGTGCTGTCAATTTTATAACACTCTTTACCTTAGATAAGTAAAGTTATTGTTGACCCCAGAAGTAAAACAAACTCCTACAGATAAAGTTACTAGAAGGCTCAAATATAGCCTGGGAAGTAATGGATCTACGACCGAACAGCTTCCGAACACTCAGCCCTGAGGCATGTGTCTTCATGCTGGCATCCAGTCTCAAGCTGTAAGATCTTTGTCTTTGATGCGGGTCAGAGACAGATATCTATCTCCAGTAATTAATGTTGTGCTAGATGACGTGGAGGCTCTACATCTAGCTCTTGAATCCAGAGGTTCCAGAATTAGAAACTTGAGTTTTTATGTGAATGAAAAAGAAAAACAGATATGACTGTGCCAATGACATAGCTGAGATATTTGATGCTTAAAGAGATGATGAGAGTGTCCAGTGTCACCTGACTGGGCACTGAAAGAACTATTTGCATTCAAACTGAAACTGACAGCACTGTATTTCATGGACAAGGTTTATGTATAAAGTTAAAAGTATTGATTCCTTGTAGTGATTACAAGGATTCAGGGAGACAGATCTATAAGTGGTAAAAAAGAAAGAATGGCTGCAATTTTACTTTAAATTTTACCCTTTGTTATACATTCTATACATTTCAGGGAGCATATAAATGATTCACCTGATCTCATAATTTGGCAAGAGGGTCCCAGCTGAGCCCAAAGACATATCTTACATTTTCTTCTGTGAGAAAAGCCTTAGTTCTTTCAGATAGCTTAGATAGCCCTATATGATACCCTATGTGTATATGTTGCTGGATTTTAGACCAAGGCTGGGAATTGACAACTGGAAGGGTAAGACTGCAAAGTTTAGTGGAAAACTCTTAGTTATTCAAATAAGAAGATAAATTCATTACACAGGAGGAGAGACCTTCAGCAAGAAAGCCATGAAAACTGCTGGGCCCAAATCTATATGTTGACTGAGGTGGATGAGGGTACTCCTTGCAAAAGCATTTTGGGCTGCTTTGGGTTTGTGGAAATTTGGCATTGAGAACTGAGTTCTTCTTGACCCTTCTGCAATTCTTACTTTGGTCACATAGAAAAATATAAGTCAGAAAAGGGGAGAGAGGAAAGAGAAATTGGGAGTTGAGGTGAGAGACTATTGCCCTCCTCAGAACTGTAGTGTCCACAGAATATATACACTGGATTGAGAAGCCCAGCTTTGAAAATTGGAGATTTGTTGAGTAACAGCTACAAACAAATAAAAAACCATTCCAGTTATCATTTGTTTTGCAAGCACCATAAGACATGCACCGAGTTAGAGTATTTTTATGTATTTTCCTTCTGCAGAGATCTTAAAGATCTGTGGAAGTTGCTTGTATTATCGCACTTATTCTAAGGTAATGGGACATGAGTTTCAGTAACTTGTCCATAGATGTTCTATCTTCAGTGGTAGAGCTGAGAATCATATTCCCTCTTTAGTTGCCACACTCTTAGACCAGGCTGAAGTAGACAGCAGTGTTTTACTTATTACACACAGACAGAAATTAGTACTCTCAAAACATCAAAATTAACTAAACAAATAAAGAACAAATGAGAATTGAAATGATTAGTTTCTTGATCTGATCTAATGAGTGTTTCCTGGACCACTGCTCAGTGTCTACTTGCTTCTCATTTAAGCTCTTTGTTCCAGGGAACTTTCATGAGGAAGCTTCATTAGAAAACCCTCAGCCAGGCTTTGAGCTAAACATTCCTTGTACACTGGTGTGAGTGAAGCTCACTCTGTGCTAGGTACCCTCCTCTTTTACAATACTCACCATGCATAAAGGACTCTTTACTATGGCTACAGGGAGTTGCCTTACCTCAAGTCACAGAGTCAGTCAATGGCAGAGGGTGAAAATGAAATCTGAATCCTGACTCAGTCCTTGCTTCCATGTCTCACATCACAGTTTAACTGACTAGATCAAGAAAGAGTTCTCGGCCGGGCGGTGGTGGCGCACGCCTTTAATCCCAGCACTCGGGAGGCAGAACCAGGCGGATCTCTGTGAGTTCGGGGCCAGCCTGGACTACCAAGTGAGTTCCAGGAAAGGCGCAAAGCTACACAGAAAAACCCTGTCTCGAAAAACCAAAAAAAAAAAAAAAGAGTTCTCAAAACAATACAGAAGGCAATGCTGTTTCTACCCCCATTTGTTGAAAATATAATTTTTTCACATAATATGTCCTAATTAAGGTTCCTATACTCTCTACTCCTCCAAGTTCTTTCCCCCCTCCCCTCCCATACAGACTGGTCCCCTCTCTGGTCTATTGTTAGAAAACAAACAGGCTTTTAAAGAATAATAATAAAATAAAATATATTTTGAAAGGAGCCCCCCCCAAAAAAAGACACGGAACAGATACAAATGTAGAGAACCAATTGTTTACATACTCAGGCCCATAAAAACACTAATCTGGAAACCATAAAACATATACAAAGGACCTTCAGGGTAAAAAGAGAGGAGAAAAATATATATATATATACATTTTGTTCAAATTTCTAAAGGTTTTATAAATAAAAAACCCAGATCCAGATATTGGGGTAAATGCTGAGAGATCAGAGAGACAAAGGAACAAGCACTGCCTGGATTCACCTTGCCAACTCCATGAATCCTCTGACTGAAATCCTCTGAGTCCTCACTGGAAAGGCTCCAGGTGAAAAAACCTCTAGCTGAAAGGGACACTTCTGCCTAAAAGCCTTTAGTCCCTATCTCCTTGTACCTATATACTTTTCTCTGCCCAGCCATCACTTCCTGGGATTAAATGGGTGTGTGCTTCCCAATACTGGGACTAAAGGTGTGTACCACCACTGCTTGGCTCTGTTTCTCTCCTAGACTGAGTCAATCTCATTCCAGGGTGGCTTTGAACTCACAGAGATTCAGACAGATCTTTGCCTCCCAAGTGATAGGATTAAAGTTTTGTGCCAACACTGCCTAGCCTCTATGTTTAATCTAGTGGCCTGTTCTGTTCTCTGATCTTCAGGCAAATTTTATTAGGGTACACAATATATCACCACATTTCCCCTTTTTTTCTAAAATAATAAAATAAGGTTATAACTATAAGAAAAACTATGTACAAGTATATACAATATATAGTCAAGAATTATATTAACAAAGTCCAGTCCATAAACATTTGACAAAGTCAGAGAAAACCATCCATTCTGTATCCTGTTTTGGTGAGTCCAAAATGTTGTATCTAATATTGCCAACTGAATACTATCTTTTGACGTCTTTCAAACTTACACAATTTACACCTTTTTAGTACATCTCTTTTCTGAATTTGTTAACAAGGAAAACTATAACTATCTTGTCATCAACTCCCTCAGAGTCCCAAAAAGGAAATAATATCACCTAAGTAAGCAGGAAGTACAAGTAAACAACTTCCAAAAATATGTGAGAAATGACAGAAACAGCTGGCTACCTGGACATTCACTCAAGTTTCCTTTGCCACATTTGGGTATCCATCTTTGGCCTATAGGCCTAGTGTATCTGACAGACTCATCTGTGAAGCAGGATTTTCTAAAGGGCCTTCCTTCCGTGTCTTGGCAAGGTTCAGCAGTCCTTTCTTTTATGTTCTGCTTATCCATTTGGATAGCATACTGTCAGCAGTTGAAGCAAGAACACTTCCTTGCCCAGTGGCCAGAAAGAAAGAAAACTCCATATGGAGTTTCTTTGATGCCCATCATCTTCTCTGAATTAGATTGGTGCTGTCAGAAGCAGACATGTCTCATAGTCATAAAAAAAGAATATATGCTGTTAAAATATCTTAAATGCCATATTCTGTAGACCTCTGAAGTGTTTGAAGATGACCTGTTTATTGAAAATATGTTTGACCTTAAGAACATGCCTAACCTGACAAGTTCCATTATAATAGGTGACTAACAATTAACCTGCATTTCTTTATTATCCTAAATAGTTGGTAATAATAATAATTTTCAAGGACTATCAATTTGTATTACATTGTTAAATGAACTGAAATGGTACAATACCTTGAACAAGAGTAGAAATGTATGTACATTATGTTTCAACAAAAATAATCTCAACTTTGTATCAATATACACAACTTGTATATAATATACAAAATCCAATTCAATGTAAAATATTTAAAACTAGTAGTTGCTTTTTAAAAGTAGATTCAATAATATACCTTTTTATCTTATCATATCAATATTTTCTCTTTTTCCTTTTCAGAGCATATTCAATAATCTACCCTTTAATCCTATTATTTCTATATCTCCTTTTTTTCAGAGTAGATTCAATAATCTACCCTTTTATCCTATATCTGTATCCTTTTTTTTTCTTTTCAGAGTACATTAAATAATCTACCCTTTTATTCTATCATTTTTTAGAGTAGACTGAATAATCTACCATTTTATTCTATTATATCTGTATCTTTTTTTCAGAGTAGATTCAATAATCTACACTTTTATTTTTATATCTATGTCCTCTTTATTTTTCAAACAAGAATCCTAAATCTAATCTCTTTGTTTAGCTTTTCCTGACTATTACGAATAACAGCTTGTAACTAAGTACCCTAAACAATAGTAATTATCCATAACCCGTTGAAGGACAAAAAAATCACCCACCCTACCCCTTAGGAATGTGGGCATCATGTTCTTAAAATTACTTCCTGCTATCTGGGGGTGAAGGCATCTTTAAGGTATCCTGAAAAGAATAATTTTGGGTTAATTGTCAAGTCCTGGGAGAGGTGGCTGTATCATTTGTTGCCCAGTCTCTGCATAATGAGAAAGTATAGTGCTTGTCTCAAGTCCTGGCTAGAATACAGTCTAACCATCTAGTCTCAGCTAGCCATCTCGATATTGTCCTGAGTAGTTTGTAGTCCAAAGCTGATCTTTGGGTGGTGTTTGTCAGGTTAGTGGAGTTATCATAGTCCTGATGGAGCCATCATTGTGGGGTTACATCATCTTTTTGGAGACTTCAAATCCACTGTTAGGCATAGTCATTGTTCACTGCAGAAAACTGATAGAGACTCAAACTCAGAACCATGTACAGAAAGCTCGATAAAGCCTTTTATCTAGAATTAGTTAATACTCTGTATAACCATTAATATCATGACTAAAAGAGAGAAGAATTGAGAGAACAGGAAGGCAGAGGGAGTCACTGCCAGTCACTGCCATGACAAGCAGCATGTGAAGATGTCGGTAAGCCATGAGCCACGTGGCAAGGTATAGATTTATAGAAATGGATTAATTTAAGATGTAAGAACTAGATAGCTAGAAGCCTGAGCCATTAGGCCAAACGGTTTAAATAATATAAGCGTCTGAGTGTTTATTTTATAAGTGGGCTGTTGGACTGACGGGGCTTGGCGGGACCCAGACAGAAAACTCTCCAGCTACACAGAGATTCAATTATTATCTGTCTAGCTTCTGAATATGGTATTATTCTATTTACTGCTGAAGTCAGTCTTTGTAAGAAGTCAGTAAAGGTTTCTGTTGGGCCCTGTCTAACTTTTGTAAAAGACTCAGTTTTCTTCCCTACTTCTTCAATTCTGTTCCAAGTATTCAAGGTTGCCATGTGGCATAAAGCCAGAATGTGATTATCATATAAAGTCTGTCTTTGTATATCAGCATAATTGCCTTCTCCAAGAAATTGATCTTGGCAAATTTCAATACCTCTAGCCCTACTCCATTGTTCAATGGTCTTAGCCTCATCTTTCCATCAGGTCCTCTATTGTAGTTAGGGACCAGCCTCTAAGACTGCTGTAACCGAATCTCTCCAGTCTTGAGGGATAATTCTATTATAAGTTGACTATGAGTTTAACATCTGCTTCATGAAAGATGAGTGGATGCCATATGAGACAATTTTTTCTTTGACTCTCCTCAAATCTAATATTTGCACAGGTGTCAAGTCAGTTCTTACACAGCCTTGAGAATATCTATCACTGGGTAGTTCCTGTAAGGTTACTGGAGAGATTAAGAAGGTTGGCTGTTTGAAGGCCTTAGGCTGAATCTCTGTAACCTTATAATGCAATGTTGAGATTAGTTCTACTTTAATTTCTTCTGTCTTATTTTGGCACTCATATTAACCAATGCTTTTACTGATAAAACAAAAGTGATCAAATAATATTTATAATTGGCATTACATCTATCCCATCAACATTAATTATCCTCTCATTTAATTGTTCCATTTTCAGGCTACTTAATGTATAGCCAAACAGAGACCAAATGCCTTTCATTGAAACAATGTTTTCCATTTTTTAATGTGGGAAAAAATTTCCTTTTAACTAATTCCTTCCTTTGAGAAATCCTAAATTTGATTCACCAAATCTGCTGACAGTGACAATTCAGATGAGGGTGTGGCAACAGCCCAAGAATGGGGCCCAGAGAAAGCCAAAACCCATCTGGAGAGGCGAGGAGCCAAAGAACCAGCAGTCTGCCTAGGAAAGTGTGCAAAAGCAGATCATTCTTGTGATGTGTTTGGTGCCTGATTCTGGGTAGTTTGCTTCAGAGAGACTGCAACAAAAATTTAGCCAGTGGAGTAGGGACTCGTGACCCAGGTTGGGTGGTTATTCTGGCTGCGTATAGCTCGGGCCTGAGCTGGGGACTGCAAGGCCACAAGCAAGAGGCTTTTTTGTGAAATTGTACTCCAAAAGTTGGATGCCAGATGTTGTTTGAATTTCTAAAGGTCTTATAAATAAAAATCCTGGATCCAGATATTGGTGTAAATGCTGAAAGATCAGAAAGACAAAGGAACAAGCCACTGCCATGTCTCACCTTGCCAACTCCATTAATCCTCTGACTGAAATCCTCTGAGTCCTCAACCAAAAGGCTCCAGCAAAAAAAAAAAAAAAAAAAAAAAAAAAAAAAAACCTCTAGTTGAAAGGGGCACTTCTGCGGAAAAGCCTTTAATCCCTGTCTCCTCCAGCCTTATATACCTTTCTCCTCCAGACATCACTTCTTGGATTAAAGGTGTGTGTGCTTCCTAGCACTGGGATTAAAGGTGTGTGCCACCACTGTTTGTCTCTGTTTCTCTCCTAGACTGAGTCAATCTCATGTAGTCTAGAGTGGCTTTGAACTCACAGAGATCCATACATATTTCTGCCTCCCAAGTACCAGGATTAAAGATGTGTGGCACCACTGCCTGGCCTCTGTGTGTATATGCCTGCATATATGTATGTATATATGCATGTATAAAATGAAAACCTAGAAATAATTTAAAAAGGAGACAAACCTAACAATACATAACAACCTTCAGAAATGTCAATGAGTTTGTTTCTGTTGGCCATCTACTGCTGGGTGTGCAGCCTACCCTTAAGAGTAGCTTGTTTGCCGAGTGAGATTCCCTTAAAGAAAACTGAATTTTTATTTGCAAGTGGTTATCAATTAGAGATTGATTCTGGGTTATGGATGAGGGTGTGTGTCCACTTCTCCTTTTACCTCTAGGACCCCAATTTATGCAAACTGTGTAGGCCCTATGCATGCTGCCTCAGTCTCTTTGAGTTCATATGTGAACTGATTTTGTTGATTTAGAGGGCCTTGTTTCCTTGGTGTCCTCCATCCCCTCTGGCTCTTACAGTCTTTCTGCCTCCTCTTCCACGGGGTTACCTGAGCCTTGAGAGGAGGGATTTGATGGAGACATCCTTTTTAGGGCTGAGTATTCCAGTGTTTCTCACTCTCTGCATAATGTATGGCTTTGGGTCTCTATATTTGTTCCCTTCTGCTAAAGTAGGCAGCTTTTATGATGATGGCTGAGCAAGGCACTGATGTATGATTATAGCAGAACCTTATTAGGATTCATTTTATTGCTATATTCCTTTAGTAAAACACTAGTATTTAATTTTACCCTAAGCTATCTAGTCTCAGATTCTTGACCACCCAAGTAGTGTTGGATATAGATAGGTTTCATCTTATAGAATTGGCCTTAAGTCAAATTAGATACTGGCCAAAACCATTTCAACTTGAGCCTTGGTCAGTTTGACCTTAATGGAATGCTGTTAAAAAAATCTTTAAATGGATTAGCCTTTAATAATTAATTCATTGGTGCTTATAAAGTAGATAAGCCTGACTCTACTGTAATGAGCTGCTTTACTCTCTCTCATATAATTTTACTGACATCTTCAATCACTTTACACAAAAGTAATGCCCTTCTAGAAGCATTTTAAGATTTGGCTTCCATGTTATCTCAAGCTGAGAGACCCAAATACATAATCCAGGTCAAATTAGTGAAGGTACATCATCTGCAAAAAAGTAGAATATTTTTATTAATCACAATTATCCTGTAAGTAGAAAAGAAAAGGAAAAAGAAACAGGTGCCTCACATGTAGTCAGTTTTGTAGGCATGATTTCAGACAGCCACTGGCATGTAAAGAGTCACCAGTTTCACAAGGACACTTTCAATAGACATCTGTAGCCAGCAGTCAGAGGGCAGTTGCTTCAAGATAGCATATACCATGGTATAAGCAGTGTATAACTAGTATAAATGCAGATTTTGAAGCAGAACCTAATCCCTCATTAGTAATGGCAAGTAATTCACTAGGTAGAAAAGGATCAGTTTTTGGAACAACTTCATCACAAATCCTGAAATGAATGAAGTGCTTTCTGAGCTTCTGCTTTGATCCATTGAAGAAAAACTCTTGTACTATCTGAACAGCACTGATGCTTTCTATAACATATTACCACAATCCTCATTGAACCTGTCAGATCAACCAAAAGTCTTACTTCACACTCTGTTAAGTAGATGTCTTAGTTAAGCTTTTCTATTAACCACATTTATAATTATAATATGAACAGAGGATTAATAAACTTTGTAAAATTAATAACATTAATTTGATACTTTGATAAAATTACCAGTAATTAGCTACACAGCCTATAAACTGTTATATAAGACAACGTGCTTCCATACCCACTCAAAGTATCTCATACCAAGTCCTACCTCAAATTTTATGTCAATTCCTGAGAATTTTAAATTAAAGACAACTTCAAATAAAGCAGAATGCAAGAGGAAAAATGAGCAACGAAGGAACAGCCTTTATTTTTATTAATTTATGTCCAATTAAATAAATGAACCAAAACTTATTGGGCCACACAGAAGGGTCTGAGTGATTCATTGAATTTATATTTTAATACCAAAAAGAAAAATCACATTGACATGAAATAATGGACATCTTACAGTCTTACAAATGAACCACTGTAGGGTAACTCGGGAAATTGTGGGAAATCATCAGAAACGATCCCCATCATAACATACTTGGAAGATAAAATGACAAAACAATCTAGGGTAGAGATTTGGTTATATAATCCCTTAAGAAATCTTGTTTTTTTTTTTTTCCCCGTTTTTCGAGACAGGGTTTCTCTGTGTAGCTTTGCGCCTTTCCTGGGACTCGCTTGGTAGCCCAGGCTGGCCTCGAACTCACAGAGATCCACCTGGCTCTGCCTCCCGAGTGCTGGGATTAAAGGCGTGCGCCACCACCGCCCGGCAAGAAATCTTATTTAAGGCTTATAGCAATATTGATTTATGATCTCTTCTTAGCACCTCCTTCAGGCTCCTAAAGGTATGGATAGATGGCACAGGGATCTAGAGTAACAGCTTACTTCTGTGTAGCTGTGAACTGGGGGTGAGTTTACAGTTGAGCACAGTGTGTTTACCAACCTTGGAGATTGCTTCACTCAAAACAATGGTAGCTGTGTTTCTGACTCATACCTTCTTTCAAAGGGATGTTCTAGGACACAGATCCCTTTGTTCATAAGGAATTGTAGGGGACTGCACAGGCTTGTATTCCATAGCCAGGGTGTATATTGGAGGGAACCATGTGGATGTTACAGTTGGCATTCAAACTTCAATCATAGAACCAGAGCTTCTGCAGAGTCAAAATTAACTTAAAATCTTGTAAGGAATGCAAAGCCAGATACTCTGCACTGAACGTTTATGTTTCCAAAAAATTCATGGGTAGAAACTTTAACACAAAAAGTGACAGTATTAGGAGGTAGAACATTTAGCAGAAATTAGTTTTGTCACAAGGGTAGTGTACCTCATGTATGATATCAATGAACTTATTAAAGAGACATCAGGGGCTAAAGAGATGACTCAGTGGTTAAAAGCACCTGTTCTTCTTACAGAGAGCCTGAGCTGGGTTCTTAGAACCCACATGATCCATCACAGCAATCTGTAATTCTAAGTCCAGGGCTTCCTGTACACTTTTCTGCTGTCTGTGAGAACTGCACATATTTGCTATACATAGATATATGCAAGGAAAATTAATACATGTAAAATAAAAGAAAAAATAAATCTCACTTCATTAAGAAACCCCCAGGGAGTTTACTCATGACTTTCTGTTGTGTGAGGACACAGGAAGAAGATGGATGTGTATGAAACAGGGATCTGGGCCTCATCAGACACCAAATATGATCATACCTTGTTCTTTGACTTATCTTGAAGGTGGGCTTCATCACTCCAGCAAAGTTGCCTCACAAGTCTTAACCCTGCGGAGTGGAAAGAGGAACTGGACAGACCCAGGTTTTTCATAGGCTACTAATGAACATCCTAGTACAGCCTTTCAAGGTGAGATAGGAAACACATAACCAGATTTCCTGTGGGAAGCACTAGAGCAGCTGGCACAGGAGTCTGGCTTCCCACAAGTTCTCCTATTCTGGTTAAGGAATTGTACCAGAGTCAGAGCTGTGGCTCAGGAGCAGTATATGCAGCCAATTGTCTGATATGAAGTCTTATTCCTTAAAAGGGATGTGCCATATTACATTTCTGGCTTTACAACCAGCCAAGAGGGAACAGGAGTGAAAGCAACATGAGGAAAAGCAAAACCAGAAAAACAAAAACAAAATAAAGCGACAAACTCCTCAAACACGTATCCTTGCTGGATGACAGACTATCAATGGTGTACATTAGTGATGCTGTGTGAGTTTCATGTAGCCTGTGAAAGGGGTAAACCAGGTCAATGACTTGAGAAAGAATGATGGAAGAAGGGTCATGCATTGATTTTCTTGCTCATTCCACAAGAACTCCCAAACATTACATTCAATGACTTAGGAGATCACTCAGAAGCTCCAAAAGAAACGCACATACAAGTGAAATATCTGATAGTTGATATATAAATAGAAAATTTCCTATGAGACTCAGTTTCTACCAGGTTTTAATTATCCTATTATTGTGATTAAATCAAGCCATATGATAATATTTGGCAATATGTTTATGATAATTCTTCAGGAAGATGTGGTCTTTCCCAATTGTTCTTTAAGACTAATTTTTTGTTGTGATGTGGAGAGCCCACCTGTCATGTTCCAATGTTCAGTAAACCACTTTACATTCCACTGTCAAGACCTAACCTCTATTACGTTCAAGAAAAGTAAAAGCAGTCATTAATAAGATAATTGCAATTGTGTCACCATTTAAGTTACTGTGTGCATCAAAATAGGTGATGAGTGTGCTGTGCTTCATTTTTAATGTGTGTCTTCTCCAGGTTGTGATGAGTGGAGAAATGCTTTGGGTCTAGCATCTCTATGGGATACTTACATTTTTGGGTCCAGCACCAAGATTGTAATATGTTAAGCTTTCTAAGGTGATTCATGTTATAAAGCAATTCTCTTATGATTGCTGTTCTCAAAACATATGCTGCAGGATCTTGTAACCACTAGATTTTGCTTGCCTAATGTTAGAGAGGGCACAAATGGTCTCTACTGACTTCTTTATCCTAATCTTTGCCACAATAAAAAACTAACCTCAATTGATCTTATTTTTGAAGTGCACCAGAATCTCAACATATATTGCATCAGTGGGTAGGTAGGTACCTTATTTAGAATAAATGTTATCAGTACTCTCTAAGGTCATGTTTTGAGGCCTAATGAGTGATTCATAAGCCACATTAGACTGAGCACATTGCTCTGATGGGAAAAGCACATGACTTGCAAGAGGGTCTGTTGGAGCACAGGAGCCCTTTGCCCAGTCTCTTCTGTTGATTCTAGTGTACTGCCTTATGGGCAGGAGTAGTTTTCCATACCAGAATTAGCCAGATTCAACTGTGTGACAAATAAGGAAATGAACAAGACCCTGAGCATATTCAGGTGTCAGCAGAGTGCTGTGTTCTGAGTTGCAGCTGATCTTCTTCTAACAATGCATATAAATCACACTGCTAAATCAGCAGTTCTTCAGTCTCATCACCTATGAAATACAGTTAATGATGATAAGTGACTTTTATATCTCGTGGGCCTATGATGAGAATAAAACTGGAGCAATATAACAAAGGCCTTCAAAAGCAAAATGTTTTGAAAAGAGAAAAGGCACCTTACCAATCTAAGGTGGCATAAAACATTTAGAATTGCAGAAATCTTTTATGTACACCCAAGGATTCAAGAAGGGTTTCCCTGAGAGCACACATGTCCTTTTTCCCCCTGCCATACTTAAATCAGGCCCTGTCTTTTCATTATACAACTTGCACAGTAAGATGCCACCTTTGATTCCTGCCAACCTTTTGACTGTCGAATCTACTTGGTCAGAATAGAACTGAGGTACTCAGGCTAACTATTGGGTACTGCATAGTTCAGCTGCACTGCAAGGTATTATTTGTTTTTAATTATTTACTCTGTTTTCCCAACAGAAATGCATCTATTCTCTAGTCCTTCTTGAGGTATAAGATATAAATTTAAATACACATAAAGACAGGTCACATAAGCTATATGACTGAATGTTGAGATACAAAGAGAGCTATCAGTCCAAGGAACCCAGCTGAGGATGTCTTTGACAATTTACCCAATTAAAAATCAAACAAACAAACAAACAAAAAAAAAACCCGGCCTTTTGATAAACACTGCCTATGAGAAATAAGCTAGCATAAAAAGCAGTGACAATGTTGAAGACTGTTTTTTTCTTAAGACAACAGATTTCTTCCCTTGGCAATTTCTCATGGGCATGTAAAATATTAATATTGATTGCAAACTGATGTTGCCAGTTAAGGACTATTCCTTGCTTTCCTTAGTATGTGTTCTCTTCTGCCTACCATGTGCCATGATCCCTGTAAAACTGTTCTTTTAAAGATATGCCTACTGTTAATGAGTTAGTTAAATGCCACTAGTGCTATGAGCCTGAGGATCCATCCCATTCAGAAGGCTCTGATCTCACCTGTGCTTTTCTATAATTCTTAGCATTGAGATGATAGACATCTTCTACTAACTTGGAATGAGTGTTTTTAACTATTTGGATCACTTTATATAAACACGGAGATCAGCATTAGGAACAGAATAATGTCCAGACAACACATGCAGAATTAAAATTAATGAGATAATGTTTGTAAGGTTTTCAGCATTGTTCTTGGCAGAGTTATCACTCCATAATTTTGGAACGATTACTCTCATAAATAAAACACTTTCTGTGCTTTTGTGCCCAATTCTGTGGATTTGAGTCCTTTTAAAGAAAGATGTAAAGCATTCCCAGAATCAACACTTAATAATTTTTCTACAAGGTCTTACTTAGTTAATGCTGAAAAGACATCTAATTGCTAACATGCAGGCAACACTAAATGAATCAATATGTCTTTTTTATATTACAGTAAATGTAAACATCCAATTCAAAGAACTGGTTCTCGGGAGTTTCAGTACACATTGTGTATATGAGAAATAGGAGAGATTTAATTATGTGAAGTACAGGGTTTGTTCATCCCCAAATCAAGAGCATTGACAAGTGTAGTTTCAATTCCCCAGAATTTTATTATTATTGGGTCAAAGATATTACTTCCATGGTTAACACCTGGTAGAGACTTTAAAGATGTTGTTGACTACATCACTGGAAGGCAAAGAGTAGGCATATCCTGTCTACTTCTTTGGAGACTGATATTAAAGTACTATAAAATTCAAACACGAGTCTGTCTTTCTACACAGCATAGGCTATTTACAGTTTTAATGTGAAGAGTAAATGCTACCTACCTAAAGAAGATTTCCCAAAAACAATTAACAAATGCTGATCATCATTACAGAAGTAAATGGAAGGATAAACAGACACACACATACACATCACAACACCTGATTTCTTCATTTACTATGGGAATAAAATGCTTTACTGCACCTGCATTTTTGAGTAGGATCAAAGCAGCCATGATAATAAAAGGGAAGATTGAAATTTGCTGAAGAAAGCCAATTCTATTAACAGTAAAAATTCAAGTGAAAAGATCTTATTCAAATGATCACTAAAACCAATTTTCATGGCCAATTTTGAAATAAAATCTTTCACTCTTAATACTGAAATGTATTAAACCTCAAGGTTAGGTTTCAAAATAAGCAGATGACCTCATAATCAATGAATTGCCCAAGCGTTGATTCTAAGATTCTAAAGATGAATAGGACAGTGTGAGAACAATGTAATTATTACTAGAGGTAAGAAATGAAATATGACAGGAACATGCTAAAACACTTTTTCACAGGGAAATGAGGATTCCATTGACAGGATATGTCTGCTCCTGATCTCCTCTGAAATCTACCCAAGATCAACATTGTTATGGGAAGATGTAAAAGGCTCCAATTTAGTGTCATATTTAATTGCATAAGGCCAGCATAGGTTTTAGAGTCAACTTAAGGCAGATTCCAAATGAAGCTCTATCCATGACCCTGATATAAATTTGGTAAAGTGAATTTGTTGAAAGTCATTTTCTTATTTATGCAATGAAAATAGTAATCTCACCTTCAAAAAGTTTTGTGTTAATGATAAAAATGAGTATAAGGCATTTTACCCAAAACTGACCCAACTGAATTATTGAGGTTGTTTCGATGAGTATCAGGTCTAAATCTAGTAGAGAGCAAACACAGGCAACCACTCAACTTGACAATAATTAAAGTCATCTTAATAACACAATTTTGTATTAAATTATTTAAATAATATGTGAATATATAAATATACTATAAAAACAATATGTAGCTGTAGTAATAAGTACACATTATAATTACATATATAAATACATAATACCTGATAATAAAGTTGAAAATTGAAGTTTACTGAAGAAAGCCAATTCTATTAATAGTAAAAATTCAAGTGAAAAGATCTTATTCAAATGATCACCCAATTTTCATGGCCAATTTTGAAATAAAATCTTTTACTCTTAATAATTATTATAAATATATAATATTATTCATTTAATACTAATAATTGCCTCTGGCTAACATTTCTTTGGACAATATTGTCAATGCTAAGAAGACAGGTAAAAACTGAAATATTTAAATGACACTCACCGTAAAGCACATGAAAAGTGTATGGTAAATCTTGCCACCCATGTAAAGAAACTTTTCTAAGCATCAACTATGAACTTCTGATCAGTATTTTAGAACTTAATGGAAGAATAATAACACACAGCACAAAGCACTAAATAATACCATGTGAAATTTGATCCTAATACACAACATGTATGAACTGAACAGCACAGATAAGAACTGTACTCTTAACAATTATTTCTAGTCAGCACTTTTATGTCACAGGACCCCTATGTGGTCCTGGTCTATTAAAGGCTTCCTTCAAGAATCTCAGGACCATATGACAGAGCTGATAAGTATTATATTTTAGATTGGAATAATGGCTTTCAAGCTTTGGAACTCTGCTATGTGCATTCACAACTCACACATACATAAATGCACAGCGGGAAGGAGGCAAAAAGAGAATAGCATACTGAGTACTGGGAAAACTTCCATATTCAAACAACTATCCTATGAACATAAGCAAAAGGGAAGCAGAGGCACAGTCAAGCAACACCACCAAAAGTTAGAGAGGTCGCCTATAATTGTTATGCAGCTATTATAACCACTAGTTTTTGTCAGCTATAACTTTCAGCTTGAGGACAGACATGCCTAATTTGTGTGTGCTATTGTGTCCCACATCTTACTGGAGGAAAAAAAATCTCAGTGAAGAATATTTCGATTCTCTGGTTGAACTTTCAGTTTGGGAGTTAAGGAACTGTATCCTTTAATGACTGAAAGGAAGAACAGAACAGGGGTCTCCTTGTATATGTATCACAGTATATGACTTGGAACATTAGGTACTGAGAGGCATTGAGACAATTCACAGGTGAGGAAATTCCAGTTCACATGATTCTAACAACTTGTCAAGGGCCCATGACCAATAGATATTACCAGAACTCAGATGTACAGTCTACCTTTCACCGCATAAAGTTGTCTTCTTCCAAGAAATTGCCTCTGACTTGCTATACTCAGTTACAAGAATAATAACTGTAAAAGTTCCCTTTCCCCAAAACTTAAAGAGATAAATATATCTAAATCTGATCAATTAGCACTGATTTTTACCTCATTTACATATATACTTAAAAAGTTGTGTGTGTATGTGTGTAGTTGGCTTTAAGAAGCAGACTGTACCACATCTAGTATCCTGCTATGAGTGAGTACATACCATGTTTGTCTTTCTGAGTCTGGGTTACCTCACTCAGGATGATTTTTTCTAGATCCATCCATTTGTCTGCAAGCCTCATGATGTCATTGTTTTTCTCTGCTGAGTAGTATTCCATTGTGTATATGTACCACATTTTGTTTATCCATTCTTCAGTTGAAGGGCATCTAAGTTGTTTCCATGTTCTGGCTATTACAAACAATGCTGATATGAACATAGCTGAACAAGTGCTCTTATGGTGTGGTTGAGCATTCCTTGGGTATATGCCCAAGAGTGGTATAGCTGGATCTTGGGGGAGATGGATTCCCAATTTTCTAAGAAAGCGCCATATTGATTTCCAAAGTGGTTGTACAAGCTTGCATTCCCACCAGCAGTGGAGGAGAGTTCCCCTAGCTCCACATCCTCTCCAGCATAAGGTGTCTTCAGTGTTTTTGATCTTAGCCACTCTGACAGGCGTAAGGTAGTATCTCAGAGTTGTTTTGATTTGCATTTCCCTGATGATTAGGGATGTTGAGCAATTCCTTAAATGTCTTTCGGCCATTTGAGTTTCCTCTGTTGAGAATTCTCGTTTAGTTCTATAGCCCATTTCTTAATTAGACTGTTGGGCATTTTGATGTCTAATTTCTTGAGTTCCTTATATTTTCTGGATATCAGTCCTCTGTCAGATGTGGGGTTGGTGAAGATCTTTTCCCATTCTGTAGGCTGTCGCTTTGCCTTGTTGACCGTATCCTTTGCTCTACAAAAGCTTCTCAGTTTCAAGAGGTCCCATTGATTGGTTGTTTCTCTCAGTGTCTGTGGTACTGGTGTTCTGTCTGCTACTCACATCACCAGGGAGGCTACCTGGAAAACAGGACCCCAAGAAAGACACGGGGATCACCCAATGACAGAGAAATGGAATGAGATCTACATGAACAGCCTGGACATGAGTGGGGGTAGTGAAAGGCGAGGGTCTAGGGAAAGAGAGCTTGGGGGAGCGGGAGATCCCAGCTGGATCAACAACAGAGAGGGAGAACAAGGAATAGGAGACCATGGTAAATGAAGACCACATGAGAATAGGAAGAAGCAAAGTGCTAGAGAGGCCCACAGAAATCCACAAAGATACCCACACAACAGACCACTGGCAATGGTCGAGAGACAGCCCAAACTGACCTACTCTGGTGATGGGATGGCCAAACACCCTAATTGTCATGCTAGAAACCTCATCCTACTACTGAGGGATCTGGATGCAGAGATCCATGACTAGGCCCTGGGTGGATCTCTGTGAGTCCAATTAGCAAGAATGAGGAGGGTTTACATGAGCGAGAATTGTGGAGACCAAGGTTGGATAAAGCACAGGGACAAATAGCCAAATGAATGGAAACACATGAACTATGAACCAATGGCTGAGGGGTCCCCACTGGATCAGGCCCTCTGAATGGGTGAGACAGTTGATTGGCTTGATCTGTTTGGGAGGCATCCAGGCAGTGGGACCGGGTCCTGTGCTCATTGCATGAGTTGACTGTTTGAAACCCGGGGCCTATGCAGGATCGCTTGGTTCGGCCTGGGAGGAGGGGACTGGACCTATCTGGACTGAGTCTACCAGGTTGAACTCAGTCTGTGAGGAAGGCTTTGCCCTGGAGGAGATGGGAATGGGGGGGAAGGGCTGGGGGGAAGGTGAGGGGGACGGGAGGGGGGAGAACAAGGGAATCAGGCTTTGCCTCAATACCACCTATTTATATATCAACAGAATTCCTAGAGGGTAACCATTTGTCTTAAAATACTCAAGTTTTATTTCAAAAGCCATCAACTAGCATAACCAAATTGCCACTGGCAATTACTTCCATATTAAGGGAGTAACAGGTTCAAGGATGGGTACCAGACTTTCTGTTAATTTATACTTACTCTTTTATTAGTTTAGTTTTTACATAACCTCAATTAAAACATTCCTACTGCCTCTTCTCAGAAGGATAGAGAACTTCTGCACATGTTTTATATGGTCACTAGTTATCAAAATCCAAGCTGTTGTTTTATTATTCATGTCAATGAAAGTTTCCAGGCTCATGTTTCACTTTGGGCATTGCCAAAATCCCCAAATTTTTTCCATCTGACTTCTCTGTGTTAGGAGAATCCCAACATACACTCACTTCTTCAACACAGGCCTCCTACAGTGGATGCATAGTCTTCTCCACAGAAGGGCCAATCTTCCTTTCAGCTCTTCACTAGGGGAATGAGACACAGGATGGACAGGCATTTGTTTTCACTTAGATAATGATGTTTCTACAACTGCATCATACTGACAATCAATCAGTAGTCCACAAGTTAGAAAGCCCCTGGCTTTGGACCTCTGAACTCTCCCTCTCCCTCTCCTTCTCCCCCTCTCCCTCTCCCTCTCTCCCTCCCTCATTCCCTCCCTCCCTTTCTCTCTAAAACTTGAGTACCTGAGACCAGGACCACATCCAAGGACTTAGATTGTCCACTGCAGATCTGATCTCTAACTTACCCTATAGCTATGCCACTTCAGATTTGCGCTATTAAGAAACTGGGGGGTGGGCTGGGGGCGGGTAGTAAAGGGAAATCTCTTGAGGAGATACCAGACTCTTCCCCAAATTGACCTTTTCACTGCCACACCCTAGAGACTTACTTCATAATGTCCTATTATTTTTCTGGTTTCCATCCTCCCCAAGCTACAGAAGCAAGAAGTAAAGTTTACCTGCTCAGTTTTTCGGGATTGGATTTGCAGAAGGTAGGTTTCCAGAACAGAGGTACCTCTTGGTGGTGACAGAATTTCTGAAGAAGTTAAGCAAAATCTTTGTTATGTAAACCTGGGGAGGCAGATGCCTTCCAGGGACTTTCAGCCCACTTAAAATTACTCAGCATCCCTGACTCCACCCCAACACCCCTTCTGTATTCATGGGCTTTTGTGGTCAGACCCAGGAAGCAGTCATCTGTGGCGTTTTCCTTGTTACCTCAAACATGTTGTTTGCCAGGGAGCCTATGGTTTTTCCTATCCTGCTGGGACTGCTGCCCATCAGTCCCATGGGCTTCTAATCTAGCTGGTTTGTTGCTCACCTCCGACTGCACTCAGCACAGAGAAGGGGACTCAGTAGCTAGCTTCACTGCTACTGGCTAGGAAAGCTTAATTTGCGAAGGGCCCCCCCCGCCCCCCCCCCCCCCCCCCCCGGGGTGGCCTAAGTAAGGAAGCACAGCTTCAGACATCCAGAGCACAGGCTGGGAGCTCTGTGCCCGCAGAGGCGCTCTCATCCGTGATGCCAACTTCCTTCATCACGGAAGAGATGAAAGGGCCTCCAGGAAGCCTAGTGGCAGCGAGTACTGAATTCTCCACTGGCTGCAGGGCGGTCCCTCAGGCCCCCCAATCCCACCCTACCTGTGCCATGGTAGGCTCACCGATACAGTGCAGAATGGTGGCCTCTTTGAGACCTGGAGGCGCCTCCACTGGGGCTGCAGCTGGAGGCACAGCTGTTTCAGGGGAGTACAAAGCCCAGCGTGAGCTTAGAAACCCACTTTTCTCCTCCTGCCCCAAATGCGCTGCTCATCTCAGGGGCCTGATTCTCCCACGTGTCCCTGGACCCTCCCTCTCTAGCTCCTTGCCTCTTTCTGTGAATACTCCAGTCCAGGGGAGAGCGACAGAGGCACTTCTCCCCTTTCATTGTGTCTTTAAGAGCCTCCTTGATTTGCCCTTAACAGAAACTGTGCAGGCTCATGTACACGTGATTCCCATCGGGAATATTTAGGTGGCTAGTGACACCATTAATCTCCATGCTGACCCGTTGTGATATTCATTCCTACTAAAATCAGACTTGCATAACCCCATCTGAAAGGGTGCATGCATTCCTGCTGTCTGTGATCTGATAAACTGTGGCTTCTTTAAACATTACAAGCTTTACAAGTGAAAACAAAAGACCCTTTGAGACTGTGCCTCAGGACATTTTGACTTTTACACCCCACTGTAATCTTTGGGTTTTACACAAAATCCAGACTCCGGAGAAAACAGCAATCTATTGCAGGTAGATATTTATTTATTTATTTATACATTAACAACTAACTGTTTAGCAACTGTGCTGTATGTCCTGCTCTACCCGAAAGCAAAAGTGTGGCCTTCTGAAATCATTTTTCACATGGCTGTCAGAACTCTACTTACAAGGTACTAATTGCTAATAATGTGGAGTTTTAGAGAATGCCCATTATAGATCACTTAAATTTCAAAACGAACAGACAACAGCTCAGGGACAGTGTGCAAAATAAGGGACTAGACATTTTGAGGTTTCCAATTCTGTGATCCTGCATTGGAGCCTACTAGTAATACAATACACTGGCTTGTTATGATCTATATCTGATAATTTTCTATACCAGTTAAATCCAAATCCAAGTTACTAAAGTCCAGAAGAGCTGCCTGTTTCTCCTTTCACAAGTTTAGAGAGTTGTAAACACCTTAATGTCTTTTCTGCAGTTCACTCATGCTTTTCCAGCTACGATAAGTGTTTGAAAACTATTCCATGGAGAAAAGTCAGATTAAAATTTCAATTTAGAAGTAAACCTACTGATGTTAGTTCTCAATAAGAAGGATTTTAAAATAATACATCAAAAACAAAGAAGAAAATAATGTATTGGACTTCTTTAACTGAATGGATTCTCAATATCCATACATAAAACATACAAAGGCAAGAAAGACAATGATACCAAGAAGATGCAAATGACATAGTTATTGAAAAACTTGTACTCAGAATAATAAAGAACCTAATAGTGGTAAGACAGTAAAATTAAACATTGACTTGGGCTATATATATATATATATATATACAGAAGATATTCAAATTCATAAGTCCATACAAACATTTTATTATTCAGCATTAAGTAGTAAAAAAATCATTATTAGAGCTGCAATGAGAAATGTTCACAAGCTTATCAAAATAAGAAAGTATTTAAGCAAGTAACAGCAAGTACAGTTGAAGACAGGGAGACTCTAGATTCCTGATAGGCCCTGCCATTGGGGATATACTTTGAGAAACACTTGGGGAGTTGTTTTAAAACTTAATCACAAATTTATCGTATCTCACAAAAATCTTCTAGCTATCCACTCCTGAGTAATAAAATTTATGTTCACATGAAGACTTGTGTACAAGTGCTCATAACTGCATCACTTGTAGCATCCTAAATTCCAGGAAGCAAACTAATGTTAAGCATAAAAAAAATCTGACGTATCCATACAAATACAGGCAACAATAATACATATGAGATAATGATTAAACTCAATAGTACACCAATTAGAAATTCTTAATTAGAAATGCATTTATTAAAAATAAAATCAGGACATCACACACAATAAAAGAAGACTAACTGTAACATGCATAAATATAAACATGATAGGCCTCACTAAAGACATTGAGGAAAAGGAAAAATAAAGCGTGGTTCCATTTGCTATGAAAATTTCAGTAGAAATAGGATCATGATTGGCTAGATCTAGGGGTGGTAGTGGAGCTTTACAGCAAATAACAAATTTTCAATACAAATAGCCATGTTCAAAAACTGGAGTATGGTAATAGATGCACAATTCTAGAAGTTTACTGAGTCACTGAATTATTTAATTTTGACAGACTATTAACTTTATCATTAGGAAATAGTATAATTTTTTTAAAAAAAATCTTAAAATTTTCTGTTTTTCTCATAGGATTCTCAAATAAGTGGAGTTTAAATAGGACAGTCTAACAGTTTGGGAAATTTTAACAATGTGAAGAAATGATACATTTGTGGAGTTGTTATACATAAATACTTTCAAATTAGAATTAAATATATAAGTAATGCAAATTTTAAAATAAGTAAAAGTCTTGAAGAGCATGTATACCATGGCACAATAAGTCAACCTCATCAGTCAGTCACTAGTGTAAAATAAAAGACTAATGGGACAATATGCTCAATTCAGTGTCACAATTCAGAAAACAAAACACAGAAAACACCAACCATTAACAAAAGATGTTTATTACTGAAGAATACTGTTGCATGAATCCTAAATGATCTTATAATAAAAACCCTGAGCCAGATATCAGGGTGAAAGCTGAAAAGTCAGAGAAGCAGAGCAAGCCACAACCACCACCTCTTACGTCACCAACTCCTCAGCCTGAAAGGGAGCGAGCTCCTGTCTCCTCCTGCCTTATATTCCTTTCTATGCCCAGCCATTTCATTTCCTGTCTCAACCCTCCTAGTGCTAGGGATTAAAGGTGTGTGATCCCAAGTGTTGGAATTAAAGGTGTGAGCCAGCACTGCCTGGCTTTGTTTCTCTTTTACTCTGGATTAATCTCATGTAGCCCAGTGTGGCCTTGAACTCACAGAAATCCAGACAGGTCTCTGCCTCTGCCTCCCGAGTGCAAAGATTAAAACTGTGTGCCGCCGCTGCCTGACCTCTATGGTTAACTCTGTGGCTAGCTCTGTCCTCTGATCTTTAGGCAAGCTTTATTTCCTAGATTCCAAACAATAATATCACCACAGAATACAGCCAAAATAAGTTCTTATATTGTGAGTAGAAGAAGATATTGTAAAGCACCACTTAGCAAAAATGTGTTGGAGTGCTAGAATGGCCAATTATGTGCCTAACATAATTCATCGGTTGCATTTGCAACTGTTTTCCCAACATAAATGTGATCTTTGACTACTTGTTATTATTTACTGGAAATGTATTTCTTCAAAACTGTAAACGATTTCTGAAATTCTATTTCTGTTTTTCTAAGTCATTTCACAGGTTCAGATGATAAGCAGATGGCAGAGAAGATGCATCTGTGTATCACACAGTGAGAGTCCACTTACACTTGGAGATAAAATGAAAGAAACACTAAATATGACTTTGGTCCTTAAGTTGATATATTCTTTTTTACTGGTTTACACATGTGTTAAAAGCATACATTGATTTTTATGTTTATATACTATTATCTAAATTACTTCTGGTGTCTGAAAAATAACCTGGTATAACCAAGCTACAAAAGGGAATTTTAAAAGTGTCCATATATGTGTATGTGTATATATGTGTATTTTAGCTTAAATAATACATAAGAATTCATATATATGTTTATGTTCTTCTAAGGTTATCATACTAATAACAGGGAGATTTAAATGAAATGCACATCATGATTTACTAAAGTATTTACAAATAATTTTACTAGAGTTCAAAATATTAATTTTCAAAACAATGTCTTAAAGTATATAAATATCATGCCAGGATATCTTGAATATCTTGAAATAAAATAATACATTTTAGATCTAGCTTTCTATTCATTTAAAGAACATGACATCATAAATTCACAAATAACTTTGAATGGCATAAATAGAAGGAATGAATCAAACAGGCTAAATTGTTCATGGCAGTTGCATTGGCATCACTTCTTGGCCAAAAAAAAAAAAGCACCAAGAAAAGTGGAAATCTTTCCAAATGTTTTTCTAAGTAAAAATGACAGATTGTGTCAAGAGAAAAAGCCATTCGTTCTTTTAATCTATTTCCAAAGACCTTAACCAGAGATGAATAATGTTCATTGAAAGCTACTTCACTGGACTGGGAGCAGAATATTCCAATGAATATGTCCATAATGCTTAAATAGTCGTCATTCCAGAGACAGGGCACCAACCAATGATTCATTTTCTTGGTGCCACATTTACGTTTGACCAGCTCTACCTGGAGCATAGAATAGGACTTGATGCTTCTAAGGAGAACCTTAATGGTCTCTATATACCAATTTATTAAGGGATTCTATGGGGAAAACAGACTCACTGATACAGAATGAAGCAACATCGATTCCTCTTCATCTCTCAGGGAAAGATGGGGAAAGTTCCAGAACAGGTCACCGAACCGTGTGTCAGGAAACCTTCCACATCCGAGAGAGAGCTCGAGACCCTCTTCCCCTTCCCCTTTAAGAGGTCACATAGGCAGGCAAAAGAAGCACTTCCTCAAGAAGCACTGCCTCTCTCTGGCCAGACAGCCCAAGGTCATGGGGAGAGCGAATTCCCACTACAAATGCTGATATGGTATCCAACTTTTCAGTACTCTTGGAGAGTTGGTGGTTTTCAATTTCCAACTTAAGATTGTCTTGTGACTAAGGCAACCCAGACCCAGAAAGACAAACATAATATGTACTCACTCGTAAGTAGATACTAGCTGTTAAGTAAAGGATAGTCATGCTACAATCCACAGATTCATAGATGGTAGATAAAAAGGAGAGTTCTAGCAGGGATGCATGGCTCATAGCCTGTGTGAGTGACCAACCAATGACTGGTCTAACTTGAGGTCCATACCAGGAGAGGGAGCCCATGCCCAGCACTGCCTGGATGGTCAGGAACTAGACAGGAGCTGGAAAGCTCTGAGACCTAGGGTAGAGCCAAACACAGCTGATGGTGAAAAAGTCAATGAAATGATTCCTAATGATATTCTTCTGTACTCACAGATAGGTGCCTACCCCAGTCATCACCCAAAAGGCCTGCTTCAGCAGCTGATGGATTTGGGGGAGAGAAGAGGTAGGGGCAACTGGGAAGAGTGGAGGGAGGTGATGCTGCAGGTGGGATGTATTGTATGAGAGAAGAATAAATAAACAAATTTAAAAATAAAAGAAGCTGCCTTGTGACATAAAACACGATTTTAAATTACTAATGTTAATTAAAAGACATGGACCTTGGGTATTTTCATTCTGGGTCAAGACAAGATAATTCCTTAAATATATTTTTAAGGAACAGTGAGAGATATAGATAAGGCATGCTCTAATTATGACATGAGCCACACGTAATCAATAGACTGGTTTCATATGTTGCATCTTAAGCAATTTGCTTCAAATCCAGGCTGTCTAATGAGCCAGAGCTCAGCTAACAGCAAGTCTATATATGGATGAGTGCCAGATTTTCCAGGCAACATCAGCTGTGAGTTTAATTTTTCAATCCATTTGTAATGATATGGAGTAATTTGGCAATGACAGTTCAGAATAATGAATGAAGACTTTGGCCTTTTATTCTAGTTGCCGTTGAAGCTTTACCTCTGCCACATATTAGCAGAGTTACGTGGGATATATTACACATGGAATAGGCCTCCGATGACTGCTTTGAATGATTTTTAATGTTGATGTAATGCAGTTCTATAGAGCTATCAATAATATTAGTAGCTAAATAGTAAGAAAATTCCTGCTTCTTTTCATTTCTTGTAAAGTGACCTTGACAAATTGCATATGATCTGTAAACTCTGTGTTTTACATATATGTAAAAAGGACCTTACAATCATGCAGAGAGTATGTAAAGTCATAAAAAATGCATGACCTATACTCTGAAAACTTAAGACTGTCATGAAATTCAGATTCTGATGCTGACTTTAAAAGATATTGTAATGTTCTGCCATATGAGTATTAAGTATATAGATCCCTGAGCATCCTGCAGGGTGAGGAGGAGCTTCAAAAGGTTCTCAGGTATCTCTGTTATCTTCACTTCACTATTGGTGAAATTATTAAGGCCACTCCACGTAGTTAAAAGGGAGGTTTATTAGTGGCTTAACTTACAAATGAAGGGATAGGTAGGTCGCAGGGTCTGAGGAAGATGTAGCGGTGTTCTCTGGAGAACTCTGCTTGGTCTACCTCTAGCGTCCATGGTCCAGAAACTAAGAGAAGGGAGTGCATCCAGATCTCAAGTCTTCAGGGCCCTCTCTTGGCCCCGCCTTTTAGGCGTAATAGTTACTGAAGCCTCAATGGGGGTTGGAACTTCCAGACCAAAGCTGGAACAGCTACCCACTACATCTCCCTCTTTTGTCTAAATAAGAAGGTTCTAACTTGATACAAGATTATATACAAAGGAATGGTTATCAAATATTGTCCAGGAGTAATGAGGGATAATGACCTAGATAAGATGGAACTACAATCAATGTGAACAATATTAAGCAAGAACACATACTAAAATCCAGAGAAGTATAGAGTGTAGGTAAATGGTATGTTACAAAGATCATTCTAAAAGGTGTCCTATCCTAAAGAACCCAAATCTAATACTTAATATGTTCTATCTAATATCTAAGATATATATATATATATACTAAGTTATAACTCTAACTGTTAGTCTTCAATCCCATCAAAGACCTGAGAAGGAATATAATGGTACCTGAGAAAAGGTAGATGGATGCAAACAACTTTTGGGAATCTGGCAAGAGTAGACCGAGACAGCTGGTAGCCTGGACAGTCACTTAATGTTTCTCAACATTGTTGGTGCATTCAAATTGGCTACAGGCCTAGAGTATCTGACAGATCATTTTCAGAAGCAGGAATTCTGAAATACCATCTTACCCTGTCTTGGTAGTGTACAGTGGGCGCTTTCCTTGTGTCCCGCTTGTCCAGAAAGGACAGCATTGCATTCGTACTGTCAGCAGTTGAGGCAAGGGCAGTTCTTTGCCCAGTAGGCCATTTTGTGCCAAGAAGACAAACTTCCAAATGGGAATGTCTTAGAAGCCCAACATTCTCTCAGGATCAAATTGGTGCTGCCAGGAGCAATTGTGTCTCACGTCAACAGAATTCTAAGTTATTTAAATGCCATATCCTCTAGGTCTATGAAGTGTTTGAAGATTCCCTGTCCATCTGACCTATGTATCTGTAAATCTGGATAACCTAACTAACATAACTACAGAGATGACAAGCATAAGTGACAATAAATCTTTAAGTCTTACCTACCGAAATAACCTAAGGACTAAGGCTTCATGTAAACAAGGTAAACAGTCTATAAGCAAATGTATGGTAAAGAACAATGACTTCAAAATTGTGACAATACACAAGATATTTATAATGGAGGTAGGAATATATAGTGCAATATGCAATATGACAATAATCTTAAATATATATCAATATACAGAACATCCTAAACAGAAGTAGAACATACATAAGGTATGACAGATATAAATTTACATTTGCATCAATACACAAATATTTCAAATAAGAGCAGAACTATATGTACATTATAACAAATATAGTTCTGTATTTGTATCAATATACAAATTATCTTAAACAGGAATATAAAAATAGTTTACATTTGTATCAACATATAAGAATCCATAACAGTGCAAATTACAGTGCAAAATATCTAAGGCTGCTATTTTACTAAATTTGTTTACTAGTATATACAATAATCTACCATAATATCTTATACCTATCCATTCCATTTCTTCTTTTCTCTTTTTTTTGAGACACTTTTTCTTTTCTTAAGGAGAATACTGAGTTTAATATTTTCTTCCACCCCAAACCCTATAACTACCATCCATAACCCTGAAAAATATGAAACCCCAGGGAGAAGGGGCGTCGTTTTCTTAGAATTGCTTCCTCCTGTTTAGGGGGTGATGGTATCTCTGTTGGGTAGTGTGAGAAAGCTCAGATAGTTAAATCTCAGACTAACTGTAGGTTCTGCAGCAAGTCTTAGAGTAATGGGTAAGATTGTCTGAAATTGTGGCAAGAAGTGTAGTATGATGATAATTACCATGGCACCATTCTGGATTGGGTAGAGTTGTTGTTGTTGGGGCCCCATCTTCCTTTTGGAGACTTCAGAGATTGCTATTGGAAGAACTTATTTTTTTATCAAAATGGAAAGTTTGGATTTAAAGAGGACCTAACATATAAGAAAGGATTCCGAGAGATCAAGAGTAAGTAAGCATGGAGAGAATTAGAATCTTGACAATGATTCCTTTTTATTGGTTTCCTTCTGTCCCACACCAGAGGGCTCTTCTGATATGGGACTGAAGAATCTCTCAAACTTTTCTTTTATCAATATTCTTGGGTTTAGAGAAGGAGTGAGCCAATTCCATCTCCAAAGCCAGCTTGGTTTATAATTGAATTGGAACCACAACTTTTCTAGATTGATAGAGAGATAGATGTTAGACAGTGAGATTTTACCCTGTGTAGATTGGTATCAATAGATTCTTTCTTTCTGCTGTAAACATCCAGATATTCAAGATCTTATGATTTCTGGAAGATGGGTATTTCCATTATCCTGGAAAGACAAAAACAGAACCTTACCCCATTCTTTGATTGTTAAATTTTTCTTACAACTTGTAGAGATGTCATATTGGTGGATGATCTTTTACTTCTCCTCATCAAGGGGTTTCTCCCATTTGAATCAAATTTTTATTAATTTTGTTGGTATCCATAGCTTTTCTTCTCCTGCAGAAACAAAAGCAAAACCCCTTCCCCAACATAGGACATATCCAGGTTTCCATTCTGAGGTTAGCACATCCTTGAAATAAACTGGTTGGTTTAGCTCAGGAGTTTTGTCTGTCATCCAGCTGTTGTTCCTTTCTCATCAGCATTGAGAAAATTCAAGGTTAATAAAGCACTATGCAATCTATTTGTAGGAGTCCTTGTTACCTGTTGCTGTTTATTTAGCATATCATTTAAAGTTTGATTGGGTCTTTCTATGACTGCTTGGCCTGTGGGATTGTGTGGTATACCTCTAACATGCTTTATATTGTAATAAGCAAAGAACTGTCTCATTGTATTGGAGACATATGCTGGGGCATTGTCTGTCTTAATTTGTACAGGTATTCCCGTGATGGCCATAACTTCTAATAGGTGTATAATCACAGAATCAGCCTTTTCAGAACTCATAGGAGTTGCCCACTGAAATCCTGAATAGGTGTCCAGACCAAAGCTGGAATGGCTACCCACTACACTTCACCTCAACTTTACCTTTCACCTCATTTCTCTTGAGTATCTTGAGTATCACAGACACAGGCACTATTCAGATTCCAGTTTCAATTCCAGGGTCTCAAGATGAGGCGATGGCTCAGTGGGAAAAGGCACATATCACATAAGCCTGGTGACCCGAGTTCAGATTCCTAGAATTACATAGACAACTGACATAGTAAAGCAAGCATCTGTAATTGCAGTGTGCCTATGGGGTATGGGAGTAAGCAAATCAGTCGGTAGAAAGTCAGGGGCATTTTCCCGACCAACAAGGTGGTGAAGAGACTGTCTCAAACAAGGTGGAAAGGCAAAGACAAACAGCCACTGATCTTCCTCTGACTTCTGCCCACATGTACCCAAACTCCCCTACAAAACATAAATTCATACAACCTACACAAAAGAACAAACTGTTTCTCAAAAATAAATTTTACTATAAACAGAGAGGATGAGAAAGAAATAATAATATTGTTACGGTTGGCTCTTTTTATAAATAAAATGATTGCTTGGATACTAACATGGCAATAAAACTCTGTATTGAACATGTTTTAAATTTATGTCAGAGGGCTCTTAATTCTTGATTTTATATGATACTTATAATTTGCTTGGCTGATCACCTTTGCCTAAAGTTGCAGGCAAATGTCTCCAAACAAGGCAAAATAAAATAACTAATACATGACAGTTCAATCTGAAAACATTGTCACTGAACATAGTTCATGTTATGAGCAACATCACAGTTTAGGTATAACTTATTTTTGGAAATTAAATATTTTGTAAGATCATGTAGCTTACATTGGCTTAACTAACATGTTTATATTTTTATATACTCTAAATGTTTATATGTAGTAGACAATTCAATCAACTTGCAGGTCTGTAATTTAGGCCTACATAATTTAGATTCTCTGGAGTCTCATTCAAACTTTGTATCTAAGATTAAACACTTTAACATAATAACCAAAAACATTGCTTTCATTGATATTATACCTCTAGAGCTTCCATATAAAAAGTAAAAAGCATATTTTATTTTATGTTATGTCATTTCAGAAGTATTTGCTTATACTTACTTTGTCAACTGTTAATAACCTGTCATATTTTTCAAATATTTATAAGGTATATATTAGTATATCCCTATCCATGGTATCTAGTATTTTTAACAATATGAGAAGTTTTAAATTCTTTTTGTTTTTAAAGGTTTCAGCCTATTTTCCTCTCCCACTGCTTATGGCTTAGTTGCTGGGTCCTCAAAGCAGAAATTGAGACAGTGTGGTGAAGGAGACAGCAATCACAGATCTATTACCTCTGTTTGCCTTTCGGTTTCCATGCTGACTGCAACAGTAAGTCTGCTTCTTCTCTACTTCCCTCTAGTGGAAAATATTCTGGCTATCATATGAACAGACACCTACTGAAGCAAGGAGTATGATTACAGTGTTAAGGCTCCCTGCTTCATGGAATTTCCTTTCTAAAGAAGTTGTGGAACTGTGATTTCTACTTTAAAGAAAACTCATAGGGTGGTAACTCTACCATTTGATAGTACCACGGGTTATATAACTTCAATAAAATGAATGTATTATCTCGAATTCTGGTGACAAGCATCCAGAGGTTAAGGTGATGAGTACAATATTACTTCTATCTCCACTTGTCTTGGTTCATGATGTTAGAGGCATCATTTCATGGCTTTACATCATAAGAGGAACATGTGGCAGAGAAGCCTCTTCGCACTGTGCACTAAGGAAACAGTATGAGACAGGACAGAACTGAGATCAGGTATAGTCTTGAAAGTTACAACTATAGTGACATGCTGCATCTTTCCTCGATCCCTAAGGCTTTCAAGGCCCCCTCCCCCTAACAGATCTACCATCTGCAGACCAAACAGTTACCATGTTATCATTAGGGACACTGATGGTCTTCTGAGGCATCTTTCTTGGGCTCTTAGATCATTACTTTCTCGGCAGTTTTCACATGGTTCTTGGTCCATATGTGTCTGTGTACTGATTTCCTCTTTTAATTTTTTGTTATTTAAAAGAAAGTTATTCACTTTACATACCGACCACAGATTCTCCTCTCATCCCTCCTCCTGATCCCCCACCACCACCCATCTTCTCCTCCAAAAGGGTGAGTCTTCCCATGGGGGAACAGCAAAGCCTGGTACATTCAGTTGAGGTAGGACCAGGCCCCTCCCCACTGCATCAAGGGTGAGCAAGGTGTCTGACCATAGATAATGGGATCCAGAAAGCCAGTTCATGCACCAGGGATAGATCCTGATCCTACTGCCAGGGGCCCCTCAAACAGACACAGCTATACATCTGTCTCTTGTATGCAGAGGGTCTAGTCTGGTCCCATGCAGGTTTCATAGCTGTTGGTCTAAAGTTCATGAGTTCCTAGGAGCTTGGTTCAATTGTCTTTGTAGATTTCCCCATCATGATCTCAACCCACCTTGCTTATATAAACCCTCTTCTCTCTCTATGACTGGACTCCTTAAGCTGAGATCTCCATGAGTAAACTGGGGGTGAGGTGGGACAATAGAGGGTAGGGGATAGGGGATGAGAACATGGGGGAATAGGATGGTCAAGCTAGGGGAGAGATGGAGTAGGAGAGCAATGAAAGAGATATCTTGATAGAGAGAGACATTACGGGGTAAGGGAGAAATGTGGTGCAAGGAAAATTCACAGGAATCCACAAGGACAACCCCAGATTTGACTACTAGCAACAGTGGTGAGGGTGCCTGAACTGGCCTACCCAGGCAATCAGATTGGTGAATACCCTAATTGTCATCATAGAGCCTTCATCCAGTAACTGATGGAAGCAGATGCAGAGAGCCCTCTTATTTTTAATCTTAAAAGACATTTACTCATTTATCTATTTATTTATTTTGTGGGTGTTTGTATGTTTGTGTTTGGGCAAGGAATTCATTCCATAGTACATGTGGAGGTGAGAGAACAACTTGTAGGAGTCAGTCCTTTCCTTATACTATGTGGGTCCCGAGTTTAGAGGTCACCTAGATTGGTATCAAGTGCATTTGGCCATTGAGCTATCTTGCTACTTTGAAAAATTACTTCCTCATGTAAAGGCAGCTAACATATTGGACCTGAACTGAGGCCTACTTGAAAGACCTTAACCATCAATTTAGAGACTTTCTGTAAGTATAATCAAATTGTGAAACAGAAAAGATTAAGAATAGCAGATATGAATTGAAAGGGCTACAAAATCAATCCATAATCCTTATCAATATTCTTCAAATTTGATTTCATTGGAAGTTATGTTTTAAATTCATACAAGTGTATTGTATGTACTACAAAGCATTCTGACTACAGAAAAATAGTCAAAAGTTTAAAAGAGCCCTTTTGACCTTTAAAATGAGATGCTTTTCTTCACTCCAGACATTGGGAATTTTTTTAAATTTTTATTCTTTTAGTCAAATGACAATCATGAAATAATTAAACCTCAAGTTTAAGGTATGTTCTCATGAGAATGTGAAATTCCTCCAACTTTAGAGAGTAAATTAAACAGTGATGTTTAGAAATGCTTATTATACCATATTATTTCAGAAGCAATAGTTTAGAAGTTAAAAGGTTGGACTCAAAAGTCCAATAGACAAGCATACAGTTTAGTTTTTATTACTTTATTGCCATACAATGCTAATAAATAAATAAATTTCAGTGAACTTTCTAGATTTATGTTTTATTTTCTTTCATATATGTGCACATAGTGCATAAAATGCATACATTAAATCACTAATATTTATCATTTTTAGACTTTGGTGATTTTCGTTTAGGATTAAAATCATCTACTCTTGAAAATACAATTGTAAATTTGTAAAATTAGATTCATGTTTACTATTATTATGTCAAAAGTGCAAAATGAAAACTACAACATGAACATTTTTCACATATTTTTAAATACCAAATTCAAGTTTAAGGTTCCACAAAATTTTCCTTTGTCCAGTTAAAATTAATATTAATAAATTCTGAATCTACTATTAGATGAATTAAACAATTTAAAGATTGTCAAAGTGAAGAAGCAAGCACGATTGTTGGCCTTACCATTTTTCTGTGTAATGAAAATTAGAACTAATTGTAAAAGTAAATATAATGTGTTTAAAAATGAAAGAAAGAAAAGAAGGAGGAAGGAAGGATTCTAAATCTATGAGACTTACAAGGAAGAAAAGCAATCAAATAAATATTAAGTAACTTGAAGAATATCATGGAATTCTTATTGATAGACATATAACAAAAAAGATGAACCTTGAATCTTTGGTTCTCTATGAATTCAGTAAGAGAGCAAAGAATTACTTGAAATAAGGAGAATGGCAGATGTGTGGGTTAGCTCACACTCCTAAAATGTAGCCTCTTCTGTTTAATGATAAGAGAAATACTAAGAGGAGTAGTCAAGACCATTATACTCTGGAAGCTTTGATATTTTGATATCAGTCATAAAAAAATGGTACCTTGTCGATGATAACCACAGTCCATTCAAGGATATTATATATGTACATATATGTATTTTTTTACATTGAATGTTATTAATTATAAAAAATATTTCCATAGACTGAAATTAATGCCTAGTGTTTAGTGAGGGAAGGGTTAATTATTAAAACACTGTAGATGATCTGCAAATGATCATTCTTTCTTTGGAAATCTTAGTTACTTAATCTTATCTAGGTTTCAATGGTTTCATGGTAGCACAATAGCAATTACTTTCCTAGAAATGCACTTGCCCTGGATAGTAGGATGGTGTGGAACTGTGGAGCAATGTATTTGAAAACTGATAGTCCCTATGCCAGACATGTGCTTATCAGATGGATCTCTGAACTCTTGCTAAAAATGTTCAACTGTCACAGGGGTTTTCATCACATTGCAAAGCCTTTCCATTTCTTTAACATTCTTCTTTTTTACTCATGTATCATAATTTATTCTGGAAAAATCATTTCTCTGAAATTCTTTTGATCAAAAGAGGAAATCAGGCTGAGGAGAATCTATCAAAGTTAATGCTAAATGGACTACTGCTATAGATGCACTAATATTAATTAGTAGACAGTACTAAAGAGTTACAGCTTACTAGCAATCACTCACAGTGTCCCCCACTTCTCTCTCTCCTCTGACCTTGCAATCTTATACCCTCTCTGCCTTTATCTTTGAGAATATCCATTTGAATTTGTTTCATGACTTGATTTGATTAAGGTCTCTCTCCATGCACCACCAACTTCATAATGGTAAGAACATGTATATTTACCAGTATTTTATGCACAGTTCCTACTGCTCAAAGTTCCTTGCATTAATGGTTAACCAGGCTCTAGAAGAGAAGCATTAACAGGATTATACATACCCAAAGCATACATTCCAAGTAGAGAAAGTGTTTTAAAGCTGTCAGGATATGCACAGCCTAATATACTTTACTTTACATGTGACATTATAAATATTTATACCTTGAAATATATATGAAGATTATGTATATGGGTTAATATTTAATTGAACAAAATGTCCCCAAATAAAAAGTACTTTCATTTAGGCAAAGTATATTTGAAAGATTCATAGTAATTCTAATATTCAGACATTATGAATAAGATCAAGGCTCCCACCTGGTAGAAAGAATAAAGTATTATAAATTTTCCTCATTTTTTTAATATAAAAATATATAGAATGTCCTTTGATGTTGTATAAATGATTTTTGATATTAGAAAATATTGATTCATTATTTAGTAGCCTCAACAAAAGGCAAATAAGTAGCTTTATTATTAACTTATACTTATCACATATTTTGATGTGTGTCTACAGCTACTATCAAAGAATGCTACTATAAACAAGGTGTCATCCAGGTCCTTGAAGCATGTTGATTTAGATAATGCTGGTTTGAACCCCTAATTTTGTGTTCTGCATAAATTAACATCCATTTAGCTTTAGATAAATGTAGCATTTTGTTGGGAAGAAAAGACAATGTGGAGGTAGCTATCCTATAGGAAACTGCTGTATACACAACAGCGAAATGTTCATTCAGTAGTTACTGAAAGCTCATAGGACTCATAAATACATTACATCCACATGTATATGGTAATAGGACTTAGAAGACATATAGAGTGATGCTAAAGGTAGGATCATCAGTAAAGACAGAGGTAAGAAAGCAGGGACATAGGAAAACTGCAACCCCTGGAGATGCTTCAGGCAATGGGATTCCTAGTTTATTAATTTATACTTTTTTCTATAATCTAAAATGTTTTTTTAGTGATGCCCTCCTTTCTTTGAAAAGACCTAACATGCAGATGTGCAACTGTTCATCATCATGAGTGACATCACTGCACAATAAAACTATTCAAGCATTACCATTGAATTCCATCTTCTACCAACTGGAGAGAATCCTTATTAACTTAGGTGTATGACACCAAAAAGTAGAGTGAATAGTGACTCCTGAATGTGTTCTATTTTGTGATGTGTTTATCTAATTATTCTTTATCAATAAATAATTGGGAGTCAGATATTGGAGTATGAACCTGAAAGATCAGAGAAGCCTCAGAGCAGCCATCAGCCACCAGTGACTTCCTATCTCTTTTGTTCCTCCATCCAAAAAGACTGAGCTCCTCTCTAAGCCCTGTCTTACTACTTCCTCAGTCCTCTAAAACCTCTATGGCTAATTTTGGTCAGTTACTGGTTAACTCTGCCCTCTGATTCAAAACAAACTTTATTGGCAGAATGCAATCAAAATAGCACACAAAAATTTGGGATAATATTTTATTATTGTCTGATTTTACCTCAGTAGACATTAGATGTACACCCCAACTAAGAGAAGGTTTAGAATTCTGTCTGATATAAGTATGGTGGTTTGAATGAAAATGGCCCTCAGAGGCTCAAAGAGAGTGGCACTATTGGGAGGTGTGGCCTTGTGGGAGTACATGTGTGGTGTGGGATGTTCTGTATGGCAAATGTGTTGCTCTGATTGGTCAATAAATAAAACACTGATTGGCCAGTGACTAGGCAGGAAGTATAGGTGGGACAAGGAGGAGAATAAAGCTGGGAAGTGGAAGGCTGAGTCAGAGTCACTGCCAGCCGCAGCCAGGACAAGCAGCATGTGAAGATGCCGGTAAGCCACTAGCCACATGGCAAGGTATAGATTTATGGAAATGGATTAATTTAAGCTATAAGAACAGTTAGCAAGAAGCCTGCCACGGCCATACAGTTTGTAAGCAATATAAGTCTCTGTGTTTACTTGGTTGGGTCTGAGCGGCTATGGGACTGGCAGGTGACAAAGATTTGTCCTGACTGTGGGTGAGGCAGGAAAACTCCAGCTACAGATGTGGCCTCCTTGGAGGAAGTGTGTCACTAGGAGTGGGCTTTTTGTTTTCAGAAGCCTAAGCCAAAACCAGTGGCACTCTCTCTTCTCAATGCCTGTCAATCTGGATGTAGAACTCTCAGCTACCTCTCCAACTGCATGTCTTCCTGTGCTGCCATGCTTCCTGCCATTATGATAATGGACTATACTGCTAAACTGTAAGGCAGTCCAGTTAAATGTTTTCCTTTATAAGAGCTGTCATGTTCCTAGTGTCTCTTCACAGCAATAGAAAACCTAACTAAGACAAGTATCATATGTTTAATTTCTATGAGTCTTACATGCTTCTCTTCACACTGTAAAATGCAGAAATAACAGCAACGTCCACAAGTGTTAAAATGCTCTGTAGGCATTACCTTAACCCAAACTTGAGGAAATGAGGAGGTTGGCCATCTGTCAGTAGCTAAATGGAAGAGATTGTAGCCGAGTCAGAGTATGGGATGTGTCACAGCTGAGGGTCTTTTTCAAAGATTCCCTTCTACGAATGTCTCCTAAATATCATACTAGACTATGTTTCTTATCTCTTCTGTAATTCTTAATAGAAGCTAGCAGATGTTCAGAACGTGCTTGTCACTTACTTTGATGGCTAGCGGTATCCTTCAGCACAGTAATATATACATTTATCCAACTGAAAAATGCAAGTGATAATGTTTTCCATGTATGTCCTTTCATTTCTCTTAAAACAGTAGCAGTCAGGCATGTTCTAAAAAGTATTTTTTCAGTGGTTGAATATTGTTGGCATATGCTTGTTTGGCATCCACAAGACTTTCTTATAATTTTGCATGGCATGTCCCAGTCCACATAAGGTTATCAGGGTAGAATCAAGACTAAAATTCAGGCTGCTTTTTTATCCAACCACAGCTAGCTCATACCTTCAGGCACAATCAAGTCCTTTGTCATTTATCTTCCTAGTGAAATGCAGGCTATGGTAACATGCGCTTTTTTATTTATTCACTAAGATAGTTGAGTTAGGTTTCAAGTACCAAATATAACTTCTTTTTTTTTTAATCTTGATTGATTTCTATTCTCCAGGAAAGAGAGGTTAAGTTGGCATTTTCCCAACCTACTGTTTAATATAATTTGAAAAAATTTTGTTTGTATCTGTATCTGTGCCATGTTTAATGAATCAAAGGCTATGTTTAATATATAACCATGGTTGATGTTTATTAAACAAAAGATTGGTATCAGCTTCATAAGAAACAAAACAAACAGAATATTTTATTCCTATCATCCCATTAAGACTAGGAAATTTAATCTTCTGAACAAAAACAATCAAAAAAGTTCAATCCCGAAAATCATGCATTGACAATATAGAAGCTATAGAAGATATGTTCTGATGCCTACAAATTTTATCATATCATTCTTAATTTTTGTGTTAATTTAATGCCAAAGGGAGAATAAACCTATTATTCTCTACAGTTCACAAATACATGTCTTATTCTTGAAAGAAGAATCTGAGTGTGCAGTGTAAATGTCACTATTGTTTAAATGCCAGACTTTGTTTATGCATTTGAGGTTTCAACTGCCAAATTAATGCCAGGCAATTAACATTCTTCCTGTAGTGAGGAACACAAGGAGGAGATGGAAGAAAGACTTTCTTTTTTTGAGAAATGTGATATTTTTTTAAAGAAAAACAATTGTTACTTCTTTGTAGGAGTTCATTGCATTTCAGGCATGGCCATTATTTTTGTGGAAAGTTTTACAGACATATAACCAAGGTCTGGATTTAGCATTTATGTTTGAAGATGGTTTGTCATTAATCTAAGTTTCTACCTCTGTCTTTCATTATTTTCCTGCCCCAAACAGATGGGTTGGTAAAGCAGGCAAACTGTTCTGTCTTAGGAAGTTGTTTTCAGTTATTAAAATAACACAAATATTAAGGACCTATAACATGTCATGCCTTGTTCAAGGAAAACCATACAAAAAGAACATACAAAAATCTGAGGTAAGCTGTGAGCAGCAGAGGTGTTCTTCCCCAGGTAAGAGAATGCCAATAGGTGGTCCTGTGCCAAATGGTCAGGCCTTAAAACATACAAGGAACATTATGTGGGTTGGACTCAGAAGGTTATATTTAAGAATATATATGTATACACACACATAAATACATAATATATGTATATATGCATAATACTTAATGAATAAAGAAGCCATGAATTTTAAGGAGAATGAGGAGGCATTTATGAGAGGGTCTAAAGAAAGAAAAGAGAAGGGAGAAATATTGTAATTATATTATAATATCAAAGAGAAACAAAGGTAAACAAAATAGATAATATTACTATTGTGACATAGTTTGTATTCTAGTCAGGAAGAAGTATATAGTAAACAATGAACTGATAATTCACAGAAATATTTCAATAAAAATGTGTGCTTGGGAAGTGGAAGGAAAAGTGATAATCATGATAGACTTCTATGAGGAGGTACATTTAACTGAGACATGAACAATGGGAAGGGTAGAGGGGAGTGGGAAAAGCATTTCAGGAAGTAGACAGAAGGCAAGCCACAGGAGAACAAAAGCAGTTTTTCAATCTAGAGACAAAAGAACAGGGTGGGTAATACAGTTTAAAGACATAGGCAGTGGATATTACATAATAGTAAGATCTTCAAGATCAAAAGTGTATGGTTATCACATGAAGAAGATAAATCCTACCTACAACAAATAAAAATTGGTAGTATGTTTAAGCTGCGAGGAGGGAATAATTGAATTGAATCATTACCACAATATTTAAAACTGTGATCCCTGGCCAGGCGGTAGTGGTGCACGTCTTTAATCCCAGCACTCGGGAGGCAGAGGCAGGCGGATTTCTGTGAATTTGAGGCCAGCCTGGTCTACAGAGTGAGTTCCAGGAAAAACTGTGATCCCCTTAAATTCTAGTTGACTTGCTTTTCATGGCTTATTTTTAACCAGGTCTTTTAATAACCACAGTTTTGAAACAAGGTTCCTCACTTTGAAAAACTCACAACTTAGAATATTACATCTAAACATCTCCTTTCAATGAACATAGAGATGCTTGAGTAGATATACTAGATTGGGTGAAATGAGGCTGGATTCCCCCAAAGAGGCAGCCACCAGCTTACTCTGGAAGATCAAAAAGCTGTGCCAAGCAGTAAAATGTAGTTGTGGATAAGAATAAGGGAGGTATTGGAAGAGACAGAATTGGCTAGAGTGGATTTGACCAAAACACATTTTGGCATGTATAGAACCCAGGAACAAAAATTTTGAAGAGATAGTAGTTAATTGTACAACCAAAAAAGAAAGAGATTCATTGAACATAGACCATAAAATGTATTTTCTTAATATGAAAAAAGAGCATGATTAATTCCTTATTTAATGATCTAAAGCTCTAAAACATCATGAGGCAAAAGTACTATTGAGTAAAAAATGAATCACATTGACATTACAGTTTTTCTGCATTGGGTATAATCTTCTATCCATCCTTACAACTATGACTTCTGCATGTGCTTGTGTTACCATTTATCCATACAAACTCTTGCCAAGCACTGCCTCTTTTCTTTATGAAGTTTTTTAGATGCCCACATGAGATTTCACACCTTTCAGGGACAGAATGAAACATTGCTACTTGTTTTTATTATCTTAGGTAGTATCAGTATCTAATTTAACTGTTTCTCCTATAATTGTCAGTAGTAATTTGTACATAATAAGTGATCAAAAGGAAAAATACAAGTAACAAAAACCTCCAGAATTTACTGAGTGTCTTGGAAGTTTATTGGTAAAATTATTAAGGCCACTCCACATAGTTAAAAGGGAGGTTTATTTTGTGAGGTAACTTATAAGTGAAGGGATAGGTAGGTTTCAGGGTCTGGGAAAGGTGTGGCACAGTCCAGCGGTGTTCTCTGGAGAACTCTGCTTGGTCTACCTCCAGTGTCCGCGGTCCAGGAACCAAGAGAGCTGGCGCATCCGGATCTTGGGTCTTCAGGGTCCTCTCTTGGCCCTGCCTTGTAGGCGTGACAGTTACTGAAGCCTCAATGGGAGTTGGAACTTCCAGGTCAAAGATGGAATGGCTACCCACTACAGAAGTTGCATCAAGAAGTACAGTGTTTGCCTTATAGGCAACAGGTCTTGAGTTTGAAGATCCCCCTCTACATAAAAATCAGTAAATGTGTTAAGACAGTCAATCCTTTAATTAGCTTATATTTGGTGGATGATGATGATGATGGTTTAGTTTCCCAATGATTATATAACATTAGGTAAGATGTATTTGTAGTTGACCGAATGGGAAAACAGTTGGCAGACAGATACACTGCTGATGATTAAGAGATTGCAAATAGCCTTATGTGACAGCCACAGGAAGTGGTTCTTAACCTTCCTAATGCTGTGACCCTTTAACACAATTCTTCATGTTGTGGTGACCCCCAACCATAAAATTATTTTGTTGTTTCACAACTGTAATTTTGCTACTATTAAGAAACATAATGTAAATATCTGATATGTGACCCCAAAGGGGTCATGACCTAAAGGTTAAGAACACTGGAGAGTCTAGATCTGTTCCAGTAAGAAAAATGGTATCTTGGTAATACAACTATGGTGTAAAGAATGTTGCCAACAAGGTTAAGTACAGAAAAGGATGTTCAGTGGAATTAAAACCTGAATCTCTAACCACCATCTTGATCTTAGCCTTGGCATTCCTTTTGTTGATGACACATTTAACCTGTATTTTGACTGCTAATGAGAAGAAACTGCAACATAATTAATAGATATTTGAACTATTAAATTTGTGATAATCTGCCACACAATTCTAAAACACAAAAAGTCCTTAAATAAATAGTCAATATAGTTATTTCATGAGGACATTTGATGGGAAACTATTGTATGCTAAGTAGCATTGCAAGTAAATTGAATAGGAGTTAAATATTACCCTTTACCCATGGACAAAAGAGGCTTTCTTTGCAATCAAGTTTCATGGGTAAAAATAATAGTTTCTTAACATGTCATATCACCATCATCTGTCCTTAGCTTGAAAGCAGAAGCAAAGCTCAGGTGCAACAAATTAATGCTTTGTTCTACATAGTCCCTAAATGAATTGGAGATTGCCTATCCACATTGGCAACTATAGATTTTACTTAGTGTGATAATTCAAATGCCAATATTTCCCAGAAACATCCTCACAGACAGAAACAATAGAATGTCAGCCCAGAAATAATAGATCAGCTATGTGAATATCTATTAGTTCAGTCAAATTGACACTCATGAATCAATTCTTCTTAAATAAGCTATGTCTTTAAAATGATTTTGTGTGTGTGTGTGTGTGTGTGTGTGTGTGTGTGTGTGTGTGTGTGTGTGTTTTAATAAGTGCCAAGGTTTGAAGAGCTTGCTCAGTGTTTAAGAGCAATTGCTGCTTTTGCAGAGGACCTGGGTTTGGTTCCTAGCACCCACATGGTAGATGACAACATTATGAAACTCCAGTTCCAGGGGATCTGCTGTCTCCTTCTAGCTGCTGCAGGTACCAGACACACATGTGGTGCACACATGTAGATGCAGGTAAACACTCTAAATATAAACATAATAAGTAAATAAATAAATGACTACTTCCAGAGTAAATGATATAAACATGTTTTGCCATATAGAAATTATTTAATCTTTGATAATTCTTATTAAATACTGACGATTACTCAAAAATAAAATATGAGTTAGCATATGTAAAAAAGTGTCTTAGCTTCTGGTAATGAAAGAACCAATAAATCGCAGCTCTGGTTACTACTCCCATCATCATATACAGCCTGCCTGAGTTGAAGGATAGTAGCATGTATTTGAATGTATATGCTCTAAATTAGAAAGCAGATGATGTACGGTTAACTCAAATAGATGGTTCTACATCTCATCCCCAAATTACTTAATTCACAACACAGAAGCCCCTGACTTTCCTAAATGTATCACCTTTTCCAAATGCAGAAAATGTCATGGTTTGTCTTCAGAGTAAACTTACTCCTGCTCTATGCGCTGGATAAATGTGGCCTACAAAACTGATTACAAGATCCCAACCTTTGCTTCAAAAATACACACCAGACATAGGCTGTAGTCTTTTATTTTTCTCAATAAAATCTGGTCTGTTACCCACAAATATGCTTGAGAGACTGGAAACTGAGATACATCCAAATGGGAAAGACATGGGCTCTGTGTAGATTCCTGTCACTTTCATATAAACTGCGTGAGAGGTGATATACAGAAGACATGTGAGCACTTTGATAAACAGAAAGGGTGATTTTAAGGCCTTAAGCGGTAGCAGCTAGGTCAATTCATTTCCAACTACTTTAAAGTCTGGGGCCATGGTTTGAAGCAAAAAGAAGCTGAATACTCTTTCCCAGAAGAATGTTTTCCTTCTTTCTGAAGCTAAAATCTTACAAGAATATGTTGAATATTAAGTTTCTCCATCAGTCTATTATATTCCATCTAAGATAGCCTACCAGTCAATGGGCTGACAATCCATTTGCTTACTGTATTTAAGAAATTAGACTGTCAGTCTTTATTTCTCCTGATGGCTATACCAGCCTGTCCTATTTTTATCTAAAGTCTTATTTGAATTTAAAATTATCTCAATGACTTCAGGGTGCTTAATCTTAGATTGATAACCCTATGAAGAAACCAAGCTGTGAGAGTGTAACCTATCAACATAAATTAAGGATGACCCAACAAAAAGTGGGTGAAAGAGGCTTTCAGGACTGTAGCAAGCAGGTGCTGGGGATGACTTACTCTGACCAGTGATCACTGTACTCTGATCATCCCGAGAGGCTGCACTGGGTTAGCCTTCTTATCATCTTACAAAGTTGAATTTCACATCAAGCTGGGCCTTTACAGGGTCATGATCTCATGTATCTACTTACTTATGGAATTCATTAAAAAAAGCAACAAAAATGGGTAAACAGTAGGTGCTGATCTCCATTCTTCTATTCAGTCCAGATTAAACCACCAGTGGGTGATTTTGTAACAAGGGCTACCTCTGCCCATGTGTAGATTATACAGTGTCTCTCATTGTGCATTTGCATAGCTACTCAATGTTCTCACGTTGCTCTCCATTGCTTCAAACCTCCTAAATATTTACCCTTCTTTGCCATGTTCATACTGAAGAATTGCCTTCCCACTTCCACACTAGTGAATGCTCTATTAACTTTCTGTGCTCAGAAAACAAAGAAACAAACAAAGCACAACTACTAGTCATTCAGCAACACATGGGAAAAGGTTCACTCAGAAAATATTTAACTCAACAGTGTTCAAGGGCATTTTAAGGAGTAATTCTGCCAGAGAGACTGTCAACTTACACACCAGAGTATGGTATTGATTGAGAATCTTATGGTTACTAAATTATTGAAATCAAATCTTTATCATTCATGACTATAGGGTAGATCCATAATTTCAAAGTACATGACACTTTCTCTTGACTTGTTGATATGATAGTCTCAGGTCTATTCACTGGTGAAATAGTTCATTACATCAATCAATTGAGGAGCATTCCACAATTGAAACAGAGTATGTTTGTTCTGCACAAATAAAATAGCAGTACAAAACCAGTCTGGAGACACTGGGTCTAAACTGTGGATGGATCTGAAATTTTATGAAGTCTGTTGTTTCTTGCTTCATTCTTCTCATGAAGAATGTAGATATTTCCGGGTGTTGGTGGCACACGTCTTTAATCCGAGAGGCAGAGTCAGGCGGATCTCTATGAGTTTGAGGCTAGCCTGGGCTACAGAGTGAGTTCCAGGAAAGGCGCAAAGCTACACAAAGAAACCTTGTCTCAAAAAAAAAAAAACAAAACCAAAAAAGAATGTAGATATTATGATCTATATCTAGTCCTCTTACTGAAGTGATTTCCAACCAGAAAGTGCCTTCACCTACTATGTGAGAAAAGAAAACCTGAACTCTAACTTGTCTACTTAAGTAAATTGTGATAAATATACTTGCACCACCCCTCTTTCATCAATGGTCCTTCTTTTTTAGGTAAACATAAAACTTATAAAAATAAGTAATTTAGGCCAGGTGGTGTGCACCTTTAATCCCATCACTTAGGAGACAGAGACAAGTAAGTGGATCTCTGTGATTTTGAAGCCATCCTGGTCTACAGAGCTAACTCCAGGACAGCCAAGGCTACACAAAGAAACCCTGTCTCAAAAAAAAAAAAAAAAAAAAAGCAATTTAAATACAAAATAAGCCTCATTAGTTTTCATTAAGAACAAAAACAAAGCCATAATTTCAGATACTCAAAGCTTCTAATCAATTTTGCAGCCCACTCACAAGTGTGGCAGTTGTTATCCTTTATGAATACTTATGTGGTTTTCAAAAGAACTGTAGCTGGCCTGAAAAAAAATAATAGGAAAGACTCCATTTAAATTATCTGCTTCAGAAAGAATTTAAAAAAGACTAAATAACTGAGTTCCTTGTTATTTGTAATTTATTCATATTACTTTACCATAGTCCAATTTTGGCCCAATTGTAATATTTTAAATGTATGTGTTTCTGGGCTGGAGAGATGGCTTAGTAGTTCAAATAGAGCACTGCTCCTACAGAGGCCACAAGTTTACTTCGCAGTACCCACACTCGGCACATATTCCTCAAGCTCCATGGCATTTTATATCCTCTTCTGTCTTCTTCAGCACTTGCAAACACACACACACACACACACACACACACACACACACACACACACACACACACAAATATACAATTAAAAATTTAAACAAAAATCTTTAAAAATAAAGAAAAGTAATATTCTTTCTACCTCAAGCCCAAATTATCTATGCTAATTATGCTTCTTGGAAAATTTCCTCCCCCAAGACTAAATTGAAAGTTGTTGATTTATACCCTTCTATTCAGGATACAGGAGGCATCCTAAAGACCAGAGAGTGGATATATCTTGTTGAATCAGCTGAGGTTGGAGTTTCCAGGACAACAGCAGACCATTCTCTGTACTAATAGCCAGGGAGATTATCTATGTGGGTGGTGGCTACACATTTGCATATGTAAGTAAGAGAGAGAATGTGAGAACTGACAGCAGTGATTTATGAGAACAAGGGGTTGGGGAGAAACATGAAAACAGCCTACTCCTGTTATTATTATTATTATTATTATTATTATTATTATTATTATTGTTATTATTTTACTTTTTGGAAGCTTCATACATTTGTACAATACATATTGATGACTTGTATTCACTACTACCTTTATCCAAATCTCCTTAGTGTCTCACTGTATCTTCTTTTTAGGTCCATATTTTCTTTTAATTTAATTGTTTTGTCTTGAATAATCTCCTGAGTCCAATCAGTGCTGTCCATATTCATACATGCATGTGACCATCTACTGGGGCTTGGGCAACCTACTCAATGTTGTATTTTAAAAGCAAAATTACTCTCCCTTCCACAGCAGCTATGAACAGTTGCTAATATGTTCTCTGATGGGAATGTGTTCTTTAAACATTTTAATTGTCTTGATCAAGTACAGGCCTTGAGAAGGTAACTATATCTGCTATAAGTTGATGTACAGAGCAGTCATGTCATTTCCAGAAGTAAGGATTTCACAGCTTTCTTTCCTATCTACCTATTGTTATCTTCTATCTTAGTTTGGTTTCTATTGCTAGGATAAATCACTATGGTCATAAGCAACTTGCTGGGAAAAGCGTTTATTTCAGCTTATACATTCTGATCACAGTCCTTCATGATGGGATGTCAGAGCAGGAACTAAAGACAGGAACATGAAGTCATGAACTGAAGCAGAGGCCATGGAGGAGTGCTGCCTGCTGGCTTTCTCCTTAGGGCTTTCTCAGTCTGCTTTTTTACACTACCCAGGACCACTTACCATGGGTAGAGCAGCCCAGTGCAATGGATCCTCCTATATCAATCATTAATGAAGACACTATTCCACAGTCTTAACTTGCCTAGAGGCCAATCTTACCAGAGTGTATTCTCGATTAAGATTTCTTTTTCTCAGATGTCTCTAGGTTTGTGTCATGTTCACCACAACTAACCAGCACACATTCTTTCTGTCCCCCCTCCCATGACTTTCCCTGAGTCTTGGACAATAGGAGGTTGCTATAGATGACTCATTCACAGCTGAGAATTCAGGCTTATTTATACTCAACAGTGTGATCAGTTATGAGTCTCTGCATTAATCATTATTCACTACAAAATGAAGCTTCTAGACTGAAGGTGAGAGCAGTGCAAATCTTATTCCTGGATCCAGAACAGCTAGTTTTATTCTTTTTTGTTTTTTTAAGTAGAATGAGGCCTTTGTTAACCACTGATGGGACTGTTACAAGCAGGTTAGTGGCAAACAACCTTGACCTCCCATTGGTTCCAGTTGTTTTTTTTAATTAAGAAAATTTTTCCATTCATTTTACACACCAATCAAAGATCTGCCTCTTCTCTCCTCCTGCTCCCCAGCCTCACCCTCCCAACTCATGCCCCACTTCCCCCACAACAAAAAGGCAAGGCCACCCATGGGGAGACACATCCAGTAGAGGCAAGTCTAAGCCCTTCCCCCTGCCTCAAGGCTGCAAGAGGTGTCCCATCATAGGTAGTGGTGTAGCTAGAGTTTTCCTGCCTGGCCCACAATTAGGACAAATCTCTCTCACCTGCCAGTCCCACATCCACTCAGACCCAACCAAGTAAACACACAGAGACTTATATTGCTTATAAACTGTATGGCTGCAGCAGGCTTCTTGTTATCTAGTTCTTATATCTTAAATTAACCCATTTTTATTAGTCTATAAGTTGCCACATGACTTGTGGCTTACCGGTATCTTTTACATGTTGCTTGTCATGGCAGCAGCTGGCAGCATCTCTCTGCCTCAGCCTTCCACTTCACAGAGTTCTCTTCTCTCCTTGTCCTGCCTATACTTCCTGCCTGGCTACTGGCCAATCAGTATTTTATTTATTAACCGATCAGAGCAACACATTTAACATAAAAAACATCCCACAGCATAGTGGGCTACAAAAAACCCACTCATGCACCAGGAATGGATTCTGATCCTACTGCCAGGAGGCCCCCCAAGCAGATAAAGCTATACAGTTGTCTCGCCATGCAGAGGGCCTAGTCCAGTCCCATGCAGGCTCCACAACCATTGATCCAACTTTCATGAGTTACCACTAGTTTGGTTTGGTCAGCTCTGCAGGTTTCCCCATCATGATCCTGATGCACTTGCTCATTGAATTCTCTTCACTCTCTTTGACTGGACTCCTGGAGCTTGGCCTGATGTTTGGCTGTGGATCTCTGCATCTGCTTCCATCAGTTACTGGAGAAATGCTCTGTGATGACAGTTAGGGTATTCACCAGTTTGATCTCTGGTGCAAGCCAGTTCAGTTCAGGCACCCTCTCCACTATTTCTAGTAGTCCAAGCCGGGGTCATCCTTGGGGATTTCTGGCAACTTCTGGTTTTCTCTCTATCCCCATGATTTCTCCCTCTATCATGGTATCTCTTTCATTGCTTTCTGTAGCCAGAAGTTTTCCTATGTTCCACCTGGTCTGCAGCAGCTCAGAACCAAGTAAACACACAGAAGCTTATATTAATTAAAATTGCTCAGCTATTAGCTCAGGCTTATTACTGACTAGCTCTTACACTTAAACTCAGCTGTAGTGGGTAGCCATTCCAGATTTGGTCTGGAAGTTCCAACCTGCTGCGGGCCGCAGGAATATATTATAAGAACTCAGCTGGTTATGGCAAAGTCACTACCTGGAGGAATCAGGGAATTCCTCCAGAGGAAGCCAAATCCCAAGGAGTTTTTGGTGTTACTTGGCTTGTTATATATATATCAGCTGTATTCTGTTATGAAAGTCATGTGTGCCTTCATAGTTTTCCCAATTGACTTTTCCCTAAGAAGGGCTAACAGTGTGGACTGATCACTCTCTGGACATACACATTCCAGGTATTCCACCTCAGGAAAGTCTTTCTCTGGAATCAGATATCTCCCTTGGCCACTTTCAAGGACTAGCAGTAATAACAGTCCACATGCAAGTCTCCTGATTTAAGGTAAATTCCACAAGGAGACACCACCTAGGTCAGGTGGGCGTTAAGTAATAGCTTTACACAATTCAGCTCGGACCCTCCTTTCTTACAGCCTTACTAACTTTATAGACCACTAACTCCTTACCTAACCACTTCTAGGAATATTTAGATAACCTTCTGTGCTGACAGCTATGCTCAGCCCAAACCCCAGTTCAAGCCTCCCTGTAATTATCATCATTGGCAGCATCCAGCCAGGTCCATCCCCAGATGGAGGAAAGTACCTTATCAGAGATACCTCCGTACTTTCTAAGAACAGACTTAAGCATCCAGGCTACCCAATTGAGAAGGCCTGTCTGATATGCCAATTAAGCTTTACTTCCTCCTTTCCCAAACCTTACCTCTGGTTCCAGATCTCCCTTTAACTGTCACCAGAGGCATCTAGCTGTACACAGGTTGCCTAGCGACTGAACACACTTTCCCCCACCCTGCAGAAAAGCGGCAGATAGCTTGGACAGATAGGAGCCACAAGAAAAAAGAAGACAGTTTTATTTTCTCCCATTGACCTAGCAAGTTATAGATTCTTACCATTTTCTACCAATCACATTTAACACTATAGTGGAGCACATAAGATCCCTCTTCTTAGATATTTCCTGAATTTACCTTTTAGTTAATTCATTTCCCCATTGGTCACTTCCCTTTGGGGTTCTAAATGATAATTAATTATTGCCTCCCTATGTGATTCTTATCACCCTTCTGTTTGACCCTGGAAGCCTGGCTTCATATATCAGGACTTCCAGGGCATGGAGAGATGGAGAAGAGAAAAGAGAATGGAAGAACTAGACGGGTAAGTGTAGCTAGAGTTTTCCTGCCTGCCCCACAGTCAGGACAAATCTCTCTCACCTGCCAGTCCCACAGCCACTCAGACCCGACCAAATAAACATAGAGACTTATATTGGTTACAAACTGTATGGCTGTGGCAGGCTTCTTGCTAGCTGTTCTTACAGCTTAAATTAATCCATTTCTATAAATCCATAACTTGCCATGTGGCTCATGGCTTACCAGCATCTTCACATGCTGTTTGTCTTTGTGGCGGCTGGCAGTGTCTCTCTGCCTTAGCCTTCCACTTCCCAGCTTTATTCTCCTTCTTGTCCCACCTATACTTCTTGCCTGGCCACTGGCCAATCAGTGATTTATTTATTGACCAATCAGCAACACACTTGACATACAGACCATCCCACAGCAGGTAAGAACTTGAGAGGAACAAACTGAGATGGGAAAGAATTAGATTGAAGGGCTAGAGGAGAGCACCAGGGGAATGAGATGGAAGATGAGGAAGAGTCAGATGGGGAAGTACTAGCTGGGTAAGAACAAGATGAAAAGGACCTAGATGAGGCAGAGTTAAGATTAGAGAATCGCTGGGCAGTGGTGGCGCACGCCTTTAATCCCAGCACTCGGGAGGCAGAGCCAGGTGGATCTCTGTGAGTTCGAGGCCAGCTTGGGCTACCAAGTGAGTTCCAGGAAAAGGCGCAAAGCTACACAGAGAAACCCTGTCTCGAAAAAAAAAAAAAAAAAAAAAAAAAAAAAGATGAGAGAATTAAGATAGAACTTAGAGGAAGCAGTAGATAAATATAGAGAGAAATCAGCCAAGAAAGGAGCTAGACATGAGAACAGAACTGAAGCTGGGTATAAAGGATGTTATGCCAGAGGAATTAAAGCAAGTGGACTATAGAGCTCAGTGTGCTGAGATTCTATTTCCTAAAAATAGTCCTCGCCATTAGTAGTTCTCTCTCCTGAGCCCCTGGGATGTATAATATTAAGGCTGGTCCCTCTAATATTATACAAGACCAACCCCCCATTGAGGCTTCGGTAAATCACACCTACAAGACGGGGCCAAGGGAGGGCCCTGAAAACCTGAGATCAGGATGCGCTGCATTCTCTTCCTTCTTGGACCCTGGATGCTAGAGGTAGATCAAGGAGAGTTCTCCAGAGAACACCGCCGGACTGCAATGCATCTTTCCCAGAACCTGCCACCTACCTATCCCTTCATTTGTAAGTTATGACATTAAATAAATCTCCCTTTTAACTACATGGAGTAGCCTTAATAATTTCACCAATACTCAGCCCATTTCTGACTATATATATATATATATATATATATATATATATATATATATATATATATATATCACCACATTTTCTGTGGCTTTACCTGTATGCCATTACATGCTGCTCTCTGGATGGTGCTGGTGTCTCCTGACTCAGGCTTCCTCTTCCCACGATTCTCCGTATCTGCTTACTCTGCCTATACTTCCTGGCTACTGGCCAATCAGTGTTTTATTAAACCAGTGTACAAAAGCATTATTCTACAGCAGCTTTCCCACTCCATCCCTGTTCCAGCTTGACCAACCCATTACTTATGTTCACACCCCCTATCCCCTACCCTCCATTGCCCACCTCTCACCCCCAGTTTATTCATGGAGATCTCTTGTATTTCCCCTTCCCAGGGCAACCCATGCATCCTGTGGTGGTATTGTGTTCCCCGAAATATTGTGCACACTAATAAACTTACCTGGGGTCAGAGAACAGCCACAATATTAAACATAGAGGATAGGCAGTGGTAGCACACGCCTTTGGCCATTGGCTAGGCAGGAAGTATAGGCGGGACAAGGAGGAGAATAAAGCTGGGAAGTGGAAGGCTGAGGCAGAGAGACACTGCCAGCTGCCACGATGACAAACAGCATGTGAAGATGCTGGTAAGCCACGAGCCACGTGGCAAGGTATAGATTTATAGAAATGGATTAATTTAAGATGTAAGAACAGTTAGCAAGAAGCCTGCCACGGCCATACAGTTTGTAACCAATGTAAGTCTCTGTGTTTACTTAGTCGGGTCTGAGCAGCTGTGGGACTGGCAGGTGAGAGAGATTTGTCCTGTGGGTCAGGCAGGAAAACTCTAGCTACAGATACCTTGTCTCTTGATACAAACTGGTGAAGGGACTAGTTACTCTGTGCATCAAATGCAACTCATCAGGCAAGTTGGTGGGGACCCATCTGTGAGGGTCTAAACCTGCCACAACCTAAAATTTCTACAAATAGTCAACATGTTTCTGTGATACCAAACATTTTACTTTTCAAAATTCAAGCATATGTTTCACTGAACTTTAAAATCTCAGGGTTTTCTCTAATATAAATTGGTTTTATGTGGCCCACCTTCTAAGGGAGGAGAAACTTCTTACAAACTTAAATTGTTTAGCCTTTGATTTCTAGTAGTTGTCATAATGCCACCTCATGCCCTCAGGTGCTCCACAACACACTTGCAAAGGCAAGGAGATAAATGATGATTTTTTTTTCTTCATATCAAGTGTTTGATTGGATAGTTTCACAGCTGCTGTGGGATATCTTTCTTTATACTATGAATATATGCTGCTCTCATTGGTTAATAAATAAAGTTGCATTGGCCTATGGCAGGGCAGGGTGGAGCCAGGTGGGAAAATCCAAGAGAGAGAATGAGAGGAGAAAAGAGAGTGGGGAGAGATTCCAAACTACCATCCAAGAAGCAACATGTAATGGGATGCAGGTAAAGCCATGGAACACAAGAGATACATAGATAAATAGATATGGGTTAATTTAAGATGAAAGAACTAGCTAGAAAGAAGCCTGCCATAGGCCATACAGTTGGTAATTAATATAAGCCTCTGAATGATTATTTTATAAGTGGCTGTGGGTCACAGATGAGAGATTTGTCCTGACCACAGGCCAGGTGGGACACAGGAAATCTTCAGACTACATTCCAACTATGATGCTGAGAAACTAGATGACTGCTGAGGCTGTCAGCTGTCTTTGTCTATTCTCAAAAGATTTTCAAAAATTGCTTGTGTGCATTTTCCGTTTTCTAAGGTATTATTATATTCTTTCTCAGGTGTTTGATGGGGTTGAAGACTAATAGTTACAGTTACAATCTTCTCATATCTTAGCTGGAACATATTAAGTACTAGATTCAGATTCTTCAGGATAGGACAGCTCTTGGAATAATCTCTGTAACATGGCATTTACCTACATTCTGGACATCTCTGGATTTTAGTATGTGTCTTTTTCTTTGATGTTGTTCTTGTTAGTTGTAGTTCCATTTTATGTAGGTCATTACCCTTTATTTCTCCTGGATAACACATAATGATCATTCATATCATATACAGTTTTTTTTAATAGAACTTTCTTATTTAGACAAAAGGGAGAGATGTAGTGGTATAGTGGGTACCCGTTCCAGCTTTGACCTGGAAGTACCACCCCCATTGAGGCTTTGGTAACTGTCACACCTACAAGGCGGATCTGAGAGAGGATCCCTGAAGACCCGAGATCTGGATGGGCCAGCTCTCTTGGTTCCTGGATCCTGGACTCTGGAGGTAGACTGAGCAGCAGTTCTCCATAGAACACCACTGGGCTGCACTTCACCTTCCCCATACCCTGTTACCTGTCCCTTCACTTGTAAGTTACCCCACAAAATAAACCTCCCTTTTAACTATGTGGAGTTACCTTAATATTTAAACCAATATCTGGAGCCCAACATGGGACATTAACCCATGACCCTGAGATTAAGAGTCTCAAACTCTGTACAAAAGGCAGAACTGTATGCCATTCTTATGGTACTGATGGACTTCACAGAACCCCTCAATATAGTCACTGACTCTCAATATGCAGAGAGAGTTATTTTACATATTGAAATTGCTGAATTTATTCCTGATAATACATAATTAACTTCATTATTCATACTGAAAGACCCTAACCCTTCAGGCTTACACCCCCAAGTCTTAGGAAAAGAGAAACCAGGAAATGAGAAACTAAAAATATAGTTCCAAGGGCCACCTGACTCAGCCACTACTCAATCACCCCTGTAACAATATAACAATGTAATAAGACTTCTGTTAAGAGATGTGCTCAACTGTGACTGGGATAGTTGCAGGTGTTCCAGGAAGGACCACCGTGACCTGTGTGTAAGCTCCACTCCCGCCCTGATACCCCCCTTAAGGTTTATGTAATTGTACCCCCTCCATGATCACCCTGTGATCAGGCCATGAAATTGTATGGAAATTGTAATCTTGTGGGTTTTGTGGGTTTTTCCTTTAAAAGCCCTTATGGGGCTGCAGTAAGATGCGGCTCTTGCTCTTACGAGCAGAGTTTGCCCTTCTATACAGAAGCCAATAAATCCTCATGCTGTTGCATCGACTGGACTGGAGTCTGGGTTCTTGGGGTGCCCACTTGAGACCCTAAACTTTGGGGTCCAACACATACAAAATTGCAGGAAATCATCAGAAATAGGGAACACATATCACATATATAACACATATCAGATCCCATACAGGTCTGCCAGGACCTCTAGCACAAGGTAATGATGAGATTGATCAATTACTAATAGATAATGTGCTAGACATCTCAGAATTTCATAAGAAACACCATGTAAATAGCAAAGGTTTGAAGAAGGATTTCTCCATCACTTGGCAACAGGCTAACGATATTGTGAAAAAATGTCCTACTTGTTCCATCTATAACCAAACTCCATTACCTGCAGGGCGCAATCCAAAAGGTATACAAAGAAATAAAATTTGGCAGATGGATGTGTTTCATTTTGCAGAATTTAGAAGATTAAAGTATGTATACCATACCATTGACACCTATTTAGGATTTTAATGGGCAACTCCTATGAGTTGTGAAAAGGCTAATTCTGTGATTACATACCTATTAGAAGTTATGCCCATCATGGAAATACCTGTACAAATTAAGACAGACAATGCCCCAGCATATGTCTCCAATACAATGAGACAGTTTTTTACTTATTATAATATAAACCATGTTACAGGTATACCACACAATTCCACAAGCCAAGCAATCATAGAAAGATCCAATTGAACTTTAAATGATATGCTAAATAAACAGCGACAGGTAACAAGGACTCCTACAAATAGATTGCATAGTGCTTTATTAAACTTGAATTTTCTCAACGCTGATGAGAAAGGAACAACAGCTATGGAGAGACATTGGATGACAGACAAAACTCCTGAGCTAAACCAATGGTTTATTTCAAAGATGTGTTGACCTCAGAATGGAAACCTGGATATGTCCTATGTTGGGGAAGGGGTTTTGCTTTTGTTTCTGGAGGAGAAGAAAAGCTATAGATACCAACAAAATTAATAAAAATTCAATTCAAATAAGAGAAACCCCTTGATGAGAAGTAAAAGCTCATCCACCAATGTGACATCTCTACAAGTTGTAAGAAAATTTTTACAATCAAAGGTTTGGGTAGGGTTCTGTTTTTGTCTTTCCAGGATAATGGAAATACCCATCTTCAAGAAATCATAAGGCCTTAGATATCTAGATGTCTATAGCAGAAAGAAATAATCTATTGGTACCAATCTACACAGGATAAATCTCACTGCCTAACATCTATATCTCTTTCAGTCTAGAAAAGTTGTGGTTCCAATTCAATTATAAACCAAGATGGCTTTAGAGATGGAATTGACTCATGTAGTGGGTAGCCATTCCAGCTTTGACCTGGAAATACCACCCACTTTCAGGCTTCGGTAACTGTCATGCCTATAAGTGTGGTGGTATTGTGTTCCCCAAAATATTGTGCAACCTAATAAACTTACCTGGGGTCAGAGACAGAACAGCCACTAGATACAAAGGCTAGAAAATGGTGGCACTCACACCTTTAATCCTAGCACTCCAGAGGTAGAAATCCCTCTGGATCTCTGTGAGTTCAAGGCCACATTGGAAATGGCCAGGCATGGTGACACATGCCTTTAATCCCAGAAGGTGAGCCTTTCATCCCAGGGAATGGTAGTAGAAAGCAGAAAGGTATATAAAGCATGAGGACCAGAAACTAGAAGCATTTGGCTGGTTAAGCATTTGGCTGGTTAAGCTTTTAGGCTTCTAGCAGCAGCAGTTCAGCTGAGAGCCATTGGGATGAGGACATAGAAGCATCCAGTCTGAGGAAACAAGACCAGCTGAGAAGTTGGCCAGGTGAGGTTAGCTGTGGCTTGTTCTGTCTCTCTGAACATCCACCATTTCATCCCAATAACTGGCCTGGGTTTGATTTTATTAATAAGACTCTCTAAGATTCCTGCTACATACAAGGCAGAGCTGAGAGAGGACCCTAAAGACCCAAGATCCGGATGAGGGAGCTCTCTTGGTTCCTGGATCCTGGACTCTGGAGGTAGACCAAGCAGAGTTCTCCAGAGAACACCGCTGGACTGTGCTACACCTTTCCCAGACCCTGTTATCCATCCCTTCACTTGTAAGTTACCCCACAAAATAAACCTCCCTTTTAACTATGTGGAGTTGCCTTAATATTTAAACCAACAGGCTCACTCCTTCTCTAAACCCAAGCATATTGATAAAAGAAAAGGTTGAGAGATTCTTCAGTTCCATATCAGAAGAGCCCTTTAGTGTGGGACAGAAGGAAACAATAAAAGGGATCATTGTCTTGAAGATTCTAATTCTCTTCATGCTTACTCTTGATTTCTCTGAATCCTTTCTTACATGTCATGTCATCTTTAAATCTAAACTTTCCCTTTTGATATATTAATAATGTTCAAGTTTTTCATGGTAAAAAATAAGTTTTTCCAATAACAATCTCTGAAGTCTCCAGAAGGAAGATGGGGCCCCAACAACAACAATTCTACCCAGTCCAGAATGATGCCATGTAACTCATCATCATACTACACTTCTAGCCAGAATTTCAGATATTCTTACCCATTACTGTGAGACTTGCTGCAGAATCTAAAATTAGTCTAACTGAGACTTAGCTATCTGAGCTTTCTTACAGTACCCAACATCACCCCCTAAACAGCAGGAAGCAATTCTAAGAAAACGACGCCCTTTCCCCCAAAGTTTTTATATTTCTCAGGGTTATGGATGATGGTTATAGGGTTTGGGGTAAAAGAAAATATTAGACTCAGTATTCTCCTTAAGAAAAGAAAAAGTGTCTCAAAAAACAAAACAAAACAAACAAACAAAAAACAAAAAAAGAAAAGAAAAAGTGGAATGGATAGGAACAAGATATTATGGTAGATTATTGTATATACTAGTAAACAAATTTAGTAAATTAGCAGCCTTGGATAATTTGCACTGTTATGGATTCTTATATGTTGATATAAATGTAAACTATTCTTATACTCCTGTTTAAGATAATTTGTATATTGATACAAATACAGATCTATATTTGTTATAATGTACATATATTTCTACTCTTATTTGAAATATTTGTATATTGACACAAATGTAAATTTATATCTGTCATACTGTATGTATGTTCTACCTCTGTTTAGAATATTTTGTATATTGATATATATTTAGGATTATTGTCATATTGCATATTGCACTATACATTCCTACCTCTGTTAAAGATATTTTGTGTATTGTCACAATTTTGAAGTCATCATCCTTTTACTGTATATTTGCTTACAGACTGTTTACCTTGTTTACGTGAAGCCTTATTCCTTAGGTTATTTAGGTAGATAAGACTTATAAATGTATAGTCACCTATGCTTGTCATCTCTACAGTTATGTTAGTTAGGTTATCCAGATTTACAGATACATAGGTCAGATAGACAGGTAATCTTCAAACACTTCATGAACCTAGAGAATATTGTCACTTAAATAACTTAGAATTCTATTGATGTGAGACACAATTGCTCCTGGCAGCACCAATTTGATCCTGAGAGAATGTTGGGCTTCTAAGACATTTCCATTTGGAAGTTTGTCTTCTTGGCACAAAATGACCTACTGGGCAAAGAACTGCCCTTGCCTCTACTGCTGACAGTACAAATGTTGTCCTTTCTGGACAAGCGGGACACAAGGAAAAGTGACTACTCAACTCTGCCAAGATAAGGTAAGATGGTCTTTCAGAATTCCTGCTTCTGAAAATGATCTGTCAGATACTCTAGGCCTGTAGCCAATTTGAATGCACCAACAATGCTGAGAAACATTAGGTGACTGTCCAGGCTGCCAGCTGTCTCTGTCTACTCTTACAAGACTCCTGAAAGTTGCTTGCATCATCTTCCATTTCTCAAATATCATTATATTACTTCTCAGTCTTTGATGGGATTGAAGACTAACAGTTATAGTTACAACTTTATATATATATATTAATTTATATATATTTATATATATATATTATCTTAGATAGAACATATTAAGTATTAGATTTGATTCTTTAGGATAGGACACCTTTTGGAATGATCTTTGTAATACGCCATTTACCTATGCTCCAGACTTCTCTGGATTTTAGTATGTGTCTTTTTGTTTGACACTGTTTGAGTTCGTTGTAGTTCCATCTTATTTAGGTCATTATCCCTTATTACTCCAGGATAATATTTAATAGTCATTCCTATTGTATATAGTCTTGTATTAGGTTAGAACCGTCTTATTTAGACAAAAGGGGGAGATGTAGTGTGTAGCTGTTCCAGCTTTGACCTGGAAGTACCACCCCCATTGAGGCTTTGGTAACTGTCACACCTATAAGGCGAAGCTGAGAGAGGATCCCTGAAGACCCGAGATCTGGATGGGCCAGCTCTTTGGATTCCTGGATCCTGGACGCTTGAGGTAGACTGAGCAGAGTTCTCTAGAGAACACCAATGGACCGCGCTTCACCTTTCCCAGACTCTGTTACTTATCCCTTCACTTTTAAGTTACCCCACAAAGTAAACCTCCCTTTTAACTATGTGGAGTTGCCTTAATATTTAAACCAATATAGTGGGTAGCTGTTCTAGCTATGACCCTGAAGCACTGAACCTAGTAAGGTAGCAGGTAATTGTTACACCTGCCTGTGACCTTGAAGTACATGCCCTTGAGCCATGGTTGCTCTCGGGAACCTAAAACTTGGGATGTATATACATGGGTTTCTCTTTATTTCTTCTTGGGACTTGGATGCTGGAATGATCTCAGGCAGAACAATGTGGGACCGTGTCTCACCCTTCCAGGATTCTGCAATAATTCCTCTGTTTCTGTATTGTGAGTTTCTTTCTCTAATAAATTTCTTTGCCCTTTAAGCAGATTTCATGGATTGCTAGCAATATTTCTCCCATTACACAGCCATGCTAACATGTGGCTATGGGTCAAACAAATGAGTCACAAAACAAAAGCCAAAAGAAAATAAAAAGACATAAAGGTAGGATGTGGACTTGTTGGGAGGAAGAGGTGGGTGTAGGTGAGGGGAGGAATAACAGAGAGTTGAAAAGATGAGTGTGACCTGAATGGACTGGAGCTTTTGTGAAGGTATTTGCAAACACTATGCTTTTTATTGGATGGATTTGAACATCCTTGTGCTTTATGATCCCTGCTAGGACACTCAGGGACAACCTTGTGTGTTCCCAAATGCCCACTTGAAAGAGAGAGAGAGAGAGAGAGAGAGAGAGAGAGAGAGAGAGAGAGAGAGAGAGAGAGAGACACGGAGACAGGACAGTGACAGCAATATAGAAGCAGAGAATAGAAAGTAATATAATCAGATAATGAACATAGGATAACAGATGCTTGCCTCAGCTAGAAATCATTTATTAATGGGTATGATTCTTTGCTTCAATGTTGCTTTATTTCTCAACAAGTCTAAAGTGAGAGAAAGAGGTACACACACAACTATTGGGGCAATTAAGTTTCACTATTAAGAAAATGTGTCAGTGTGTTGGTTCATATCTGTAACCCAAACACTTTAGAAGTCAAGGCAAGAAGATGGTAACTTAAAAAATTCAAGGTCACTATGGGAGAACTTGCTACTTTGCTTAACTAAGTTGATGTTTCCTCAAACTGCCTTCTAAATATTTATGTTTATACCCGTAGACAAATTCTTTTCTCAGCCTTAATCAGAGAAGCCTCGTTTGCAAGCAAAGGAATAAATATATAGGATCATGGCTAGTCAGGTACTGAGAATGAGTGGCAGCTTAGTGCTTAATCCTAAACAGGACATTTATAGCATCCTTTCTGAGGCTCAGAGAACATCACGGAGGAATGGGCAGGAAGAAAGTAACATCTGGAAAGTTGAGAGGAGGGCTGTGAAACGACATCTTCTCTGGATGACAGAGCCATTGTAATCATTATCACACATTATCACTGTCTACAATGGCCATGCACAAAATGGGGTCTGGCTGCAGTCAGTCATAGATTGGGAAGGGGCTCATGAAGTCCTAGCCCTCTCTGTTGAACTACTGGCTTCTAATAGATTCTGTGAGAGGTTCAATCATAGTTTTCAGCCATGAACTCACTGATGAGCCCACCAGACTCCAAGAAGAGTTCCAAATCAGTGGTCACATGGTTGGCCATGGTTAAACTCACTGAGTCAGAAAACTGAATAAGTCAAGACCTTGGGAAAGGGACTTCTAGAGGTGGGGGAGAAATAAGAGTGGGTGTGGTAAGAGTAATCAGATGCATTGCATTCAGGTAGGAAATTGTCATAACACAAATTTAATAAATGTTACATTTCTATTACACCAAAAATGCAGTGTTACCTGCACCCTAAAATGCTCTTTTTTCTTTTCCAGTCATAATCACCTATCAGTAAGTACTCTTCTGTTTCCCCTTCCCTAGGAGTTCCATATATCCCTCTTAAACACTCTACTTACCCTCTCTGGTTTTACATATTATAGCTTGGTTATAATTTACTTAATGGATAATATCCATTTATAAGTGATACATATCATATTTGTCTGAGTCTGGATTATCTCACTCAAGATGATTTTTTTCCTAGCTCTATTCATTTTCCTGCAAATTTCATGATGTCATCCTTTTAACAACTGAGTAATACTCCTTTGTGTACATTTACTTTATCTTCTCTTTGGTTGAGGGACATCTCAGTTGTTTCCAGTTTTTGGCTATTATGAATTAAGCCATAAAGAACATATTGAGCAAGTATCCTCATGGTAGGATAGAGTGTCTTTTGAGGGTTGACTGTGGGCAGGTGGGGACCAGAGCAGGAAGTATTAGATTGAGGGGGAGATGGGATGGAGAGAGAGAGAGAGAGTGAGTAGGGAGAAATGGCTGGAATTTGGGAAGCACTTGGGGGCTGTTTAGAAGCCTGATGCAGAGGAAACTTCCTAGATCTATGAGGATGGTCCTAGTGAGGACTCCTAATATTTGGGGATATGTGGTCTGAACCGGCCATCTCCTGTAGCCAGACAAGGTTCTTGGTGGTGAGACTAAGTTGCATTCAGTTGAGTATTCATCAAGGGGGATTCATGGAGATCCCCAAACAGCTGAGGCTGATGGTAGGACAGAAAGTTGCTCTCTGTAAATTGACAGTGGGGGCCCCAATGCTGAGGACAACATACACACAGCTCATTGAACATGGCAAGGACAAGCTGGTGCCTGCATGGAGCCTTCATCCCTAAGTTCTAGTCTTCAAGCTAGGGAAAGAAAAACCTGGAAACAAACCCAGCCATAAAACCTTTGACCTACAATCTGTCCTGCCTACAGGATGTGCTAGGGTAATGGTGGCACAGAATTTGGGGAAGTGACCAACCAATGTCTTATTTAACTTGAGGCCCAAACCACAACATTGAGTCCATGCCAGACACATTGCCAGGAACAGGAGGCTGGATAGCCTAGAGACCTAGGGTAGAACCATATACAATTGTTTATTTAAAAAAAATGAAATGATTCCTAATGATAATCTGCTATACACATAGATTGGTGCCTTGTGTAGTCATAATCAGAGAGGCTTCCTCCAGCAGCAGACAGAAACAGATGCAAAGACCAGCAGCCAGACATTATACAGAGAAGGACTCTGAATTGGAGATCTCCATCAGGTCCCTATGCTTAGAGCTGAAGGAAACTCATGGAAGAAGCAGAAGAAAGATTGTAGGAGGCAGAGAGAATGGAGGACATCAGGAGAACATGACCCACTGAATCAGCTAAACAGAGCACATATGGGCTAAACAAAGCCTGAAGTGGCAAGCAAGGAACATGCAAGGGTCCTCTGCATACATGCTGTGACAGTTAGCCTGGTGTTTTTGTAGGAATCCTAACAATGGGAGTGGGTGTGTCTTTGACTCCTTTGTCTGCTTTTGGGTCTCTTTTCCTCCTGTTGGATGCTTCATACAGCCTCAGCCTGAGGGCTTTTGTCTTGTCTTATTATATTTTGTTTTATCATGTTTGGTTGTTGTCTCTTGGATGCCTACTCTTTTCTGAAGCTAGATGGACTGGGATTGGATACTAGGGAGGAGGGAGGTGAGGGGGAATCTGGGAAGAATGGAGGAAGGGGAAACTGTGGCCAGGATGTATTGTATAAGAGAAAAACATTTTTAATAAAAAATTTAAAATAAAAAACAAACCTGTAAAAAGTAAAAGAAAGGACACTCTTCTTACCTGAGATAGAATAATTTGACCCTACCTTCCCTTTTGTTCATTTGCAGTGAATGTAATGGGTGCACTCTGGTATTTACATCTGTTTGTGTGGCTACTTTTAGTAAACATTATGTTGTTGAGATTCAACTTCTTTTTATTTACTTCTGGACTGTGTGTTCTCAACATTGGTTTCCCATCCAAAGTGTTACCATGTTTTATCTATTCTATTATATGTGGATTTTGAGTAGTTTGCCTAGGTTAATTTTAAGTGGTCATGGTAGAGACCTTTTCTAATACTTTTGCTATGTATTTTTAGTTAAAATATTAAATAACATGCTATTTGTTAAAGTAAACATTGAAGAAAGCTGTAAATAATCTGTCAAATGCTATAAACCTCAATTATCCCTAGTCATTTTAAATTATCTTTATCCTACTTAATAATTTAAAGTCCTTTCTGAAATAATATATTTTAGTTCAGTGTTTGAGGGAAAATATGTATGAAATGATTTACCATGATAATAAGTGAAACTTATCAAAAGTTATCAGAATTTACAATGACTTTTAATGTACTAAAAAAAGCCTATGACACAGATCAGAACTCTTCTCTGAAGAGTAAGAAATAGGTCATTGGTAAACAGTGATGACTATTTGCTGAACTATCACTAATCAGTCTAAGTTTACCTTGGGGAATAAAGGGCAGACTATCAATCCTTAAGTCCTCTGACAGGATTTATCACAAACACAAAATTCAACGCAGGTGAAAGGTGTGTGCTCCCACATTGACATTTTCATGTAAGAGATGGTGTTCTCCATGTTAACACTTACAATGAAAGGGAAACTCCCACTGACAGCACATTTAATTACCATCATGGGCCTTTGCTTTCAGATGTTTCCAACTATGGATCAGCTTATAAAAACCTATTTGGCTTAATTTTCCAAACCACTGTATCTACTGGATTGCCAGGACATCAACATGTAGTGCTCTGTCTTTTCATTCTTTGAGTACACCTTCTTTTGCTTTTCTCTGATTATTCAGGAATCTTACGTAAGTCCATAGTTGGGGTTTATATATGAATAATTAATATAAGTGGAGAAAAGTGAGCTAGGGAGATCAACCAGTTGGTATAATGTTTCCCTTACAAAAGTTTGAATCTCTTCCCCACAATACACATAAAAACACATGCAGACTGGTGATCCCAGCACTGGAGAAGAAACAAACAGATCCCTGAGGATCCCTGGCCAATAAGTTCAGTCTAATTTAGTGAATTGGAGACTGCTACGATCCTGGGCCTTATAAAACAACATAGCTAGATGGCACCTGAGAAATGACACCCAAACTTGTCTTTTGGCTTCTCCATTCACATATACATTCTGCACACACACAAAAATATACACAAAACCAATGTACACATACATGATCTTTCATTATTGTATCATCTTTATCCCCCTGCATCTCTCTCCTGTGTGCTGGTGTGTGTGTGTGTGTGTGTGTGTGTGTGTGTGTGTGTGTGTGTGTGTGTGTGTGTGTGATGTCTGGTCTGTGCATCACTGTGTGTCTGTGTGGATACCCAGGAAGATTAGGAAAAGCACCAGATAACTTTTAGTTAGAGATATAAAGAGTTCTTAGCCACCTGTTGTGGGTTCTGAGAACTGAACTGATAGCCTCTGAAGAACAGCAAGTTCTGTTAACCTCTGGCCCATATCTCTAGCTCCCATAACAATTCTTTATGCCCCTTCTTGAAGCACTCAATACTGATGCTCAGCCTCTCATCCTTCCTCCACTGACAAGATCTCTAGTCCTAGTAGAGGGAGGTTTCTAAGTATTGATAGCTTCTAAACTCTGTGCCTTTCTGCTCCTCTGAATAAGGGATTATTCCATTGACATGGGAGCTGCACAGTACCACTGAGTATACATCATAACCAGGAGACATTTAACACGCTTAGAAACACCCAGGGCTAGTTTATAGCCAGCCATGGAGATTATGCATCAATCACACAGACTTGGAATTTTCTCTCACTCTTCACTCATCTACTTCTGTATGAGTGCTCTGTTCCCTAACAACTAACCATGCAATGACCAAGTAAATTAGTACAATTCATTTCTGTTACCAATTAGAAAAATGGAATGACAGAAAGATCGCCCTATGTGCCCATCATTTTCCCTTTATTAATTTGACCAGATTGTGTTGCTTGAATCCTAAATGGTCTAAAAATAAAAACCCAGAGCCAGATATTGAGGTAAATGTGGAAAGATCAGAGAGACAAAGGAACAAGCCACAGCCACTTCTCACTTCACCAACTCTATGAATCCTCTGACTGCCTCTGAGTCCTCAGCTGAAAGGGCGTTTCAGCTGAAAGCCTTTAGTTGCTGTCTCCTCAGACCTTATATGCCTTTCTCCTCCCAGCCATTTCATTTCCTTCCTAGTGCTGGGATTAAAGGTGTGTGTGCTTCCCAAATACTGGTTGCAAAGGTATGAGATCTCAAATGCTGGGATTAAAGGTGTGTGACTCTCAAGTGCTGGGATTAAAGATGTGTGCCACCACTGCCTGGCTCTGTTTCTCTCCTAGACTGAATCAATCTCATGTAATCTAAGTTGGCTTTGAACTCAGAGATCTAGACAGATCTCTGCCTCCCAAGTGCTAGGATTAAAGGCATATGCCACCAGTGCCTGGTCTCAATGTTTAATTTAGTGGCTGGCTCTGTCCTCTGATCCTCAGGCAAGCTTTATTTGATACACAATATATCACCACAAGATTGAGATAAAAGATGTGCTTCTCAGTGGTCCATTATTTCGAGGGTAAACTTCAAGTCTTAGGCATTTTTACAACAGCTAAGCATTTGGTATAAAGAACTTCAAATCAAAGGTAAAAATGCTGCAGAGACTCTTATAGGAGAGTTCCATTTTACTTGATCCCATCACTTGTTTGTTATAATCTGTTCATTGGTGAGTGTCCAGGGGCAATCACACAGATTATGTAATAGCTATGGGGAAAACATTCTCACCATGAACCAATATTAATGAGGACTATTAAAGGAGGCTCAGGTGCCTGTCATTTCAGAAATTGTGGTCAAAGAACCTGAGCTTTGTAACCCAGCAGGAAAAATAACAAATAATGACTGTGAAACTTCATAGTAGAGGTACTGACATGAACCTTTCAACTTCTATAAATGCATATTTTATTGAAATAGAGGGTTATATCAGATGTGTGCTAACACAGCATGCATCTGCATGTTTGCATAATAGAGAGTCACCAAGCAATATTTGAGAAATGTTGATCCCTGCTATAAACATAATTTTTAAAATCAGTAAACTAATAACTGTCAAGATGTAGTATTTATAATGCTGCATCTGAAATTCTGGATTCTATCATCTTAAGTATATACTTCCCAAAGATAATTTTATGGCTAGCATAAAAAGTCACTCACCATTTATCCATATTGGGGGTAAATTCAGCCAATATTTTTCAGTTGTTTTATATTCTGAATTCTGGGAAGACATGACAGAAGAGACAGAGGTTCATTCAGTTTAAATTTCAATGACAATTATTTTATTAAGGAACTAGGTACTTATTGATCTTGAGCCACTTTAATACAAAAAAAGAAAAGAACATTGTAGCATCAAGTGTATGTGATACACTCCAAGCATTATGCCCTATTCTTCACATTTAAGACCTCATATAATCCTCTCAGTGTCCTTAGGAGCAGAATGGTGCATGGAGAAATGGAGTAATAGAAAGGTTAAATCATATAACAATCCAGATTAACTGGCCTAGATTTGATACTTGATTTTCTGATGAGTAGAATCTTGACTTCATGTGTGCCAGGTGACAGAGACTTGCTGACTTTTTGCACATGAGAAAACTGATGGTGCATTAATAGGCATTAATAAGGATGTTAAGTAGCTGGGATGTCAGAGTGGTAGTGACCTGAAAATTATAAGGCCACACATTCATGAATGATAAAGGTGCATTAATGTGTGAATCTCCATGAGCAAAATTTGTATAAGAAAAATCAAGTTTATTGGTAGTTATGTAATCTGAGAATCACATATTTTTAACTGGAAAAATGTGTTTTCAATCTTTCATTTAATTTTTTTTCTTTTATTGAAGATAAAATGTCTGTGTTCTCTCACTCTTGCCCCTCTACTGTTCCCCTCCCCACTCAGTCCTGGCAACCCAGAACCCCCATCTGTACATAATTATCTATTCTATTTCTTTTTCCTTATGAGATCTATCTGTACCCTCTAGTCCTATACCTAGCCTCTGTGGTTCTACCAACTGTAGCTCATTTGAGCGGTAGTATGGAAGATTAATATGGTAGAAACTTGCTGAAATATATACATATATAAGATGAATAAATGGAATCACCACATAAGAGAGAGATTCCCAATGGGCCATCTCTTGTCACAAAACAAAGCTTCCAGTACTGTATTGGGTTACATCTAATTGAGTTGTTCACCAATGTGTTCCCATGGGAGTCCCCAAACAACTTAGGCTGTTACAAGGCAATAAGTTGTTTTTCACAGACTGAAAGTAAGGCCCCAATGCTGAAGACACCACCTACACAACTCATTCAATATGGAGAAGTTGAGTTGCATATATAGAACCTTTAGTTAGTTATACATTCTAGCTTCATTTGTACAGGAAGGTACTCTGAATGCTATCAAAAGAGAAATGTAAGCACCAAGCTAGCCACAATCATTTGCTCTACAATGATGTCTTGTCTGCAAGATGTGCCTGTACAATAATGTCACAAAGCTTGTGGGACTAACCAACCAATACTGATGTAATTTAATGTCCACCCCACGAGATGTAACCCACACCTGACAATGCTTCTGTGACCTAGGAGAATAGACTAGGTATCCAGGAATCTAGATTAAAAGCAAATACTACTGGGGAAGACAAATAAAAATAAAACAACAACTACAAATGCAAAAATAAAAACAAACAAATAAAAAACAAAAAGACAAAAACAAACAAAAATTGTGACAGAATGACTTCTAATGATATTCTACTATATACTCATAGACCAGTGCCTTACTCAGCCATCATCAGAGAAGCTTCTTCTTGTAGCAGAAAGGAATAAATATGGATACATAAGGACACACATTATCCAGAGAGTGAGAAAATGTGGAACTCACAGCCCTAACTGGTATGTCTCCATCAAATATCTCCCCTCAGAGCTCAGGGAACCTTGAGGAAGAGGAGGGAGAAAGAGTGTAAGAGCCAGAAGGGCTGAATGACAGTAGGAGAACAAGGTCCTCTAAGTTAACTGAGAAAAGCTCATACGAACTCATTGAGACTAAAGCAACATGCACAGAGCCTGAACAGGTCTGAACCAGAGCCTCTGCATATATATAGGCTTCCAGTTTAGTGTTTTTATGCGATTCCTGAGTATGCAAACAAGTGAGTCACCGATTCTTGCGCCTTCTCTTGTGCTCTTTATTTCAGTTGGCTTGTCTTGTTAAACTTCTATGTGATAGGTTTTGTTTTTATTTAATTATATTTTATTATTATCCCTTAGAAATCTGTTCTCTTTTCTTTTTAAATTTTTTTTGAAGACAGATTCTTCTCTCACAGATTATATCCTGACCACAGTTTGCCCTTTTTGCATTCTTCCCAGCTCCATCCCAACTTTCCTTCTCCTGCAGATCCACTCTACCTCAGTTTCCTCTTCAGAAAAGAGCAGGACTCCAAGAGACAATAGAGTCTTTTCTAAGCAGAGACAGAAAGGTAGTGAATCCAGACAGAAGGGAGGTGGGGAGGAACTGTAAGAAATAGAAGGAAGAAAAATTGTAATCAGAATGTCATGTGAGAAAAAAAATCAACTTTCAATAAAATGAAAACAGATTTTTCATACAATATATGCTAATTGCAGTTCTCCCTCCCCTTACTCTTTGAGTTACTCTCCATATCCCCTCCTATCCAGATCCACAAACTTCCTTTCTCTTATTGGAAAACAAACAGGAATCTAAGGAATGATTAAAAAAATAAAATAATTAAAAAAATCAACCAAATAGGAATCATTTTCTTTTACAAAGAAGGAAAAGCAAATCTACGTTCAACATCACAAAACAAAAGAAATCAGGATTCCCAATTTGTAGTCACAGTTCCCTTACTAAAGATTAATAATTATTCTATCATCAACCATTTATAAAATTTGGAGACAAATGAGGGTACACATTGTTTATTTAAAGAAGTTTTTGTTACTTTTTTTTTTTTTTTTTTTTGGTTTTTCGAGACAGGGTTTCTCTGTGTAGCTTTGCGCCTTTCCTGGGACTCACTTGGTAGCCCAGGCTGGCCTCGAACTCACAGAGATCCGCCTGGCTCTGCCTCCCGAGTGCTGGGATTAAAGGCGGTAGTTTTTGTTACTTTTAGTCAGACTTACTTATTTATATGTCTATGAAAGAGCAGTTTTGGATGACTGTTTAATCATTGAATCACTTAGGTTTTAGCTTACTTGCTCTATTTTTTAAATAATTTTGCTTTTCTTCCTTGCATTCCACTCTTTTGTTCATATTTTAAAATGATTTATATTTAAAGTAATTTTAATTTTTTTATGTGAATCAGGGTGTGCTATGGCATGAGTAGCATTCAGAGGCCAGCTTTCAGGAGTAGGAGTCAGTGTTTTCCTCCCACTGTGGTTCCAATATCAAATATAGGTCATCAGCGTGTGTGGCAAGTTCTTTCCTGCTGAGCCATCTCAGTCTTGTTTACTCTCTCTCTCTCTCTCTCTCTCTCTCTCTCTCTCTCTCTCTCTCTCTCTCTCTCTCTCATTTTACTTTGTTTCTTTAAGAAAGCGCCTCTAATGTTGTCCAAACTGGCCTTAGGCATGTGTGTAGCTGTGTCTGACCTTCAACTCCTTATCTTCTGCCACCGCACTCTGATTTTGAGATTACGTCTCTTCCATGTCCAGTTTCTGTCTGTCTTTTTAGACAGTATCCTTGGACAGTGTATCAAAATCTATATATACTAATAACTCACAAGCTTACTTCACTAGCCAAGACACTTCCCTGGTAAATTGTTTCAATGTGCTCATTTACACATTTCAAAGTAAATATAGAAAGATGACACAAACTCATCCTTAAACTTGATGAGTGATTAGCTCATCTGGAATGAACTCAGATTATATCATCTCAAATTACTTTAAAAAAAAACATTAAATTTTCTTTTTCACTATTTTCAACGGCAAATATTCACTCAGTATTTTTCATTTAATTTAATATTCATTGTCTTCCCTCTGTCATCATTCCTCACTCTGCCTATATAAATAACCTCTGTAATACCTTTCCAACTTATGCTACAGATTTATAACAAGTGGGTTTTCTGAGAGGCCAAGTCAATAACTTTTTTGATTATAATATATTGGTGTTCTTTATATTTGTATATTTTACATTGGTTCTTGACATAAACATGGCAGCATTTCATTTTTCTTCTTTTCTGTCTTAATTATATTTTATTATAAACAAGCAGAAAAAATGATCAACCCTAGGTGTAAAAATCCTGTCTTAGTTTCTTTTCCTTCTGCTTTGAAAATACATTGACCAAAGTACCTTAGGGAGACAGGGATTCATTTAGCACACAGTGCCTTCTCACATTCCATTGTGGCAGGGAAGTCATGTTGGCAGGAGCTAAGAAATGGAGACCATTCCATAAATACATGGATGTTCATATTAAGCTCATTGTTTCCACTTGTGTAGGCCAGGAGTCCCTAGGAAACCCACACAGTGGGAGATCTTCCCATTTTATTTAATGTAATCAAGGCAGTCCCCCACAGTCATTCTCAGAGGCCCAATTCACAGGTGATTCTAAATTATGTCAAATGGATAATTAATACTGCAACAACCCCAGGAACAGTTTCACGAACACTATTGTAGATGTCTACATCAAGAAAGAGACTAGTTCCCTCTATGATGTTCCCCATTATCTTCAGCCAACCAGTGTTTCCTCAGAGATAGTTTTTATTTTGACTTCAGTACTTTTAAATCAGTTTTGTCTGTTCTTAAAGATAATCATTATAGCGTGGACTCTTGTATCTGTCTTCTCTCATTGCACATAATATTTGTGAAATTTATTTACTGTGTGTAAGAGTACATCTCTTCTCACTACTGAGATAAGTTTATCATTCAGATATAGTCACATTAAGAAAAGAATGAAGAATAATATTTGCTAGTTGCTTTTATTCTATTTCATTCATAAGATCAAAATTTAAATTTGTTGACAATTTCCTTCATTAATGTTGAGTCATAGTCAGAGCTATCTTTGCTTCATAACTTAGAGGATGGATATATATATATATATATTCCCATAATATATTGTGCAACCTAATAAAGCTTATCTGAGTATCAGAAGAAAAAGCCAGCCACTATATTAAACATAGAGGTTAGGCAGTGATAGCACATGCCTTTAATCCTAGCATGCAGGAAGCAGAAATCCATCCAGATCTCTGTGAGTTCAAGGCCACACAGGGGAACAGAGCCAGGCATGGTGACCCAGGCCTTTATTCCCAGCACTAACCATAGAGGTCTGGAAGTATATACAGACAGACAGGAAGTGATGTACCTGGGCAGAGAGAGGAAGTGAGATGCAGAACAGAAAGTCATGTAGGCATGGGTATGTAGGAATTAGGTCTCTTTGGCTGAGGATTTCCAACTGGTATGAACATGGCTGGATTCTTTCTGCTTTTCTGATCTCTCAGTTTTTACCGCAATATCTGTTTGTTAAAATTAATAAGACCGTTTAGCAATTCGTCTTACATATATGCATTCCTACTTGTGGAAATCATACCCAAATTCAGTTCTTTCCTCACACTCAGAATCTTTTCTTATATGGTAAAGGGACATATGTGGTCTCTGACCTGGTGGGTGGATGGAATACATCAAGGAATCAAAGAGGAAAGGATTTTGAAGTGTGAGAAGCAGATAGAAATTAATATGTGCCAGTGATCTGAATGACTAATTACTTTATCCAACAGGTGTGCAGCCCAAAGTAACTCAAATAATGATTTTCCCATGCATGAAAATAAACTGTGACAAATGAATGCATCTCTGCTGTTTCTCCCCAAGTTACTAATTATTATTTTTGAGTCCTACATGGTTTGGTTCACAGAACCCTGGCTAGGGGCAGTGAGGGAATAAAGGGACAGACAGACAGACACACATATAGAAAAGCTGGGGTATAGTGGGCTGTGCTCATTCTAATGCAGTAGCACTCACTATGCAACAGTCTAGAACCTCAGTGTGTTTATTATGTACAGAACCAGGTCAAGGAGTTAGCTAGCATTGGCAGGCAGTCTCTGTAGGTAAGCTCTCTCAGAATGTAAACATCTGAGATAAGGAAACTGCAGTTACCAGTTTTTGCTCACACTGCCAAAACTGCACTAGGACCAGAGGAAGGCTTCGCCGTCCTTCTGATCCTTTCCCTGGGAGAAGGCTTTCCACACTCCCATGAATCTGAGAAATCTGTCTTTGACAGGGTGCTATCCATATCAAACAACTTACATACACTCTTTCATTACTTCATCCACTCTTCACACATCAACTCAGGCCTTTCTCAATTTACCACATAAAGCACCATATGTTCACTTTTTATTTTTGAATGTAAGTATGTAGATGAGAGAGTAAATCAACAGAAAGCAGCCAGAACATGAAATTTGTCTTTGGAATATTTTCCAAGTATGATTTCTCAGTAAATGTTTTGGAAAGTAAGGAGATGAAAATACTTGAGAATGGAAAAGGTTTGCCACTCTGGAATTGCAGCTGACTTAGTGTTGATCTTAAATTCTGAGCAGTCTATTCCTCTTTTTGATTTTTTTCAAATGTGGAAAATGTTAATAATAATACACATTGAACAGAGTTTTCCTGATGTTTAAATTCCTCCACAAATTGTAGATTCTGTTTTACACTGTGCTACTGAGAAATGAAATAACAGCATTCTAGCAAAGATTCAGGGAATTCTAAAACAGTTCTTGATTTCCAGCAATATCAAAGTGAAAGGTGCAGGGAGTCTTTCTCTGTCATGCCAGCCAGCTCTCTAATCACAACATGGAGACTTTTATCAAATATGAAAGCTTGGTCGATAGCTTAACCTTGTTTCTAACTAGCTCTAATATCTTAAATAAACCCATATCTTTCATCTAGTTTTTTTTTTTTTTTTAAATGTGGCTCAGGTACCTTTACCTTATAATGCCCATGCTGCTTGTTCTGCATCTTCTGGAGTCTCCCCTCTCCTTCCCAGCATCCTCTCTGCCATGAAAAAAACTACCCAACTTTTGGTCATTCATCATTTTATTAGACAAATCTGAGTGCCACATATTCACAGTATACAAAAAGATTATTCTACAACATTTCCCCTTCTTTTATAAATAAAAAGGGAAGGTTTTAACTGTAACATAGCAAACCTGTATATAATAAGAACAATGATTAAGTAAGAATTACATTCACAATGTTCAGTACATTTGTATTTGGCAAATTTAGAGAAAATACTCCATTATCTATCCTCCCGTGATGAGTCCAAATTTAATTTTTTTCATAACTGAGGGAAAATGTAACTATAAATATCTAGTTGTCAACTCCATCAGAGACCCAAGAATGACATAAGATTAACTGAGTAAACAGCAAGTACAGAGCAACGAACTTCCAAGACTATAAGAAATGATAGAAACCTGTGGCTGTCTGGACAGTCACCAAGATTCCTCTGTAACTTTGGGGCATCCATCTTCAGCCTGCAGATCTAGAATATCTGACAGACTTTTCTGTGAAGAATGAAATTTTTGAAGGACTGTCCTACTATGTCTTGGCAAATTTGGCAGTCACTCTTTTGTGTTCTTCTTTTGTCCAGTTTGGAGAGCATACTGTCAGCAGTCAAGGCAAGGGCAGTTTCTTGCCCAAATGGCTAGCTTTTGCCACAAAGAAAGTAAACTCTAATTGGGAGTTCTTCAGTGTTGACCATGCTTTTGGAAGTAAATTGGTGCTTCCAGGAGCAGACACTCCTCACAGTCAGAAAAAAAAGCCTTATATTATTAAAACATTTTAAATGCCTAATTCTGTAAGTCTTTGAAGCATTTGAAGATCACCTATCTATCTAAAATATGTCTCTGTATGACCTTGAAAACACACCTAACATGACTATAGGTTTGATAGTTATAGCTGACTTTTGTTATATACTACATTTTTTATTATCTTAAATAGCTTTTAAGGACTAAAACTTTACATTACAATTTTAAATGAGCTTCATAGGTACAATATCTTAAATACAAAGAGAAGCATGTAGAGTATAACAAAAATAACCTTAAATTTTTATCAATATGCAAAAATCCCTCACAATGTAAAATATTTGAGATTAATATTTGTTCAAAAGTAGACTCAATAATCCACCTTTTGGTCTCCTCATTTCTATATTATATTCTCCCTCTTTACCTTTAGAAAGAGTTCCTTGAATCTAATCTCCTTTATTTTTTTTCTGACCATGACCAATAACAACTTGTAACCAATCCCCTTAAGTAACAAAAATCTATCAACATCACCTTTTGGGATTGTGGGTGTCATATTCCCTAGAATGCTTCCTGTTGTTTGGGACTGCTTGCATCTTTAGGGGATCTCAGGAAAATTGGGATAATGTTCAAGTACTGAGAGAGCTATCTGTTGTCTAATGTCATTGTGATTTGAAAATGTAGGGCTTATCTGAAGTCTGGCTGGAGTAGTCTGTGGAGCTGGACCATCTCAGTCAGCAGCCTTGAAGCTATTCTGATACAGACTTATGAGGAAACTGCAACAAAGGCATTCTGAGAGCCTGGATCACCTGGGGCACTCATTTTCCTTGGTTTCTAGTCGCCCTTGCTCTGAAAACACACAAACTTTTAAAGGTAACATACACATCTGCAGTCACACAAGTATGGACTCTGGGTTGTACACAAGCCAGCAAAAGACAATTTTCTGTTTTATGTTTGAGCAGGTAAAACATACATCACTTATCCTGTAGTTTTTCTAGGTTTATGTTTTTATGTCTTATAGCCAGGATTTTCAGGGCATCTCCTCTCATCAAATCTGATCTCTATCAACCTTGAATGAATCCATAGCCTTTTATTTTCTGTGGAAACAAAAGTATAACCTTTCCCCCAATGCAACATATTTTTTTTTTGAGACAGGGTTTCTCTGTGTAGTTTTGGTGTCTGTCCTGGATCTTGCTCTGTAGACCAGGCTGACCTCAGACTCACAGAGATCCCTGAGTGCTGGGATTAAAGGTGTGTACCACTGCCACCGGGTGCAACATGTATTTGACTTCTCTTTTGAAGTTATTTTAAAAACGTATGTTGCTTTAATGTACTAGTTTTCTAATCCAATGCCACTCAGCAGCTATTGTTTGCTCATCAGAAGCCAGACACCATATAGAATCCAGACTCTGTTTATTTTCCATCTTCATGTACCTATTCTTTTTTTTTACTTTATTTCTCTCCTTAAAGACTTTATTATTTTTAAACTATTTATTTTTTATGACTATACAAATCATTTTTCATTTCTCCTCAGGCCTATGCACATTGTGAAATGCACTGTAACCTGTTTAGAGGATTTTTTCACCTGAAACTGCTTTACTGGATATGTGTAACCCTTTCTGTCTGCACAAATGAAACATAAACTGCCACACAGCTTAGCTCATGGTGCACTGGCTTCTCAAGCAGGCAGGCAGCAGCTGGAAGATATGTCTTTGTACTGTGGCCTACATGAGAGACTACAGGACTAGGAAGTCACATTTGATTCTGCTCTTTTGTGTTTGGAACATTTTAAAAACCTTTCTCAGGCCTTATGTGGAAATACATGCCCTATGTTGAGTGCCATTTGTTACATGCTAGTCTTTCTCTATCCCTCCATCCACCTCCCAAATTATGACATAGAGACTTATTATCAATTATGAAAGCTTGGCTGACATCTTAAGAACATTCCTAAGTAGCTCTAATAACTTAAATAAACCCATGCCTTTTAATCTACATTTTTTTAACGTGGCTCATTTACTTTACTTTGTAATGCCCTTGCTGCTTACTCTATGTCTTCTGGCAACTCCACCCTTTTTCTTCCCAGCATCCTCTTTGATCCAAAAATCTTCCCTAGCTAATGGCCATTTAGCTTTTTGTGAAACAAAAATCTAAATGACACATTTTTACAGTGCACAAAAAGATTGTTCCACAACAGTAAGGCCATAATATTATAATGTAAGGAGCATAGTAGTAGCCCCAAATTGTTAATGCAAATGTTTTAGATGTTTTGAGTGAGGGAACTGTCCTTGCATTTTAATCATGATCATCATAACCTAGGCAGTGTATTAACTTCAAACAATATCAGAAAAATAGCATTAGTATCCTAATGACAAAACCCACTATCTAGGTAAGGTTTTTGATTTTGTTTATTTGTTCTTTGTTTTTTGTTTGTTTGTTTGTTTGGTTTGGTTTTATTGTGGATGCCTGTTTTTGTTTTTGTTTTGGATGACAAACTAGCATCACAATTGCAGCAGGAAGAGATGATTAACTAGACAGCTTTATTTTATAACATTAGCAGTACTTAATGCCTGTTTCAAGGAATCTATTTTGTTTCATTATAAAATAAGAGAAAGAGGTGGAATTGGTAAAGAATTCCTAAATGTCAAGTTTGGGTTTTGGCCAGGAGACCAGACTGCTGATTTCTAGCTACAGACTTTCCTCAGTACCTTAGCACTTCTTTTGTTCCAGGAATTAGTCAAGAGGACAGCAGGAAAGCAGAAAGTCCTGCTGTCGAATTAATATAGCTGGTTTTAGCAGAAACTATAGACTCCAGTTCAGAGGAAAACTGAGCTAAAAGGAAGAACATATTCCTGTATGACCTTTTTGTCTTTGAATTTTTGTGTGCCCAAAGCTAGGGAATTCCTGCCAGCGTTTCCACCACAAACGTCCAATTGAGTTTTAAATAACTCAAGTGATTGGCCTTTTACTGTTGCTCCTGGGAACTTGTTCTGTCATGTAATAGAACTGAGTTTTAAGAAATTCTTCTTGATGCATTATCCCTAGAGTCCATTCATGAGAAAATTTCTTCTGTAAAACTTTGTGTTCATAAAGAAATCGATTAGGATCAGGGAGATAGTATGGGATTGAAAAGAAAGCACATGGAGTTAGGCAGGTTGATAGTGAGGCAGGTGGATTCTACAGTGAGAAATAGTTGGTGTTTCCACAGCAACTGTCATGAGAGGAAGGCATTGAGCAGGCAAAAGTTGCATCAAAACAAAGAAACAAACAAAAACAAAACAAAACAAAAAAATCCTTAACAACATGCCTGCTGAAACAAGGCCTAAGCAAAAGTTGACCTCCCAAAATAGGTAAGGGTGATCTCAAGGAGCTACACCCTAGATAAAGAGCAGCAGGAATTAATAAAGCAAAGAGAGGGAAGATTGATCTTCCCCAGGGAAGAGCTCCCTGTTTGGTTATCCTCTACCAGGTAGCTCTAGAAACATGCATACAGGCAACATTGAATGGACTCAGCAGGTTATAGTTATGTGTTGATCAATTTATAAGTATCAGCAATGGGAAAAAGAAGAAGAATGGGCTTTTGGACATGAGAGGGATAGTAGGAAGGGGAGGAAGGAGAAAATTATGTAATTGTATTTTAATTAATTAAAAATGAAAACTAGATAGAGAGAAAAAATCCTGGCCAATCTTCAGACATCATGAGTCTTTTTTTTTTTTCAATCATGAATGTTTTTCTATTATAATTTTGGTAGCATGGGTTTTGAGGCATCTAAAGGATTACAAAGTTTTTCTCAATCATGAATTAGTCCATGTAACAGAAAGCAAGCATGTAGGCTTGAAGTCAGAGTATTCTATCATTTTCAGTCTGTGAAAGATTTCAGAAAATTTAGAAAGTGGTACCTGCTGGAAGAAATTGGTTTTGAGGGTTGGCCTGAGTATTTACATCTGCACACCATTTCCAATTTACACTTTCTGCTTTCTGCTGCAGGACAAGAATGTGAACTCTAAAGCCAGGTGGTGGTGGCACACACCTTTAATCCCAGGACTTGGGAGGCAGAGTCAGGCCTATCTTTGTGAGTTCAAGTCCGGCCTGGTCAACAGAGCGAGATATAGGAAAGGCACAAAGCTACGCAGAGAAACCCTGTCTTGAAAAAACAAAACAAAACAAAAAAAAGAGTGTGGATTCTTAGCTGCCTGCTTTAGCTGCCATGTCTGACACTTGTTTCCATGCCACTTTTACGGGGTTCCTGTATTTCTCTGGAATCAAGGGCCAAATTAAACCCTTTTCTCAGTTCACTTAGATATGATCCATTATCAAAGCAACAGAAAAGCAATAATATACATCTATGAAATTTTATACCAGAATTTATTATTTCATGTATTTGAAGAGAAGTGTCTTCTAGAAGTGTGTAGGTCAGTTAGTCTTCAAAAGCAGAAACTCAAAAAGATGGAAAGTGATGGGCACGGTAGTGCACGCCTTTAATGCCTGTACTCAGGAGGCAGAGGCAAGTGGATCTTTATCAGTTTGAGGCCAGCCTGCTCTACAAAGCGAGTTCCAGGACAGCCAGGGATATGTAAAGACCTTGTCTTAGTTACCTTATCATTTAACTTTATAGGCCTTTTGTCCATATTAGTTGACATGTGTAAACAAAATAAAAAGAGACATTATAATGCTTGAACAGATTGTTGACACAGTTTAGATTTTTTTCCAAAATAATTTTGTGTAATGGAATGTAAGTATGTGGCCTGAAATCATAACAATTCATACAGATTCAGATTGCCTTTGGTATGAATTTTTTTCAGATCCTCAAAGTCTAATGCTATATTCAAAGACTTTAAGAGACCAATTACACACTAAAAGTTTTAGAGTTATAGGGTTGCTCTGTGTTGTGACTAGGCATTACCACATTGATTACATTCATAGGGTTTTTCTCCAGTATGTGTTCTTTAATATACTTGAAGATGACTGGGCTGTGCTAAGGCTTTATCACACTGTTTACATTCATATGGTTTCTCTCAATTATGTGTTCTTTCATTAAATTTAAGAGCACTATGATGAACAAAGCCTTTACCACAGTGATCACAATATATGGTTCACTCCAGTATGTGCTATATTATAACTTTGAAGATGAGAGTGATGAGCAAAGGCTTGTAGAACACTGATTACATTCATAGGGTTTCTTTCCAATAAATGTAATTTCATGCCTTTGAAGATGACAGTGTTGTGCAAAGGTTTTTTTCCCACTGATTACATTCAAACACTATGAATGTAAACAATGTGGTAAAACCTTTGCACAGCCTAGTTATCTTCAAGTACATAAAAGAACACATACTGGAGAGTAACCCTATGAATGTAGTCAGTGTGGTAAAGCCTTTGCTTGTCACAATGCTCTTTAATTGCATGAAAGTACACATGGGAGAAAAACTCTATGAATGTAAACAATGTGTTAAAGCCCTTGTATGTAATAGTGATCTTCAAAGGCATACAAAGACATCATGAGTCTTAAGATTCAAATTTCAGTAACATATGTGACTTTGTTTAACTCCAGGATTGTTTACTCTTAATCCATTAAAAAAATCTATTTCTATCTGGGTTAAAGGGAATAGCATGTTTAACCATAGCTGGAATGACATTTGGGTGTGGATAAACTCTCTTCCCAAACACAATTAAATTATTTCTCTTCCACAGACAACCACTTTTTCTCACAGCTTTTCTTCCCATCTCCTTTGCTACCTTGTGCGAGTATTTAAAGCTGTGAATCTTGAGAAGTAATTTCAAAAAAGCACAAGTACAAATGCAACATAGACCTGTAAAACCAGTACCTCCTCCACTCAGTCTGTCCCCATAGCCACTGACAGAGCTTCCTGGTTTTGATGATACAAAGAAAAAGTGTCAGATTAATTTATAGTATGATCCTGGGAAAGTCATTAATTGAGGAGATATGAAAACAACTTCTCTATGCAAGCCAAAATTAGCATGTTTTAAATAAATTTCAATTCTTCCTATGTTGATGTTTTATATATATATATATATATATATATATATATATATATATATATATATATATATATATGACATTTTGTTCCAGTTACTATAGAATCTGGAAAAGCTTCTATAGCTATTGATGCATAACATACTGCTATTAGTGGTCTTTTTATATTAATACGATTTTCAATACATATATACATACACACACACACACACACACACACACACACACACACACACATATATATATATATATATATATAATTTGAAATTATAGAAACTTTAACTGCATTGTCAACTTTGGAAAAATATCCCAGTTTATTATGTTGAGTTGTCTTTGTAGAAAAATTAACAGTACACTTGTCTAGAAATTTTAATTAAATTTTTTTCATTTTTTTTCAAACATTTCAAATATTTCATTGTATCAAATATGTGTAGTCTTATATACATGGATTTGATTATAGAAACTAACAAAATATTCCCTTGGCATACAACCTTATAGTGGATTTTCTGAACCATGCTCTACCCGACTTCTTATGTCCTCCGTTTTGGGAGTCTTGCTTTTTTGTCACATCCTCCAGGAAACCTTTTTTGGCTCTGATGGGGTGATGCAATTTGTAAAGTTTTTACAAAATCCAGTATTTCCCTTCAAATGTAGGCATAATTAAACATATTTTAATACCAGAATGAGTATTGAAATGCCTCCCTTACCTTACTGCAAGCTCTGGGAGGACGAAAGCCCCGTCTCTCTTGTTTATTATCTCCCTGTGCCTTCTGAGGGCTTTTTTCATTATGGACACCTTGTATCCAAGTGCTGAAGAAATCACTATGTTTGTTGCAGGTTACAATAAAAGTAGCATTTATAACAAGATATGATATATCCTAGAAAAAATTAAATGAAACCATTTTCCCCATGCAAACTAGACTTCTGACTGTTCAGGTCATCACAGCAGTGTTTCAAAGGACACAGACACTCCTTCTCATACACCCTTCTATAGAGATTTTGTTTCTCTTTTACATGCTTCCAAATTATGTTATCTTTTCCTTCTACTTCTTATAATCCTTGTAGTTTAAAGTGTAAATGTACTGAGAATGGACCAAGCTTTGTATTTTTTGGCAGCCAGTGCAATATTAAATAATGATTACAGTGCAGCTTAAGAATAACAAGCTCAACATATGTCTTGGGAAATTTAAGAGGCTCTCAGAGTGTTTTTATCTTACATAGTAAGTACATAACTGTGATATTTTAAATACAAGTTCACAACAGCATGACATGAAGGAGTGATTCTCTGATATTTTATAGAAATGGAAGAAAAAAGCTTGTTTTATTTAAGTGCTGTTTTGTTGAGATTTATGAGAAAAGAGAAATGGCAACTAGAATTTTCAACCGTGCCTATAGAAATAAACACTAATACTGCTCTATGAGTATTGTTTAGGTTAAAAAATTAGAATCAAGTGACTGAGAAAATGAGTGGTGGGTGAGAAGGCATCCATATGATTTTGAATTCATGTAGATAGAACCATGAGAAGACACTTATCATGCTAAGGTTGCTTTAGAAAACAGGATCTGCAGTAGACATTTCAACACTCAGGAACAGAGTTCTAAGGAAAAAGCTTTGGTCATAACCATTCCAAATGTCCTGAGTTGGAATTCGGTAATACATGTTCCAGGGGCAGAAATGCTAAGACCAAATGGACAAAGTAAAAAGGACTTATAAAGAGGGATCCATGAAGCTGAATTTTATCTGGCCCAAGAAGACTTCCTTATCTCCTCTGACAAGTTTCATTTCACCTCAATACCACCTGTATAATTACAGCTTTATTGAAATATAATCACAATGCAAATTGTCACCTAACTTGATATGTTTAGAAATTAGCAAAATCCATTATACCATCACTGGAATCAAGGTAATGGGCATGCTTCTACAAGGCTCCAATGCTTCTTGTCACTGCTTGCTTTGATTTTGTATTATTTTCTTTGCAGTAGGAACACCCAAACTGAGATTGATCCTCTTGATAAGCTTTATGGAGCCACAGGACACTGCTTGTTATAAGCACTGAGAACTTATGATACTTCAGATAGTTATTTTGGAATGTGGCCTGCCTTGTCTAATCATTATGGTTCCAGAGCCATGATCCCTCTATTACTTTCTTGGCCAACACAAAACTTAGAACAAGTCATGATTTCTATAGAAAGTTGGTGTTCTCTACATTGTTATCCCTGACTCCAGTTCTGGAAAGTTGCTAATGATAATAACAACTTTTCAGAACTGTTGCTAGATACTGAATTTAATCTGTACCCTTTAGATGGAGTGATTGAGTGGGAAACCTTTTGGTGGTATATCATAGCAAAAGGGATGTATTTTTTTTTTTAGAATTGCTTTTCTCTTATGTTTGTTCGTATTGTTCACTTTGGTTAGTTATGTTTCTGAATTATGTCACTGATTGTTGATAACTTCTCCAAATATTTCCTGGACTGCCTAGAATATATGAAGTAGCATAAAAACATGAATGTTGACTGAATTTTGTAGCATGGGATACATATGATGTCTCAAGTAACAATGTGTAACCCATAGTTTGCACAGATTATTTTATTGTCTTGTAGAGTCACAGTGAAGGGTGTATAGAAAATAGCTAGGAAAACTAACAAATTCAGAGCCATTACTGTAAAGTTTATCAGAGATTCTACTTGTAATTGCTATGACCATACTTAATTTACTTGAAAAAAAAAGATGTCATTCTCAAGGTCTTTGTTGAAATTTGATTGCACAAAATAAAATCTTTGATTAAATTAACCCATGTTTTAATGTTATTCCTCTCCTCTAATTATATAAAATGCGGTTCAAAGTGTTTAAACTTGTGAAGAAAATAGAACATCCTTAGTCTAGAGATTTGTATATCAATGAAATAAATACAAAATGGTATGTTACCATGTAGTGTCCCTTTCTTTTATCTAAAAAATTTAAATTTCATTCATGAGAAATGTGTGAAATAACTTAATAACTTAAGATAATAACTAAACTAATAAAATTAATAAACTCAAGATTACTACTAAAAGATAATACAGTAGTAACCATCTTAACAGAAGTATTTATTGGTAGATAGGTATTATTCAAAAAAAGAAATTTTCATAGCATCTCAGTATCATGTTTATAAATGATTCCAAAAAATGTGCTCTGTCATCTTTACTTGAAGATATAAGAAAATTAAGTCTTAGAGAAAGTAGAATTAAAAGCCTATTTAGTTCTGTTCTTTGGTTCAAACTTATGTCTTTTAATATTTAAGTCACTATTCACCCACTATATCTGGTATGATCTAACCAGAAACTTGAATTCCCAGTAAAACCTTTTTTCCAGAGATTCAGCAAATACTGGGAAGAATAGTAAATAAGCAGAACGCAATAGGGAACAGTCTACCTGTGATGCTTGTATTTCATTTTTTATTATACTAAAAATCTGATTCAGTGTGCCATTGCAGTGAGCAGAAATATCTATTTAATGGTCACTTAGGTATCACACTTCCTGTATCTGCGACTCAAAAGGTTAGAACTGACTTTCTGTAATTCAGATGTAAGAATGAGGAGATTTTGTAAAGAGTGAAGGTTCACTCATAGGAGTAAAAAGAATGTTCTGAATTCTCTTTGGTGAAATTGTATCAACAGAGAATCTATCCTTTCACACCACATACACATAAAGCAAAGCTAATTCACTGATAGAAGAAGTAGTGAAGTGTCTTAAGCTATCATTGATTCAGGGCTCTCATCAATAATTTAAAAGTCAGAGTCTAGAATTGAACCCAGGAAAAATGAACTCAGTGACTGCTTACCTAATAGTTCATGTACTTTCTTTATGTCATATACTCCAGGATGTTTCTCTAGCAGTATAATGTTAGGCCTTAATGATAAAGTTACCTGTGGGTCTTCCTCACTTGTTGTTTTGTATGAAACTTGGATTCATTATAGTGGAGCCACTCAGAGGCTTCCTCCACATTTTCAGAACTAAAGGAGCTGTGGATTCTGGAGTTTGTTTGCTGGTCTGTAGACTTGTTCTGTAAAAGGTTGTAATTCATGACTTGGCCATATCTACTTTTCAATATCAATTGGCCATATTCAGCTTAGAGTTGTAATGAGTTATCTGAGTTATTTAAAATTTTTAAAAGTATGATCAATGCATAGATGTTTCTTGGAGGGACCTACAAAAGCATCTGAAATATTGCATCTCTACATTTGCTTTCATTTGGGCTACTACAACTATGTGTTCAAAAGGGGCAGTTGTTCAGGCTCTATCAAAAGGAAAAGGTTCACAGTGTCCCAGGGTATGTCAGAACAAATATGACCATTCAATCTTCTAGCTAACACTTTACTATCTGTAATGAACTTACTTTCTGTATTATTTTTGTGGCAATGTGATGATCAAAATATACTTTCTCCTTCCCCATTTGAATTCAGAACTTGCCATGTGACTTAGTTTCAGTAATAGAATAATGACATTCATGACTGGAGGAGAGAATGGAGGTAGTTCTCAGTGTTTAATTTTATTGTAATATGTGTTCTTCTCTTATACTCTGATGGTTTCCCATGAGGTGAATATTGTCCAAGTATTATAATTTTTGGAGATGAGGACACCAAATATCCCTGGTGTAATTATTATATGATGTAATTTTAAGTTGAGGTCATCAAAACTGTAGTAAAGTTAGACTACATTGAATAAACACACACACACACACACACACACACACACACACACACACACACACACATATATGCACACACTGATGTGAATTTGATTTTTGCTGTTGTTGTTGTTATATAATAAATATATTGTCATAGTAATTGACAGAGACAGAATTGAGTACTGAAAGTGTTTCTATAGAAAAATAGATTTCATGATCTGTCATTGAGAATTGAAAGTCAAAGGTAAATAAGCTGTTATCATAGGGTGCGAGAAAGTCAATACATGTGCAAAAATGAGAAAGGACAAAATATACCTTTGTGAGTGGTAAGAATTACATATGGAGATTCCAAAGTAGAATGTTGAAAAGGATAAGAGGGTTGTAAGTAATGAAATTATGTTTATAAACATAACTGGAAGGAAATATAGATAGCTTAGAACACAGAATATTAAAGCCTTCATTTTTTCCTCATCTAATCACTTTGGCAAAAGTACTCCAATACTATGAATATTTTATTTCTAGATCTAAGATTAAAGGCTTTCAGTTACCTCAACTTCCCACACATAGCTTTATGTAGTTGCATTACATTCTTTTTGATCCTTATTTATGAGAGGGATTGCCATGATACAATGTACTTTATAAAATCCTTTTCTGCATCTCGCAGAAGGCGATGATCTTGTGTTCAGCTTCCATTTTCTTAGTATTGAAGAAAGACACTTGTTGATTTCCTTATGTTAAATCACTGTTGCAATCTAGAGACAAATTCCCTTTAGGTCACTGTAGATGTTCCCTTTAAGGTACTGTCTAACTTTCCTATTCTGTGTTCCAGTACTTTTTATTTCTTTTTAAATGCTATAAAATTTCTCTTTTTGGTTGCTTTGAGACTTACCTAGAACATCTTATACATAGCATCATTTCACACTGGCAACAGCCTGACTTTGAATTCATTCAAGACTTTACTTTTATTCCTCCCTCATTATTCATTTTAGATGTCAAATTCACAAACTGAATAGTTATATCCTGCTGTGGGATGGTCTGTATGTCAAACGCTCTGATTGGTCAATAAATAAAACACTGACTGGCCAGTGGCCAGGCAGGAAGTATAGGCAGGAATAACAGAGAGGAGAATTGAGAAAACAGAAAGGTGGGAAGAGACACTGCCAGCCACTGCCATGACAAGCAGCATGTGAAGATGTCGGTAAGCCACAAGCCACGTGGCAAGGTATAGATTTATAGAAATGGATTAATTTAAGATATAAGAACAGTTAGCAAGAAGCCTGCCACAGCCATACAGTTTGTAACCAATATAAGTCTCTGTGTTTACTTGGTTGGGTCTGAGCGGCTATGGGACTGGCGGGTGACAGAGATTTGTCCTGTCTGTGGGTCAGGCAGGAAAACTCTAGCTACAATATCCATTGTAAGTAGATTTTAGCAAGAGTATTATTACAAGTTTGGTATTTAAAATTTTGTATTGACAGTGAAATTTCCTGATACCTCATCACAACAGCACTGGTATATTCTGAATGTGATTATCTTTTAGGCTTTATTTGACTTTCCACTTTTAATGTGTTTCATATTGTTAATTCAGATGGATTTTTATTGAAAGTAGCCTTTACTTCTATTCAATATATTCTGGTTACTCTCCCCCCCATCTCCTCATGTCTTCCTTCCCATACAAATCCATGCCTTCTTTCTTTTCTTTTCCCCTTGGCAAACAAACAAACCATAAAAGAATAAAATACAAAGAGAAAAAAAAAGCAAAAAAAAAGCATAAGAATCACATACACAGACAGACACACATACACTGAGAGACAGAGTGAGGGAAAGAGAACCCATAAAAACAATATGAGAATGAAATATATAAGCAAAAGACAAGTAAGGTTAACAAAATTCCCCAGACAAACCATTATGAGACAAAAAAAACAATCTCCCCAAATACCATTGAGTTCATTTTTAGTTGGCCATCTACTGATGAAAATGAGCTTGCCTTTAGATGTGGTTTATATCCCAGTGAAACTCCATTAGAAAAAAACTAACTTTTTCTTTGTAAATAGTTGTCCATTGGAGACAGCTTCTTGGTTAGGATGGAAAATCATGTTTACTTATCCTGCTTAGTGCTGGGCCCCCTTCTATGTTATACATGTTCAGACCCTATGCATGTGGCCACCAACTTCATAATTTAAAATGAATGTCAGTCCTATTGTGTCTTGAAGGGATTGTTTCCTGGGTGTCTTCCATATCCACTGGCTCTTAAAATATTTCCACCCAGTCTTCTTCAGAACTACCCAAGCCCTGAAAAGAGGGATTTGATGGAGACATCCCCTTTAAGACTGACTGTTTCAAGATCTCTCATTCTCTGTACATTGTCCAGTTGTACATCTCTGTATATGGTCTCAGGTACTGCAGGTGGAAGTTTCTCTGATGATGGCTGAGAAAGATACTGATCCATAGGTATACAAAATGTCATGAGAAGCTATTGTATTTCGAAATTTTTTTTACAGAATAATAGTATTTTGTTGCTAGAGTTTTCCTGCCTGGCCCACAGTCAGGATAAATCTCTCTCACCTGCCAGCCCCACAGCCGCTCAAACCCAACCAAGTAAACACAGAGACTTATATTGGTTACAAACTGTATGGCTGTGGCAGGCTTCTTGCTAACTGTTCTTACAGCTTAAATTAATCCATTTCTATTAATCTATACCTTGCCACGTAGCTTGTGGCTTACCGGTACTTTACATCTTCCTTGTCCTGATGGCGGCTGGCAGTGTCTCTATCACTCAGCCTTCCACTTCCCAGCTTTATTCTCCTCCTTGTCCTGCCTACACTTCCTGCCTAGCCAATGGCCAATCAGTATTTTATTTATTGACTAATCAGCAACACATTTGCCATACAGAACATCCCACAGCAGTATTTTGTTTTCCCATCAGTCTGTGGCCTATCTAGTCCCAGATTATTGGCCACTAAGCAATTTTGGGTGTGAATTTCATTCATCTCATGGCATGGACCTCAAATCCAATCCTATAGTGGTGAGTTACTTCCAAAACTTCTGTGCCACTAATGCACCACTGCATCATCATTTTGACAGGCCCCCAATGTAGACTGAAGGATTTGTAGATGGGTTGGTGTTTATCTTTCTTATCTGGTAGCATGCAGAATACCATCCTATACTGTGAACAGTATTCGGCAGGAATGAATGCTCTGGTTGGGCACCAGCTCAACTTCTCTATGTTCAATGAGTTATGTAGATGTTATCTTCAGCAGTAGGGTCTCAGAATCAGTTTGTGGAGAGCAAACAAAAACTTGGCACTGACCCAAGTTGTTTTAAGTTTTCCGTGGAGCCATTTTGGCCAACAAATCAATTATATATAACCCATTCCTGGTTCTAGAGGTTTTATTAGGTAGCAAGAGATATCTAGTTGGTGCTTTGTCCCCCTGTTGTTTGGTGATTCCATTTAGATTTCTTCAATTTATGTGTATATATTAAGATGCTTCTAGTGTCATATGTTTCTATAGGAACTCTTAGGTATCCCTTAGTTTTAGCTGTCCCTGCAAGTATTTTCTTCCTTATTTCTCTCTTTTTTCCCTATCTCTCTTTAATCTTCCTATTGCAGTCCCCTGCTTCCCCTTTTCCATCATATTATATTTTAATATATAATGCATCCATTATATTTTTGCTTCATTTGGAAATCTTTCCCTCTCCTTTGTTCCTTACTCTATACCTAATCTTTCTGGTTATATGAATTGTAGCATGTCTAATTAAAGGCTGAAAAGCTAGCATCCACTTATAACTGAATACATGATATATTTGTCATTTTGGATCTGGGTTATATCACTCAGGATGCTTTTTTCTTTTTCTAATTCTGTCCATTTACCTGTGCGTTTTATCATTTCATTTTTATATAGCTAAGTAATATACTATTGTGAAATACACCACATTTTGATTATCTATTCATATATTGCTAGATATGTCTAGGCTTTATCCAATTTTTGGCTATTATGAGTAGAGCAACAATGAACACAAACAAGCAAATGTCTCTGTAGTTGGGTGTAAAGACCTTTGGGTTTATAATCAAGAGTTACGCCGGGCGGTGGTGGCGCACGCCTTTAATCCCAGCACTCGGGAGGCAGAGCCAGGCGGATCTCTGTGAGTTCGAGGCCAGCCTGGACTACCAAGTGAGTTCCAGGAAAGGCACAAAGCTACACAGAGAAACCCTGTCTCGAAAAACCAAAAAAAAAAAAAAAAAAAAAAAAAAGAGTTACATAGCTGGATCTTGAAGTATATTCATTCCCAGCTTTGTTAGGAGCTGCCACACTGATTTCCATAGGATCTATACATGTTTACACTCTCACAAGCAATGGATGAGTGTTCACCTTACCCAACATCTTGACCAGCATTAACTATCATTTGTTTTATTAGTCTTGGCCATAATTTGCAGGGTATTTTGCTTGTTTGTTTAAAGAATTTCTTTTAGATATTTCTATAAGACAAGCTTAGTTGTGATGAGTTCCCATAGTTTTAGCTTTGTTAAGAAAGATTTATCTCTCATTTCTGAAGGATGGCTTTGCTGAATAATATACTGTTGACTGAGAGTTGTCTTTCTTAAACTCCTTAAATATGCTATCTCACCCCCTTTTGGATTACAGTATTTCTACTGAGCAAATCATTGATAGTTGGACTGGCTTTTCTTTTCATGTGACATGTATTACCTCTTTTGTTGTTCTGAGGATTGATTGATTTTGAGTTTGGTACTTTATTGTGCATCTTGGTGTACTAAGGTTTATAGCTGGAAGTTTCTCCTGTCCTGCCAAGCCCTGTGGTTGGATGAATATCTCATACCCAATTTCTGAAGCCACTTAGTCCTAAGTAAACACACAAAGACTTATATTATTTGCAAACTGTATGGTGTGTGGATCAGGCTTCTTGTTAGCTTTCACTTATAACTTAACTCAACCCATTTTTATTAATCTATATGTTGCCATGTGGCTGTGGCTTTACTGGTCTGCTGGCACCTTGTTGTTCCTTGGGTAGTGGGCAATTCATTAAGACTGAAGATGAGCCGGGCGGTGGTGGCGCACGCCTTTAATCCCAGCACTAGGGAGGCAGAGCCAGGCGGATCTCTGTGAGTTCAAGGCCAGCCTGGGCTACCAAGTGAGTTCCAGGAAAGGCGCAAAGCTACACAGAGAAACCCTGTCTCAAAAAACCAAAAAAAAAAAAAAAAAAAAAAAAGACTGAAGATGAGACAAAGAAGGATGGAGTCAGGGGAGAGTCTGCCCTGCCATAAGCTAATGCAGCTTTATTGATCAACAAATCAAAGCAACACATATTCACAGTGTACATAAAGACATTCCACAGTACTTCCCACATTCTGTCTAATCAAAAAGGAAAATTTTAATTTTAACATAGTAAAATTACATATAATAGAACAGTTATCAAGCACGAATTGCAGTTATAATATCTAGTCTATTTGTATTTGACAACATTAAAGAAAATATTATATCATCTTTCCTATATTTGTGAGTCTAAAGGTTCATATCTAATTTATTTTTTATTATAACCAAGGAAAATTTTAATTAAAACAACTAGTCTTCAACAACATCAAAGACACTGGAAGGATACAATATTACCTAAGTAAACAGGAATTGTATTGCCAGCAACTACCATAATTCTAGAAATGATAGAGACAGCTGGCTACCTGGACAGTCATTCAAAGATCCTCTACAATATTGGGGCATCCATCTTCAGCCTATAGGACTAGAGTCTCTCAGTTGATTTTCCCTGTGTCCTGTAGAATATCTGGCATTCTCCTCTGGAAAGCAGGAAGCTGAAGGAAAATTTTGCCTTGTTTTGGCAAATTCAGTGGTCACTTTCCTATGGGTCCTGTGTGCCCAGTTTAGACAATATATTATCAATCAGTCCTGGCAAGGACAATTCCTTGCCCAAATGACTATTGTTGCCATAAACAAAGCAAACTCCATAATGAGTTTCTTCAAAGCCCATCATTGTCTTTGAAGTAATTGGTGCTGCCAGGAGCAGATGTGTCTCATTGTCTAGAAAAGTCTAAGTTTTTAAAACATTTTAAATGTCATATTGTAGCTGGAGTTTTCTTCAGTCCTGCCTGGCCCATGGTCAGGACAAATCTCTCTCACCCACCAGTCCCTCAGCCACTTAGACCCAACCAAATAAACACACAGAGACTTATATTGCTTACAAACTGTGTGGCTGCAGCAGGCTTCTTGTTATCTAGTTCTTATATCTTAAATTAACCATATCTATTAGTCTATAAGTTGCCACATGGCTTGTGGCTTACCAATACTTTACATCTTGCTTCTCATGGCAGTGGCGGCTGGCAGTGTCTCTTGCCTCAGCCTTCCACATTTCAGAATTCTCCTCTCTCCTTGTCCCACCTATACTTCCTGCCTGGATACTGGTGAATCAGTGTTTTATTTATTAACCAATCATAGCAACACATTTAACATACAGAACATCCCACAGCACTTCCACTTTTCTCTTTTTCAAAAAGGAAGGTTTTAACTTTCACATAGTAAAATTACAGATAACAAAAAAATTATCAAGCAAGAATTACATTTACACTGTCTAGTCTATTTATAATATCTAGTCTATTTGTATTTGGCAAAATTAAGGAAGATATTCTATCTATCCTATATTTGTGAGTCTAAGGTTTCATATCTAACTTATCTTTTGTCATAACTAAGGAAAATTATATCTAGCTTCAACTACATCAAAGAACTCAGAAGGATATAATATTACCTAAGAAATAGGAGAAGGACACAAGCAACTTTCAAGAGTCTTGCAACAGTAGACAGAGACAGCTGGCTGTTTCTGTCAACTCACATTTTTTTTGGAAGCTGCTTGCATGCACTTCCTGTTTTTACTTTTGTTAGATAATATTTCCTTCTTGGGTCTCTGAGGGAGTTGAAGATTAGATAGTTATAGTTAAAGTTTAGATAGTTATAGTTTTCCTTCTTAAGAATTTCAGGAAAGAAACTAACTAAAGAGTAAGTGTATAAATTTGAAAGACATTATAAGATAGTTCTGTTAGTAATATAAGTTAGGATAGAAAGTGAATCAGGTACATTTTGGATTTACAAAAATAGGATAGATAATGGAATTATCTTCTCTGAATTTCTCAAATGCAAATGGACTAGACAATGTTTAGGTGCTTATTGCTTGTATATATTGTATATAGTATATATTGTACTTTTTTATATAGTTTTTCTTATATTAGTTATAACATTTTTCCTTTTTTCTTTTTATTAAAACAGAAAGGGGTAAATATGGTGATATTTGTGCTGAAATGTGATTTTATTTGTATGTTAATAAATAAAGTTGCCTGGGGGTCAGAGCTAATAGTAAGCCATAGCAGAAACCAGGTGGTGGTGGTGCACACCTTTAATCCCAATCACATGACAGACAGATCTCTGTGTGTTCAAGGATACAGCCAGCATGGAGACACATGCCTTTAATCTCAATACCAACCATAGAAGACCTGGAAGTCTGTATAGAGGCAGTGATGAGGAGGTCATGTGATTGGGTTTACAACCAATGAAAAGGCAGAACAGAAAGTCAATAAAAAGACAGATAAAGAGGAAGTTGGTTTCTTGCTGAGGGGAAGGACAGCAGCAGCAGAAAGGGTAAGAAGGTGGTTTTAAATCTCAGCTCTTAGTTACTGCTCTGACCTCTCGGGCTTTTAACTCTGCATTTGGCTCTGTGTTTCTTATTTAATAAGACTGTTACATCTACATCATATTCTGTAGGTCTTTGAAGTGTTTGAAGATTAACTACCTAATTGAAATATATCTATGTATACCTAGAAATATAACTAACATGACTATAAGTTTGATTATCATAAATAACTATTCTGTATTTTTAATTATATATTATTAAATGAGTTGCATAAATGTAATTATAGATAAATTTCTAAATGGTCTTATTTAATAAAAAACACAGAGCCAAATATAAGAATGAAAGCCTTAGAGATCAGGGAAATAGGGAAAGCCACCAGCCAACCTTACCCCACCAACTCTGCAGCTTCTAAATGCGAGCTACTTCCTGTCTTACCCACACCTTTATTGTCTTGCTGTTCTGCTCTCTCATTGGCTATCTTAGCCCAGCTACCTCATTTCCTTGTCACTGTCTATCTATCTGTACAGACCTCCAGGTCTTTATGGTTGGTACTGGGATTAAAAGTCTGTGTCACCACACTTGGCTCTCTTCCCTAGTATGGCCTTCAACACAAAGAGACGCTGCCTGATAAGTGATCAGATTAAGGGCATGTGCTGCCTGACTTCTTTTTTACTGAAAATAGCTGGCCTTTTCCCCTTGATCTCCAGGCATGCTTTTTTAAAGCACAAGTAAAATATCACCACACATAATACCTTAAACAAGAATATATATAATAACAAAATTAACCTTGAATTTATATCAATAAGCCAAAATGTATAGCAATGTAAAACATTCCAAACAAGTTGTTACTCTTTAAAGCAGATTCAATAATCTACCATTTTATCCTATCACATTTATATCCCCTTTTCTTCTGTAGAAATAGATTGTGATTATAATCAACCTCCTTTAAATAAAAATAAACATTTATAAACAATATTTTGGACATAGCTTATCATATTATTCCCTGTTGGTTGGGAGCACCAGCAACCTTATGGGAATCCTGAAAAAAATTAAGAATTATAGTTACATCTTGACTGTAATAGTCTGTGAGGCTGTATCGACCTTTTAAGAGGTCTTGGTTGATCAAACCCTATTAGCCTGGAAGCAATCCACAGGTTCTCATCTTCTGTAGAAACAAAATCAGAACCTCTTTTCCAGAGCAAAGTATCCTTAGACATAAATTTTAAAGTCAAGATACCTTTAAAATATACATATTGGTTTAGCTCAGCAGCCTTTACAATCAAATGTCTCTTTCCAGTTAAAAATTCCAAAGATAGTATAACAAAATGCAGTATCCAGATTCTTTGTGCAATTTTCATCTTTATGTGGCTTAACTTTTATATTACTTTTACTATCTCTTTAAAGACTTCATTTTTTAGAACTATTCTTTATACAACTATATATACTCCTTTATCTATTTCTTCATGTAACTGTATATGCTCCTTTTCCTCTCTCTTTCGAGCCTATATACATTTTTACATACACTGTTTAGAATTTTATCCCATCTGAATTTGAATTATTATGAATCTATAATCCTTCTCTGACCATAAGAGATTTTAAACTGTTAAGATGCACAGTGACTTTGACTGTTGATTCCATTTCCTACAGCTTCCCAACATGGCTCAGGTACATTTACTGCCAGCTCTGGGAGTTATGCTCCCCACCAAGTCTGGGAGCAGTGGGTCTATGCCTCCATTCAGCAGTGTGTACCCCAGAAACCTTTTATATATACATTTTTGACTGTATTAGGAAAAACTTAATTTACCATGCAGTGCACAGCATGGCTTGGAGACACCTCTGTGTACCATGGCAGGAATCTGCCATGCTGTAGGTCAAGCCTACATGCTATGAACCTGCCATACTGTAGCTCAAGCCCATATGCCACAGTGTTTCTGTATCATGGCTTGCCTGTGAGACACAGATAGGAAGCTGCTCTTGGCTCCATTTTAGAACCCCTTTTTTAAAGCTTTCTCAGGTTTTGGGTGGATATTGTTGCTACCACATTGGGTGTCAAATATAGCCAGAAGTTTCTCTGGTCCTGCCAGGCCCCATGGTTGGGGTTGAATCTCTCCCACTGGGCCCCATCAATACACAAAGGCTTATATTGCTTACAAACTGTATGGCCTATGGGTCAGGCTTCTTGCTAGCTAGCTCTTATAACTGAACTCAACACATTTCTATTAATCTATGTGTTGCCACATGGCTGTGGCATTACTGGTTTGTTGGCATCTTGTTGTTCCTTGGGCGATTGGCTGGCGTCTCCCCCAACTCCACCCTTCTTTGTCTAGTCTTCAGTTTTAATGTACCACCAAACCTTATCCTGCCATGCCATTAGCCAATGCAGCTTTATTTATCAACCAACTAGAGCAACACATATTCACAGCATACATAAAGACATCCCAAAGCACAGGTTAAATTTTATATAAAACCTCTTTATATTTTATTAATTTTGCATTAATATTGATGTCTATGCCTAGGTCAAGACAATCTTTAGTTTTTTAAATATACCTTCTAACCATCTATTTCTAATTTTTCTTCAGTTACACTTATATGGGTGTTTAGTCTTTTGAAGAAGCCCTATAGCTGTGTAAGATGTCCCACCATAGGTAGTGGGGTCCAAAATTGCCCTCATGTACCAGAGATGAATTCTGATCCCACTGCCAGGGGGCCACTTAAGCAGATCAAGCTACACAACTGTCTCACCTATGCAGAGGGCATAGTCCAGTCTGATGATGGCTCCACAGCTATAGGTCTACAGTTCATGAGTTCCCACTAGTTTGGTTTGTTTGTCTCTATACATATCCCCATTAGGATCTTGACGCCCCTTGCTCACAAAATCCCTCTTCTCTCTCTTTGACTGGACTCCTGGAGCTCAACCTGGTGCTTGGATGTGGATCTCTGCATCTGCTTCCATCAGTTACTGGATGAAGGCTCCATGATGACATTTAGGATATGATACAGAGGGAGGAGCTTGGACCTGCCTCAACTGAATATACCAGGCTCTGCTGACTCTCCATTGGAGGCCTTGCCTTGGAGTAGGTAGAAATGAGGGGTGGGTTGGGGAGGAAGCCTGGGGGGTGAGAGGAGGGAGGAAAGGGGGATCTGTGGTTAGTATATAAAATGAATAGAAAATTTCTTAATAATAAAAAAAGAAAATGATGCCCCATAATTAAAGAATGCTTCATTCTTAATTCCTTTCTTTTTGTGTGTATCTTTTGCTTTTTTGCAATAGATTATACAAATATCTTGTCTTTCAGCTCATTGAGTTTCTCTTCTGCTTGATTAAGTCAGGTGTCAATGCTTTCTTCAGAATAATTATTATATAGACTTCATCTCGAAGATTTTTTAGCTGGATCATTCTTATTGTTTCAATTTCTTGGTCAAAACTTTTAGCTTTATGAAATTTTATTAAATTTTCTGCCTGTATATTCTTAAAATTGACTGATTTTTCAGAGTATTGTTCATAATTCTTTGCCAGTCATTTCATAGATATCCATTAAATAGGGTTCTATTATTTGAGCTTTATAAGTGTCTTTAAGGTGCATTACAATTTCCTGTTTTTTCATTATTTTCAGGTCCTGTGGTCTTCTCTACAAATTGAAGGAGACAACAAGTTTCATTTCTGGCTACAAATTATAGTTTTTTTTTTTTCAGGGATAAACCTTCAGTATTTAATCTACACTGTGTTTTGAGAAGGGAAATCGTAAGACAACTAAGAATGGTGTGTTTGGGTAGGGGTGTGTGTGTGTGTGTGTGTGTGTGTGTGTGTGTGTGTGTGTGTACATGTGTGGAGACCAGAAGTCAGGCTTGAGTATCATTTCTCAGAAGCCATCAATGTCATATTTTGAAACATGGTCTTTCATTAACCTGTAAGTTACTAATTACACTAGACTGGCTGGTCAGAAAATCCCTGGATCCCTCCTGTCTCTGCTTCTCTAATGTTGCTGAGATTAAATTCCACCACACTAAGCTTTTATCAGTATATAAGGAATTAAAGAAATATATCAATTCTTCAGGGGGCGGCAGTGGCACACACCTTTAATCCCAGCACTAGGGGGACAGAAGCAGGCAGATCTCTGCGAGTTGAGGGACAGCATGGTCTACAGAGCAAGATCCAGGACAGGCACCAAAACTACACAGAGAAACCCTGTCTCAAAAAAAAAAAAAGAAAAAAAGAAATGTATCAATTTTTCAAAGTCAAGAACTTAATAATTTAGCTATACCTTAGCCCCCAGGCATGTGTACATGTGTATGCTTGTGTGTGTGTGTGTGTGCATGCACACACACACACACACACACACACACACACACACACACATGCATGCATGTACTTTGAGTTGGACCACTTGTATTTTATGAAGTTAGGTGTAGATGATGACTGGACTCCACTGCATGATGAGAATACTGAGGTCTAGTATCAGGTGGGTTTATTGGTTCGACAGTGCCATCATTCTTAGGCTAGTCATTTAAATTTTCATTGGTTGTAAAATTCTATTTTGTGATTAGCAGTTAGTGGATTGTGAGCTACTCTCATTGCTCCAATGAGAATAAGATAAACAAAATCAGCTTAAGGGAGGAAATGTTCATTTTTGGTCAAGATTCAGGTATATAATCCATTATAGCAAGGAAGGCATAGTGGCAAGAACTTGAAGCAATTGATCACCCTGCTTTTCTAGGAGGGGAACAGACAGGATGATTTCTGATGCTCATTTTAATTTTTCCTTCATATACAGAACAATATCCTGGATCACAGTGCAGTTAGTGTGGTTCTTCTTACCTCAAGTAACCTAATCTAAATAATCCTTCATAAACTTGCCTCATTAATAACCTATTTGTCATAATGCCTCCCAAGCATGCTCAAAGCCTTGTTTCTTGGATAATTCTCAATCCTGTTTAGTGATAGTATTAACAGTAACAACTGAACTCTGAGAGTGTCTGGAATTGATGCTTATGATAGACAGAAGCAGTATCCATGTTTCTTAGAAATTTATAATTGAAGTTTGCCTTTTTGTCAGTGTGGAAATATAAGGTGAGCTCTTATCTGAGCTAAGTGAATGTTGGCTTTCTTGATTCAAACAGCTTTACCATCTGTATTTCTCTGAAATATATGGAAATGGGAGTGTGTAGCTGAAGTTTTTCTCTCTGGGTCTTGCCAAGCCCCTGCAGTCCCACAGCCCACTTATAAAATAAACACACAGGCACTTTTATTATTTAAACTGTTGGGCCATTTGATCTGGCCTACCATTGTCTAGCTCTTACACTTATACTCAGCCCATTTCTGTTAATCTATATGTCACCATGTGTTCCATGGCTTTACCTGCTGTCTTTACATGATGCTCCCTGGATGGCACGCTGCCATCTCCTCCAGACTTCCACCTCCCAGCCTCTCCTCTCTGTTTGTCCCACCTATCTCATATTTCCTGCCTGGCTACTGACCAATGAGCATTTTATTTATTCACAACATACAGGACATCCCACAGCAGGAATGTTCCTGTAAGAGTTGCATAATTAGGAGAAATTATTTTGATGTGTGGATCTACCACTTGATTTTCTTGTTAAAAAAGTCAAGCTCTACTGTCTTTTCAAAATGTATATATAGAAATATCCCTGTCTTGGCCAAAATCATTGGTTAGACTTACAAGCTAAAACTAATTATGTAACTTCTTTTGTTTCATCAGTACTCCCTCTGCACATCTACAAAAGGTATAACTTGGAAAGTTCATGGTTCCTCTCATGGATGGAGTTGGGAGGTAATATTGTCTGAATGAAAACAGCTATTTGAGTTTGCAAATCTCTTCTTCTGAAATGGCAGACCAGGCTATCTGCTAAATATGTAGCATCTGATAATGGACATAGACACTGGTTATTTAGAGAGTCAAGCTAGGTTGAACTTTCTGCCATTTCCAAACATAATTAGCTGAGCCTAGTTGGTGAACTATGAGGTTGACTGGTGCACTCAAACTGGACTGAGTGCAGGGGGACCACAAGAATAATGCACTGGCTCTTATAACCCCAGGCTTCTATTTTACTTCTCCCTGATCTCAGATATTTTAGCCATGACTTTTTCTGTATAATTCCTCTGAGGTAAGATGAGTAGATTTCTGCAAAGTTTCTTAAAATTGTAAGAAAGATCAATATCTGTCTAATATTCATTTTAACTCTTATAGACACTACAGTTCCAAATAAATGTTCTCCTTTTGGTAATGAGTTCACTGAAAAGAATGGAAGAAGCAGCAAAATGAGAAATCCTAATCTTTCAATAATTGCTTTTGTTAATTAATTGATAATTTCATATTCATTCCCAACCCCATCTCCTCCTCCCAAATCCACTCCCTCACTTAACAGTCACCAAAATGTTTGTCCTGAACTTGTCAAAGTTAATCTAGTTCAATTAGTACTTGACAGTCATTGTTGAGATTATAGTCACTCACTGGAGCATATACCATCTTTATGGAACTACACCTTAAAGGAAAACTCTCTGTCTCTCTTCCAGAGACTATCTATCCATTGCTAAGAGCTTCCTAGCTAGAAGTGGGACTTCATGATTACTTCCCTTCTGCTTGTTGGAATTTCGTCTGGCTTGAGCTTACCTAGGTCTTTTGCATATTACAACAACTGCTGTGGATAATTGATTGATAAATAAAACTCTGATTGGCCAGTATCCAGGCAGGAAGGATAGGATAGACGCAACAAGGAGGAGCAGAATTCTGGGAGATGGAAGACTGTGGCAGAGAGATGCTGCCATCCACCACCATGAAAAGCAGGATGTAAGGTACCAGTAAGCCACTAGACATGTGGCAACTTATAGATTAATAGAAATGGGTTAATTTAAGCTATAATAACAATTAGCAAGAAGCCTGCCATGGCCATACAGTTTATAAGAAATATAAGTCTCTGTGTGTTTACTTGGTTGGGTCTGAGTAGCTGCAGGACTGGTGGGTGAGAGAGATTTGTCCTGACCATGGGCCAGGCAAGACCAGGAAAACTCTAGTTACAAACAACCACTGTGAATTCTTGTTTAACATCTTCTTTTTGGAAAATACTGCTTTCTGTTTCCTTTCCTTGGAATCATTTATGCCTTCCGATTCTTACAATATTTCAGTCCCATCTTCCACACCAGTCTCTGAGCTATGGAAGGGGTGTGTTTATATACGATATAGATGTCTTGTATAGAGCTGAGTGTTCCTCACTCATTCTCTTATTCTTTCCATCTTGACCAGATTGGGCTGTGTGTGTGTGTGTGTGTGGGGGGGGTCTGTGTTATTTGCTATCTACTGAAAAATTAAGTTTCTCTAATAAAGTTTGAAAGATGTACTAATCTACTGGTATAACCATAATTCATACATGCTACTGGAGGGGAAATGTAATCAGCAGTCTTGTCTAGCTGTAAACCTTGTGAGCTACAGTTATGACCAGCCTGGCAAGATAGATTCACTGATGCAAGAGTTGCACGCGTGTTATGGGAGTAACTATAGCACTCTCTGACCAGATTTAAGGCCCTCTCTACAACATGGAGCCCATACTTGGTACTTTATCAGTAGCAGTAGACAGGTCATTGATCCTAGGAAATAACATTGTTATCACTCTTCTAAAGGGGCATAGTATTAAAACTATTTCTAATGACTTATTGTACCATATGTTCCTACCTTTCTCAGTCGTACTTTGTTTGGTTCTTCAGATCTCATGTGAGTATGCTAGGCTTAGTTCTAAGTGTAAGTGTAAGTGTGTGTGTGTGTGTGTGTGTGTGTGTGTGTGTGTGTGTGTGTGTGTGTGTAGCTTGAGACTTTTTCTAAGACTATGGTAAGGTTATACTTACAAGAATTTTATTTGCAAACTTGACTACAAAGGTTGCTTACTTTTATACAATTATATCTTTGAAAGTACACATTTATTTTGGCTTAATTCACATGCTATATAAGATTACATTTTAATCTCATTTTGTCTTTTTATAATACCTTTTTAGCTCTTCTTGAAATCTCAAAGGAGTATTTACCTCAGCAGGTTTTTTTTCTAGTTGGCACTTATTCTGCACATCTTGTGATTATTTTTCCACATCTACATCAAATTGAAGCTGAAACAAATATTTGCACTGCTCAAATTTAATGTAATTTTATACCATTTCTGCGGATAGTACACATGGTTCCTACATTGTCTTTGTTGCATGTCACGTCTACAGTAGATTTTTCCATAATTCTATTGTCAATGTATTTAGAGTATTGCCAAATTTGAACATGTAAAAATGCATAGGATTTTATTTTATTGAAAATAGATTCTAGAACCTGCCAGCACCTGATTGGTCTAAGAGTTCCAGTTTCAGGCCAGTTGGCAGAAAGATCTGCACACAGGTCAGATTACCACCATCCCCCATCAGACCCTGTAACCCAAGCTCCACCTCCCCCAAATCCCACCCACCCTCTGAGAATGCAACTGTTTCCAGAGACAGAGCCTGCCAGCACCTGACTGGACTAAGAGGTGAGTCGTTACCCTCATACCCAAACACTCTAGCCCCTAAGATTTGGGCCCAGGGGCACAACCCAGCACCCCTACACCACCACCCATTGCAGTCTCAGGCCAGTTGGCAGGCAGACCTCCTGCACACAGGACAGACTACCACCATCCCCCATCAGACCCTGTAACCCAAGCCCCGCCTCCCCCAAATCCCACCCACCCTCTGAGACTGCAACTGTTCCCTGAGACAGAGCCTGCCAGCACCTGGCTGGACTAAGGCCAGTTGGCAGGCAGACCTTCTGCAAACAGGTCAGACTACCACCATCTACCACAAGCTAAGACTGCAGCTACTCCCTGAGACAGAGCCCACAGTGCCAGTTGGACTAAGAGCTGCTCCCTAAGACAAAAAGTCCATCAGCATCAGCTAGACCAAGAGCTCCCACTGGATCAAGAGTATCAGTCAGACCAAGAGAGGCTCCCTCAGACACAGACACTGCTTGCACCAAGTGGAGAAAGAGATGGGTAGGTGCCAGTACAAAAATACAGTCAACAACATAAAAACTGATATGGCTCCATCAGAACCTACATCAGCAAAACCTGAACATCCCAACACAGAAGAAACAGAAGATATCTACCATAAAAATGACTTTAAGAAGATATTAGAGATCTTAAAAGAGGAAATGAAAAATTCCCTTAAAGAAATCCAGGAAAAGTCAAACAAAAAATGGGAAGAAATCAGTAAATCCCTTGAAAGCCAAGAGAAAGCAATTAAACAAGTGAAGGAAACAGTTCAAGTTTTTGAAACTGAAATGCAGTCAATAAAGAAGACACAAACTGAGGTAATGCGGGAAGTGGAAAATCTGAGTAAATGAACAGGAACTACAGATGCAAGTATAACCAACAGAATGCAAGAGATGGAAGAGCAGATCTCTGGCATTGAAGATATGGTAGAAGAAATAGATTCATCAGTCAAAGAAAAGACTAAAGCCAACAAAGTCATGACCCAAAATGTCCAGGAAATTTGGGACACCATGAAAAGACCAAACCTAAGAATAATAGGGATAGAAGAAGGAGAAGAATACCAACTCAAAGGCACAGAAAATATATTCAACAAAATCATAGAAGAAAACTTTCCCAACCTAAAGAAGGAAATGCCTATAAAAAATACAAGAAGGTTACAGAACACCAAATAGACTGGATCTCCCAAAAAAGTTCCCTTGCCACATAATAATCAAACCATTAAACATACAGAATAAAGAAAAAATATTAAGAGCTGCAAAGGAAAAAGGCCAAGTAACATATAAAGGCAGACCCATAAGAATAACACCTGACTTCTCAATGGAGACTCTAAAAGCCAGAAGGTCCTGGACAGACATTATGTGGATACTAAGAGACCATGGATGCCAACCCAGACTATTATACCAGCAAAACTCTCAATCAACATAGACCGAGTAAACAAAATATTCCATGATAAAACCAGATTTAAACAATCTCTCTCCAAAAATCCAGCCCTACAGAAAGCACTTGAAGGAAAAATCCAACCTAAGGAAGTTAGATACATCTATGAAAACACAGGCAATAGATAGTCCAATACCAACAAATACCAAAGAAGGGAAACATACAACACTACAACCAAAAAATAACAGGAATTAACAATAACTGGCCATTAATATCCATCAATATCAATGGTCTCAATTCACCTATAAAAAGACACAGGCTAACAGAATGGATATGAAAACAGGATTCATCTATTTGCTGCATACAAGAAACACACCTCAAGTTGGTGAGTGCCCCCCAGGCATTACCCGTCTCTGAATACTTATTATCATACAGGCTCAATGGTGTGTGAGCTGCAGAGTTAACTGCTGCCAAAGATCTCAAAGTGGTGCTGGGCTTGCAATCTGTGTGTTCGACACAGAAAAGACCAACAGAAGTCCTAACCCACCCATAGCCTGTAGGCTAAAGGCAACTGAGCCATTCCCTTCCTTAACATGCTTCATTGCAAATTGGAGTCCTTGTAAGATGATATGCCAAAAGCAAATGGAACTTGAGTTTATAAATTTGTAATTTTCAAAGCCAATCGAAATGTATATAACTATTGAATTAAATTTATCATGCCCAATAGAATGAAAGATTAACTAACTATGGTAGCTACTTTTGCTGCCAGGGTCTCCATTGTGCTAGCTGTATTAACCAATTATGAAATGGTAATCCCAGAAACAGTAGCAGTGGTGGCCACTACTGCTATAACAACAACAACAGCAGCAGCAATGTCAAATTCTCTTCTGGAGCATGTGGGCCTCCACTGGCATGGGTACAACTTCAGGAACACGAACCACCAAGGCCCATTTTTCTTGATCTGAGCACGACTTAAGCTGGCAGCTCTGCAAAAGAACAACTAAGAACCATGAAGAAAAAACAGGCAGCTCACAAGGAGCAGAACTAATGTTTCATAATGGCTACATTCAGGCTCATAAATTTTAAAATATCTTCAAAGGGGGCTAAATGAATTTCAGGAGGCCAATAAATGTTGCACAGAGCCACTCCTGAAAAGTAGGTACTATACTAGCTTGAAGAAGGTTGTGAAAATGAAAAGGCTTAGCTGGCATGCTACTGTTAGCAGATGGAGGTCAGTGACCTTCAGAGTTATCCTTAATCTCCAAGGTGTCTGGATGACACGTGTCAAACATACTTGAAAAAACAGTTACCATGCATTACCTTCTGGAGAATCCAACTGCATGGCTACAGTTCCTAGGCTTATGTTAATGCTTGCCAAAGCTGGCCATATTGGGCTCTCAATCCCCATTGGCAACAGAAGGGGAGAGTTTTTCATGAAGGCCCAATAGGTCTCTGTCATGTGGGCTTCAGCATTAGCCACAGAGCACACACAGTACTCAGGAATCCCAAGAGGAAGCTCATTGTCCTGTGGAAAGACACAAACAGATCCCCAGGCCCACACCAACACCAGATCGGGTCTGCTACAGGAGCCCTCCAGTGCTTATCTGCAGTGGATACTTCAGCAGAATGCACCAATAAAAATTTTAAAATATATAAAACAAGGGAAAGAATAGAATGTGGAAAGGAATGATGAGCCCCTAGTTCCCCCTTTTTACTTTGGCAAAATATGTTTGTATTTTTTTAATAGTTCAAATTTTTCTTTTACTTTTTATTTTTATTTTTACTTTTTATTTTTTTAATTAATTAATTTATTTATTTATTTATTTTACTATTATCAGCTTGATACAGTATAAATTCTTATCTTAATAGTGAAATGTTTCATTGAGGCTTGCTCAGTAATTGAGTAAAACCAAAACTTATTATAAGCTACAGTTATCCTAGGGTCCCCCATGCTATATATATATAGTCTCCATGGTTTGCAGTCTGATTGTTCTTTGCTTTATATCTAGAATCCACTTATGAGTGAGTACATACTATGTTTGTCCTTCTGGGTTTGGGGTACCTCACTCAGAATGATTTTTTCTAGATCCATCCATTTGCCTGCAAATTTCATGCTGTCATTGTTTTTCTTTGCTGAGTAGTACTCCATTGTGTATATGTATAACATTTTCTTAATCCATTCTTCAGTTGATGGGCATCTAGGTTGTTTTCAGGTTCTAGCTATTACAAAGAGTGCTGCTATGAACATAGTTGAGCATGTATCTTTGTGGTAAGATTGAGCATTCATTGGGTATATGCCCAAGAGTGGTATGACTGGGTCTTGAGGTAGTTCGATTCCTAATTTTCTGAGAAACTGCCATACTGATTTCCACAGTGGTTGTACAAGTTTGCATTTCTACCAACAGTGGAGGAGTGTTCCCTTTGCTCCACATCCTCTCCAACAATGACTGTCATTAGTGTTTTTGATCATAGCCATTCTGACAGGTGTAAGGTGGTATCTCAGAGTCATTTTTATTTGCATTTCTCTGATGATTAAGGATATTGAGCTTTTCTTTAAATGTCTTTCAGCCATTTGTGATTCTTGTTTTGTGAATTCTCTGTTTATCACGCTTGTGTGGCCTGGGCAGGCGTCTCCATGATGGGTAAGGTGACCTGCTGACATCCACACAACCAAAGTCAGAAGCTCATTTTTTAGTAAAAGGGGGACCTGTAGGGCCCTGGCCCCCATTTTGGGTAACTGTTGCCTTGCTTGCTGACCTTGACCTTAATATCCTCCCTACGATAATTCCCTGCTGGGTTCCACACTCCTGAATGCTTAAGGAATGTTCCTTGTCTGTGTATCCTGCATAATGGGCATTAACAGCTTAGATGCAAGATTGTAAAGCATCAGTAGCGAACTTCTGCTCTCTGGGGTCCTCCCATTGTGGTGTAATCCTGTATTTAAGGCCTCCTCCCTCCTTCAATAAATGGCATTTGGCATTAAATAAATAAATGAAAATTTAAAAAAAATTCATCATGTAGATGGTATAGTCTGCCAAAATGAAAAAAAAAAAAAGAAAGAAAAAGAAAAAAAGAAATACACCTCAAACATCAAAAACAGACACCACCTCAGAATAAAAGGCTGGGAAAAGACTTTCCAATCAAATGGATTTAAGAAGCAAGCTGGTATAGCTATCCTAATATCTAATAAAATAGATTTCCGACTAAAATCAATTGAAAGTGATCGGAAAGGACACTACGTATTTATCACAGGGAAAATCTGACAAGATGAAGTCTCAATTCTGAATATTTATGCCCCAAATACGAGGGCACCGACATTCATAAAAGAAAGATTATTAAAGCTTAAATCACTTTAAATCAAACCCCATACACTAGTAGTGGGAGACTTCAACACGCCACTTTCACCAATAGACGGGTCTGCCAGACAGAAACTTAACAGAGAAATAAGAGAACTAACAGACATTATGACTCAAATAGACTTAATAGATATCTACAGAATATTCCACCCTAACACAAAAGAATATACCTTCTTTTCAGCACCCCATGGAATCTTCTCCAAAACTGACCACATGCTTGGTCACAAAGCAAATATCAACCAGATAGAAAAAAAATTGAAACAACCTCCTGTGTCTTATCAGACCACCATAGCTTAAAGTTAGATTTCAACAACAACAAAAATCATAGAAAGCCTACAATCTCATGGAAACTAAATAATGCCCAACTGAATCACCAATGGGTCAAGGAAAAAATAAAGAAAGAAATTAAAGATTTCCTAGAATTCAATGAAAACGAATGTACAACATACCCAAACTTATGGGACACCATGAAAGCAGTGCTAAGAGGAAAATTCATAGCTCTAAATGCCCACATAAAGAAGTTGGAGAAATCTCACATTAGTGACTTAACAGCATAACTGAAAGCTCTAGAACAAGAAGAAGCAAACTTACTCAGGAGAAACAGATGCCAGGAAATAATCAAATTGAGGGCTGAAATCAATAAAATAGAAACAAAGAGAACAATACAAAGAATCAATGAAACAAAGAGTTGGTTCTTTGAGAAAATCAACAAGATAGATAAGCCCTTATCCAAATTAACCAAAAAGCAGAGAGAGAACATCCAAATTAACAAAATCAGAAATGAAAAGGGGGACATAACAACAAACAATGAGGAAATCCAGAGAATCAACAGGTCATGCTTCAAAAACCTCTATTCCACAAAATTGGAAAATCTGAAAGAAATGGACGATTTTCTGGATAGGTACCCCATACCAAAGTTAAATCAAGACAAGATAAACTATTTAAATAGGCCAATAACCACTAAGGAAATAGAAATGGTCATTAAAAGTCTCCCAACTAAAAAAAAGCCCAGGACCAGATGATTTCAGTGCAGAATTCTACCAGATTTTCAAAGAAGAGCTAATACCAATACTCTTCAAATTGCTCCACACCATAGAAACAGAAGGAACATTACCAAATTCTTTTTATGAGGCTGTAGTTACCCTGATACCCAAACCACACAAAGACACAACAAAGAAAGAGAATTACAGACCAATGTCCCTCATGAACATTGATGCAAAAATACTCAATGAAATACTGGCTAACCAAATCCAGGAACACATCAAAAAATTATCCACCATGACCAAGTAGGCTTCATTCCAGGGATGCAAAGATGGTTCAACATATGAAAATCTGTCAATATAATACACCATATAAACAAACTGAAAGAAAAAAAAGACATGATCATCTCATTGGATGAAAAAGCCTTTAACAAAATCCAACACCACTTCATGATAAAGGTTCTAGAGAGATCAGGAATACAGGGAACATACCTAAACATAATAAAGGCAATTTACAGCAAGCTGACAGCCAACATCAAATTAAATGGAGAGAAACTCAAAACAATTCCACTAAAATCAAGAACAAGACAAGGCTATCCACTCTCCCCATACTTATTCAATATAGTACTTGAAGTTCTAGCTAGAGCAATAAGACAACAAAAGGAGATCAAGAGGATACAAATTGGAAAGGAAGAAGTCAAACTTTCATTATTTGCAGACGATATGATAGTATACATAAGTGACCCCAAAAATTCTACCAGAGAACACCTACAGCTGATAAACTCCTTCAGTAAGGTGGCAGGGTCCAAGATTAACTAAAAAAAAAAAAAATGAGTAGCCCTCCTATATATAAATGATAAAGGGGCTGAGAAAGAAATCAGAGAAACGTCACCCTTTACAATAACCACACATGATTTAAAATACCTTTGGATAACTCTAACTAAGCAAGTGAAAGACCTGTATGATAAGAACTTTAAGTCTCTGAAAAAAGAAATTGAAGAAGATATTAGAAAATGGAAAAAACTCCCATGCTCATGGATAGGTAGAACCAACATAGTAAAAATGGCAATCTTACCAAAAGCAATCTACAGATTCAATGAAATCACCATCAAAATCCCAACACAATTCTTCACACACTTGGAAAGAACAATACTTAACTTTATATGGAAAAACAAAAAACCTAGGATAGCTAAAATAATCCTGTATGATAAATCAACCTCTGGAGGCATCATGATCCCTGACCTCAAGCTCTACTATAGAGATATAGTAATAAAAACAGCTTGGTACTGGCATAAAAACCGACACCTGGACCAATTGAATTGAATTGAAGGCCTGACATTAACCCACACACCTATGAACGTATGATTTTCAACAAAGAAGCCAAAACTGTACCATGGAAAAAAGGAAGCATCTTCAACAAATGGTGCTGGCATAACTGGATGTCAATATGCAGAGGATTGCAAATAGATCCATATCTGTTGCCATGCACAAAATTCAAGTCCAAGTGGATCAAAGACCTCAACATAAATCCAGTTACACTGAACTTAATAGAAGAGAAAGTAGGAAGTAGTCTGGAATGAATTGGCACAGGAGACCACTTCCTAAATATAACACCAGTAGCACAGACACTGAGAGTGACAATTAATAAATAGGACCTCCTGAAACTAAAAAGCTTTTGTAGAGCAAAGATATGGTTAAGAAGACCAAACAACAGCCTACAGAATGGGAAAAGATCTTCACCAACCCCACATCTGACAGAGAGCTGATCTCCAAAATATATAAAGAACTCAAAAAGCTAGACTTCAAAATACTGAATAATCCAATTAAAAAATGGGCTAGAGAGCTTAACAGAGAATTCTCAACAGAAGAATCTCAAAAGGCTGAAAGGCATTTAAGGAATTGCTCAACATCCTTAGTCATCAGGGAAATGCAAATCAAAACAACTCTGAGATACCATCTTACACCTGTCAGAAGGACTAAGATCAAAAACACTGAAGACAGTTTATGTTGGAGAGGATGTGGAGCAAGGGGAACACTCCTCCACTGTTGGTGGGAATGTAAACTTATACAGCCACTCTGGAAATCAGTATGGCAGTTTCTCAGAAAATTGAGAATAAGTTTTCCTCAAAACCCAGTCATACCACTCTTGGGCATATACCCAAGGAATGCTTAATCTTACCACAAGGATACATGGTCAACTATGTTCATATCAGCATTATTGGTAATAGTAAGAACCTGGAAACAACCTAGATGCCCCTCAACTAAAAAATGGATAAATAAAATATGGCACATATACACAATAGAGTACTACTCAGCAGTAAAAAACAATGACAGCATGAAATTTGCAGGCAAATGGATGGAACTAGAAAATATCCTGAGTGAGGTAACCCAGACTCAGAGGGACAAACACAGTATGTACTCACTCATAAGTGGATACTAAATGTAAGGGAAGGGATGGCCAGACTCAACCCCACAACTCCAGAGAGGCTAGCTAACAGGGAAAGACCCTAAGAGGGACACATGAATGACCCTGTGAAGGAGAAGTAGATGAGATCTACATGAATTGACTGGGTGTGGGGGGGTGGCAGAGGGTGAGGCGTGGGGGATGAGACCATAGGGAAATGGGAGGGTCAAGCTGGAACAAGGGCAGAGTGGGAGGGCAGGGAGGAAGAAACCATCATAGATGAGGACATCATGGGAATAGGAAGAGGCAGGGTGCTGGGGAGGCTCTCAGGAATCCACAAGGTTGACCCTGAAAGACCCTGCTTACACCCCACTTATAGCAAGCTTTTACTTAGCCTAAGAAATGCCATTCTGCAAGGCAAGGAAAACAGAAAGTTTATGACTGTGGCTGACCACCTGGCCTTGGGAGAAAAACCGTTGAGTCAAAATAAGACAACTGTGGGTAGCTACCCGACCTTGGGGAATAAACAGTTGGGCTGGGAAAACACCCACAAGGCCAAGTCAGCCACACACATCAAATTTCCGAGAAGTTTAAGAGTTCACCCTGACCTCAATTGAATCCACCAATGGGAACCCTGTAACTATGCCTCTCACTTCTGTAACCGCGCTTCTGCTCCTGGAAACCTATAAAAAGTCCCCCTTACCCTAGGAGGGCGCGCAAGTCTTCCGAGAGACTTTGTCGCCCCAGGTACCTGTGTATCTGAATAAACCCTCTTGCTGTTTGCATCTGATCCGTGGTTTCGGCGTGTTCCTTGGGGTTGGGGTCTCTCCTGAGGGAAGATCTCCTCCGGGGGTCTTTCATTGGAGGTCCCACCGAGATTAGAGACCCCTCCCTGGGACCACCGACCCACCGTCAGGAGGTAAGCCGGCCTCAGTTTATGTCATCCCTGTCCTAAGTGAGTATTGTTTGTCTGTCTGTGCACATCTGGTGATCTGTCTGTAGCGGTGGGGGCTGAAGGAGCTGACGAGCTCGGACTTCGCCCACCGTAACCCTGGAAGACGTTCCACGGGTGTCTGAAGTCCCCTCAGGGGCACGGTTTTTCGGGGCCACTCACGTATCCGAGGGATACGTGGTGTTGGTCGGAGACGAGGAGTCCGGACCCTCACAGCAGTCTCCCTCCGAGTTTTTGCTTTTGGTTTGGAACCGAAGCCGTGCAGCGCGTGTTAGTCTTATTTCTGTTTGTCTGTTGTTCTTCATTTTCTGTTTAACCGTTCTCCTCCTAGAAACAGCCATGGGACAGACTGTCACCACCCCCTTGAGCCTCACGCTCGACCACTGGTCAGACGTGAAGGCACGAGCCAACAACGAGGGAGTTGTAATAAAAAAGAATAAATGGATCACCCTTTGCGAGGCTGAATGGGTCATGATGGATGTGGGATGGCCTCGCGAGGGAACTTTTAACCTCAGTCTTATTTCACAGGTGGAGGGAAAAGTTTTTGCTCCGAGCCCCCATGGCCACCTGGATCAGGTCCCATACATCGCCATATGGAGACTATTGGCAACCGAACCTCCCCCATGGGTTAGGCCATTCCTCTCCCCTCCAGTGCCCCAGGCTTCCTCCCCCACGGCACCGCCGCCCCCCCTCGCCCTTCCTACCTCCTCCCTTTATCCTGTTCTCCCATGAAAGGATCCCCCTAAGACCCCTGTCCTTCCCCTGGACCCCAATTCACCTCTTATTGACCTCCTGACAGAGGATCCACCTCCATACCCAGGGAATCGGAGACTAGAGGGACCGGCGGCCTCAGAACCACTGGTGGCCTCCTCCCCAGAGCGGGAGGATGAGACGCCGGCTTCCTCGCCGGCCTCCTCCCCACTTGCTGATGAGGCTCCAGCTCCCTCCCCAATTGCCAGTCGCCTCCGAGGAAGGTGCGACGAACCAGCCAAGGAATCCAAGGCCTTCCCCCTCCAGGAGGGCCCCAATCACCAGCTCCAATACTGGCCATTTTCGGCCTCTGACCTTTACAACTGGAAGCAGCATAATCCTCCTTTCTCCAAGGACCCTGTTGCCCTGACTAACCTGATTGAGTCCATTTTAGTGACCCACCGGCCTACATGGGACGATTGTCAGCAGCTGTTGCAGACCCTCCTGACAGTGGAGGAGAAGCAGCGAGTCTTCTTGGAGGCTCGGAAGCAGGTTCCTGGAGAAGATGGAAGACCCACCCAATTGCTAATGTCATTGATGCAGCTTTTCCCCTCACCCGCCCGGACTGGGATTTCATGACCCCAGAAGGTAGGGAGCACCTATGTCTCTATTGCCAGTTGCTCTTAGCGGGTCTCCGGGGGGGGCTGCTAGACGCCCTACCAATTTGGCTCAGGTTAGAAATGTGATCCAGGGAAAGGACGAGACACCGGCAGCATTCTTAGAAAGATTCAGGGAGGCCTATAGGATGTACACCCCATATGATCCGGAAGATCCAGGACAGGCGCCGGGCGTCATTTTGTCTTTTATCTATCAGTCAAGTTCAGATATAAGGGCCAAGTTACAGAGACTAGAGGGATTGCAGTCGTGCAGTTTGTCAGATTTATTAAAAGAGGCAGAGAAAGTGTTTAATAAGAGAGAAACTCCCGAAGAGTGGGAAGAGAGGATGTGGCAGAAACAGGAAGAAAGGGACAAGAAACGTCATAGAGAAATAAGTAAAGTCCTGGCCGCTGTAGTGTCTCAGGGACAGGGCAGAGAGAGAGTTAGGACGGGAGATCAAAGAAGGATACCGCTTGATAAAGACCAGTGTGCTTACTGCAAAGAGAGAGGACATTGGGCTCGTGATTGCCCAAGGAAACCTCAAGGGCCTTGGAGAACTAAGTCAAGGGCCACGGATCTCCTCAATTTGGAGGATTAGGGAAGTCAAGGCCAGGAGCCCCCCCCCCCCCCCGAGCCTAGGATAACTCTCAAGATTGGGGGGCAGCCAGTGACCTTCCTAGTGGACACCGGGGCCCAACATTCAGTCCTGACTCACACCGGAGGCTCTCTCAGTGACCACACAGCTTTGGTCCAGGGGGCCACGGGTAGCAGGAGATATCAATGGACCACTGAAAGGAAAGTTCAGCTGGCGTCTGGACAGGTAACCCACTCTTTTTTGCATATACCCGATTGCCCTCACCCATTATTGGGCCGAGACCTGTTGACTAAGCTCAAGGCTCAGATTTATTTTGATGATAAGGGAACGACCATTACGGTACCCAAAGGAACCCCCCTACAAGTCCTAGCCCTAAAATTGGAAGAGGAATATCGTCTGTTTGAATCAGAGCCCTCTAAGGGGCCACCACAAGAGATGCAGGACTGGTTGAGAGAATTCCCCTTGACCTGGGCCGAGACTGGCGGCTTGGGGCTAGCTTACAACCAGCCCCCACTTGTTATTCAGTTAAAAGCCTCTGCCACTCCTGTCTCAATCAAACAGTATCCCATGTCCCGGGAAGCCCACGAGGGCATTAAACCACACATCCGGAGGCTCCTGGACCAGGGGGTACTTGTGCCATGTCGATCCCCCTGAAATACCCCCCTCCTGCCTGTAAAAAAGCCTGGGACAGGGGATTACAGACCGGTTCAAGACTTGAGGGAGGTTAATAAACGAGTTGAAGATATACACCCTACAGTGCCAAACCTTTACAACCTCCTCAGCACTCTCCCACCAACACACTTTTGGTATACAGTATTGGACTTAAAGGATGCCTTCTTCTGTCTGAGACTGCATCCCCAGAGCCAACTGCTGTTTGCTTTTGAATGGAGAGACCCAGAGATGGGGCTTTCAGGACAACTGACCTGGACTCGACTCCCCCAGGGGTTTAAGAACAGCCCGACCCTCTTTGATGAAGCCCTACACTCAGACCTGGCCGAATTCCGGGTAGAACACCCGGCCTTAATCCTGCTTCAATATGTAGATGACCTCCTCCTAGCGGCCAGAACCCAGGCTGAATGTTTAAGAGGCACTCGGGCCCTTTTGGCTAAATTGGGACAGAAGGGCTATCGGGCTTCTGCTAAGAAGGCCCAGATTTGCCAAAGCAAGGTCATTTACCTGGGATACACCCTGGAGGGAGGACAGAGATGGCTCACGGAGGCAAGGAAGGAGGCCATAATCTCCATACCCCCTCCCAGGAACCCCCGCCAGGTGCGGGAGTTCCTGGGTACAGCCGGCTACTGCCGTCTCTGGATCCCGGGTTTTGCTGAAATGGCTGCCCCTCTGTATCCTCTCACCAAGCCCGGGGTCCTGTTCCACTGGGGAGAGGAACAACAGCAGGCCTTTCAATGAATTAAGAGAACTTTACTCGAGTCACCAGCCCTTGGCCTACCAGATCTAACTAAGCCCTTTGAACTGTTCGTGGACGAGAACTCAGGCTTTGCAAAAGGAGTGCTGGTACAGAGACTGGGGCCATGGAAGAGACCTGTAGCCTATCTATCCAAGAAACTAGACCCTGTAGCTGCAGGTTGGCCCCCTTGCCTGCGCATGGTAGCCGCTATTGCTGTCTTGCTCAAGGACGCAGGGAAACTGACTTTGGAACAGCCATTAACTGTGTTATCCTCCCATGCGGTGGAAGCTCTGGTCCGACAGCCCCCAGATAAATGGCTCTCAAATTCCAGGATGACCCACTACCAGGCTCTATTATTAGACACAGACCGAGTGGTGTTCGGACCAGTTGTCTCCCTCAATCCTGCGACCCTGATGCCCTTGCCAGACCCATCCGAGGAGCACAACTGCCTCCAGATTCTGGCAGAGGCCCATGGTACCCGCTCCGACCTCACAGATCAGCCGCTGTCGAACCCAGATTTTATCTGGTTCACGGATGGGAGCAGCTTCCTCCAAGAGGGGGAACGAAGGGCCAGAGCAGCCGTCACCACCGAATCAGAGGTAATCTGGGCCTCGCCACTGCCGCCCGGCACATCGGCCCAAAAGGCAGAGCTGGTTGCACTGACCCAGGCCCTCCGGATGGCAGAAGGTAAGAGACTCACAGTCTATACCGATAGCAGATATGCCTTCGCCACCGCCCATGTTCATGGAGAAATATACAAAAGAAGAGGCCTCCTGACCTCGGAGGGCAAAGAAATTAAAAATAAAAAAGAAATTTTAGACCTCTTAAAGGCATTGTTCCTCCCACACCAGCTCAGCATTATACATTGTCCCGGGCACCAAAAGGATGACTCTGTTATAGCCCGGGGAAATTGGCTAGCTGATCTGACGGCCCAGACAGTCGCCTTACAAACCCCCGGGGGCGACCAGCTGCTGGTCTTGCAGGACCAACAGCCAAGCAGGGATCCCATGCCATACAGCCCGGAGGACCAGGAACTAGCAAAGAAAATGGGGGTGGAATGGAGCCCCGAGCGACAAGCTTATATCATGGATGGCAAATTAGTCATGCCAATATCCCACACCAAATACTTGCTCAAGTTCCTTCATGCGCTAACCCATCTAAGCAAAAATAAGATGAGAGCCCTTCTGGCTGATGAGGCTTCGGACACTATATTACTAAATCAGGAACAGGTCCTTCAACAGGTGACTTCCAGCTGCCCTGCTTGTGCTCAAGTTAATCCAGGAAGAGTCCGTCTGAATGGAGGGAGCCGTCTGAGAGGCCACCGCCCTGGAGTCCATTGGGAAATTGACTTCACTGAGGTAAAACCCGGACTATATGGATACAGATACCTTCTGGTTTTTTTAGACACCTTTTCAGGATGGACAGAGGCCTTCCCTACCAAGAAGGAGACCCCTAACGTGGTAACCAAGAAACTCCTGGATGACATATTTCCCAGGTATGGGATGCCCCAGATATTGGGGTCAGACAATGGGCCCGCTTTCGTCTCCCAGGTAAGTCAGAAGGTGGCCAGGCTATTGGGGATCAATTGGAAACTCCATTGTGCATACCGTCCCCAGAGCTCAGGACAGGTAGAACGCATGAATAGAACCATTAAGGAGACTTTAACCAAATTAACGCTTGCAACTGGCACTAGGGACTGGGTGCTCCTACTCCCACTAGCCCTCTACCGAGCCCGGAATACTCCTGGACCTCATGGCCTAACCCCATTTGAGATTCTATATGGGGCTCCCCCACCAATTGTAAATTTCCTCCACCCTGATATCTCCTCTTTTGCCACTAGCCCAACCTTGGAGGCGCACCTCCAAGCCCTCCAATTGGTACAGAAGACGGTGTGGAAACCCCTGGCTGATGCCTACCGGGAGCAACTGAACCGCCCGGTGGTGCCTTACCCATTCGAGATTGGGGACTCTGTCTGGGTTCGACTCCATCAATCCAAGAACCTAGAGCCGAGATGGAAGGGACTGTACACCGTCTTGTTAACAACTCCCACCGCACTCAAGGTTGACGGGATAGCGACTTGGGTCCACGCGTCACATGTGAAAGCTGCCAAGGAATCCAGCGAAGCAGAGAACACCGAGACGTCTACATGGAAGTTTCAACGCTCTCCAAACCCACTAAAGATAAGACTCACCCGTGGGCCCCCTTAATCCCCTTAGTAGTCCTCCTGACATTAGGAGGAGCGTCACCAGAGAGCCCCCATCTAGTTAAGAAAATTACCTGGCAGGTCATTTCCCAAACTGGGGACGTAGTCTGGTCCACGACCGCTCAACACACTCCTAACACTTGGTGGCCATCCCTTACCCCTGATTTTTGCGAGCTTGCAGCTGGACTTGATACCTGGGATATACCTGAAGCCAAACATACTCTTATTGGCCCAGCCCCTAAACCCACTTTTGGTACCCCCCCCCCCCCACTCGAGGACCCGGATGTGCCACCCCTGTCGCTCGCTGTTTACTGTCCTTGTATGATTTTTATGTTTGCCCCAAAGATGGCAGAAGTCGTGCCCTCGCAGCAAGATGTGGGGGATATGAAGAATTTTTCTGCAAAGCCTGGTCCTGCGAGACTACTGGGGCAGCTTACTGGAAGCCTTCCTCCTCATGGGACCTTATAACTGTTTCCCGGGGCTATATAAAAAAGGGCCAATGCTATGCTACCCAAGAGGAACTACAACCACAGTACGGCAAGTCCTTGCCATTAAACATCTCATTTACTCCAAAAGGCAAGGGCTTCACAGGCTGGCCCGCGGGAAGGACATAGGGCCTTCGCTGGCATTTAGATGGTTGGGATGCAGGGGTTACCTTCAAAATACGATTAAAAATAGAAAATACCCACGCCACACCCATTGGACCCAGTCGGGTCCTCCCCGACCAGAAACCTCCCTCATTGCCTGCTCCAAGACCTGCCCAAGCTAGACCCCTGGTCACCCCCTCTCCTGGCCCTGATAATAGGGCTGGAGAAGCGACCACTTCCCATCCACCCTCACAGGCCCCCGCCACAGAGATTTCCCCCTACCCAGGAACCGGAGATAGGCTGCTCAATCTGGTCAAGGGTGCTTTCCTAGCTTTAAACTTTACCGACCCAGATAAGACCCAGGAATGCTGGCTATGCCTAATCTCCATTCCACCTTACTATGAAGGGGTAGCAGTAACTGGCAACTATACTAACCAGACTTCTCCTTCCGCGAGCTGTATCTCCGCCCCCCAGCACAAGCTAACTCTCTCCGAGGTCTCCGGACAAGGGCTCTGCTTGGGGGTCATTCCCTCCTCCCATCAGAGTCTTTGCAAATCCACCCAGACCCTTCCATCGGGAACTTATCTTGCAGCCCCTAACGGGACATATTGGGCATGTAACACGGGACTCACTCCCTGCGTTTCTGCCACGGTGCTGAACCAGACCTCTGATTATTGCGTGCTGATAGAATTATGGCCTAAGGTTACTTATCATGAACCTGAATATATTTATAGTCACTTTGAGATGAGGAACACCCGATTTAGAAGAGAGCCTGTTTCCCTAACTCTAGCCCTGTTGTTGGGAGGAATCACCATGGGGGGAATCGCTGCGGGGTTAGGTACTGGGACTGCAGCCCTCATGGAGACCAGTCAATTTAGACAACTTCAAGCAGCCATGCATACTGATATCCAGGCCCTAGAGGAATCTATAAGTGCCCTAGAAAAATCCCTTATATCTCTATCTGAGGTTGTTCTACAGAACAGGAGAGGGTTAGACATCCTCTTCCTACAAGAAGGTGGCCCTTAAAGAAGAATGTTGCTTCTATGCAGATCATACTGGAGTTGTCAGGGATAACATGGCTAAATTGAGAGAGAGATTGAAACAGAGACAACAACTATTTGAGTCGCAACAGGGATGGTTTGAAGGATGGTTCCAAAGGTCACCCTGGTTCACCACCCTTGTCTCCACCATTATGGGCCCCCTAATCATCCTCCTGCTCATTTTAATATTTGGACCATGCATCTTCAATAGATTGATCCAATTCATCAAAGACAGGGTTTCTGTTGTCCAGACTTTGGTCCTGACCCAACAATATCAGAGGCTAAGACAGACAGAGATGGAGATGACCCCCTATTCTCCATCCTAAAATGAAAGATTCCATTTTGGGCCATAAGAAAATGGGGGAATGAAAGACCCCGCTTACACCCCCACTTATAGCAAGCTTTTACTTAGCCTAAGAAATGCTATTCTGCAAGGCAAGGAAAACAGAAAGTTTATGACTGTGGCTGGCCACCTGGCCTTGGGAGAAAAAACGTTGAGTCAAAATAAGACAACTGTGGGTAGCTACCCGACCTTGGGGAATAAACAGTTGGGCTGGGAAAACACCCACAAGGCCAAGTCAGCCACACACATCAAATTTCCGAGAAGTTTAAGAGTTCACCCTGACCTCAATTGAATCCACCAATGGGAACCCTGTAACTATGCCTCTCACTTCTGTAACCGCGCTTCTGCTCCTGGAAACCTATAAAAAGTCCCCCTTACCCTAGGAGGGCGCGCAAGTCTTCCGAGAGACTTTGTCGCCCCAGGTACCTGTGTATCTGAATAAACCCTCTTGCTGTTTGCATCTGATCCGTGGTTTCGGCGTGTTCCTTGGGGTTGGGGTCTCTCCTGAGGGAAGATCTCCTCCGGGGGTCTTTCAACCCCACCTTGGTGTGCTGGCAGTGGTTCAGAGGGTGCCTGGACCAGTCTACTCTGGTGACCAGCCTAGCAAATAACCTAGCTGTCGTCATAGAGCCTTTGTCCAGAGACTGGTGGAGGCAGATACAGAGATCCACCGCCAGGCACCAGGCTGAGCTCCGGGAATCCAATTGATGAGAGAGAGGAGAGATACTGCAGGCGAGGAACATTGAGATCATGATGGGAGAACATGCAGAGATGACCGGCCACACTAGTGGAAACCCATGAACTGTGGACTGGTGGCTGTGGAGCCCCCATGGGACTGGACTAGGCCCTCTGGATATGAAAGATAGTTGTTTGGCTCAAACTGTTTGGGGGGCACCCAGGCAGGGGGATTGGGATCTTCCTCTAGTCTATGGGCAGGCTTCTGGAATCTGGTGCCTCTAGTGTGACACCTTGCACAGCCTTGGTGCAGTGGAAAGGGGCTTAGACCTGTCTAGGCTCAGTGTGCTTGGCTCTGCTGATTCCCCGTGGGAGATCTCGATTTGGGGGATATTGGGATGTGGGGTGGCTTGGGAAAGAGGGCTGGGGGATGGGTGGAGGGAGGAGGGGGATCTGTGCATAATATGTGGAGTGAGTAGAAAATTTCTTAATAAAGAAAAATGAAAAAAATAAACAATATTACAACTAAAAAAAGAAAATAGATTATTTTTTCATGCAATATATCCTGATTACAGTTCATTCCCACAATGCTTTACCTCTAGATCTACTCCCTTTCTGTCTCTCATTAGAAAAGAACAGGTTACTAAGAGATAACAATGAAACGAAACAAAATAAAATATAATTTTAAAAAATGGCTGGACAAGGCAATCAACACAAGAAAAAGAACCCCAAGAGCAGGGACGAGAGTCAGAGAGCCACTGTTCATACACTCAGAAGTTCCCTAAAAATATTAGCTGAAAGCTGTAGTGTATATGCAGAGAACCTGGTACAGACCTGTGTCAGCCCTCTGCTTGCTGCTTTAGTTTCTGTGAGTTCATATGAGCTTTCTTCCTTGATTTAAAGGGTCTTGTTCCTGGTGTCCTCCATACCCTCTGGCTCTCACTTTTTTCTGCCTACTCATCTGTAGGGTTCCCTAAGCTCTGAGGGGAACGATTTAATGGAGATATCCCATGTAATGCTGCTTGTCCCAAGGACTCTCTTTGTGTAATGTCTGGCTATGGGTTTCTATATCTGTTCCCATCTGCTGCAGGAAGAAACTTGTCTAATGATGACTTAATGAGGCATTGATCTATGAGTCGAATATCACTAGGAATTGTTTTATTGATACTTTATGTTGTAGACCAGCAGTGTGGTTTTTTATTTGTTTTTTCATTTTTGTTTGTTTTTTTTTTTTGTTTTACCTCAAGTCTCTGGGCAATCAAACTTCTGGTTCTTGGTCAATCAAGCAGTGCAGGTCATAGGTTCTATCTCAAGAAGTGGGTCTTCTATCAAATTAGACACTGGCTGGCTACTCTTGCAATTTCTGTACCACCATTGGCCTAGCAGATCTTGCAGGCAGGACAACTTGTATATCATATGATTCTCTTTTGGTAGCCTGCAGAGTACCTTCCCACACAAATGATACTGGAGTGTAGGGGCAGGCTCTATGTAGTCATCAGTTCCACTTCCCAACAAGTTGTGTGGGTATTGACCTCAGCAACTCCCAACCCTTTACCTTGAGGTAATTAGACATAAGATTTTATACTAGTTTGTTCCATAGATAATAAAAGGTATTTATATTTAACAACTTTTCATCACTATATCTTTTCTGGGTTTTGATTATTTTCATAACCAACTATCTTTTCATACTTTTAAATGAATCACTTGCAGTGATAATTTAATCACATAATTAAAGTAATAATTACCTAACTATTATGACAGATAGACTCTAGGACAATCAAATTGCCCCAATTTTGAGTTCCTCTGTCATTAAATAATCCTGTCCCTGGAGTGTATGCTGTCTCTCAACTGAAAAAGTTTAACAAAGATGGTGACATAGCACTTTATGATCATACTGGATTAGATCATAGGTTCTGAAATCATGACAGAAGGTGGGGAAAGGAAACCAAAATTAAACTTTTAACAGTGTGATGAGGCCGGCCATAGACATCACACCCTAGTCCTTTGGGAAAGTTGAATAGGAAATTTGCATTTAGAGAAAGATTTATTTTAAAAAAAGAAAATAATTTACCACGAAAAAAAGTTAAGAAATATTTACATGAAATAAAATAAAATAATGTTGCTATTCCTAAACATTCTTTTATATTAGCTGCCACTAGTGACTGTATTTGCATTTTTTTTCCTATCTAAAAACACAGTTCACACCGGGCGGTGGTGGCACGTGCTTTTAATACCAGCACTCAGGAGGCAGAGCTAGGCGGATCTCTGCAAGTTCAAGGCCAGCCTAGTCTACAGAGTGAGATCCAGGACAGGTACCAAAACTACAAAGAGAAACCCTGTCTCGAAAAACCAAAGGGGGAAAAAAAACACACAATTCACAATAAATAGTGCAACATAGTCAAACTCAAAATGTTATCTTATTGTAAATTAGTTATTATTTATAAGTAAGTGATAAAGCCAGAGACTCTCCAAATACTGTGTTTCTCATTACAAGATGTGCTTATTAAACAAAAGAACAGAATCACTTGAAAATATTTCCATGTGGTTTTGAAGATTAATTAATGACAAGTGGATGCCCACTGTAGACTAGAATTTGCTTCTATCTGTGATTGAAATCCAGGACACACTGGTCTAATTAACAATTCATCAGAAGCCCAGCATCTATGGATGTATTGTACAACCACACAGAAACAGATAAAGAGCCAGTAGCCAGAGAGCCTTCCCAATGAATTTCAAGGTGCTTTCCGTTTTTTTTATAAATGTTCTAGAATATGTAGAAGGATTTTGTTTGCTACATTTCCTGCTCATTGAGAAAATCTATGAGAAAATGAAGGATTACATTTCCTTATCACTTTAATAATTCTACTCCCTTCGATATAACAAAAATTTGTTGAGCATGAGTTATCTTATCCCTTTATACTGTTATATCAAATTTTTATGTATATCTTGTAATGTTTAACTTTTTCATGAATGTATTCTGTGACTTCTCAGCTAGATGATTCTTTTAATGACAGCTATTACAAAATATTTTTGAATGTTAGATACTTCTAGGATATAAAGGTATAGGGTTTAACACAATATAGCATATGTATTCACATATGCATAAATACATATATTCATAGTGCTTACTGTCTATAAACATAAAATGATGCAATAGATAGTCTGAATATGTATAAAACTGAAAGCATGGCTTAATGGAAAGTGTCACCATTAATCCTGCAAAACAACACTGATGCATTTAAATGTCTTATTCTAGGTAATAAAAATAAATAATATAGAAAAATATCAGAAGGCAGCCACTTTCTTTACCCACTTTCTCGGATTTATTTTCTATAGTTTGAATAATGATGATCAAAATACTGAACATTGCATTGTAGCATAGAGATGTTACAAAGTCAGCTCACAAAGTCTTAAGAGGTAAAATTAAAGGCAGCATAAATCAACAAATGGTCTACAATTTGTATCATTCTTGACTGAAATATTTTGAAAGTAGAATTTGCTTAATTAAAATAGATGCAGGTAGGAAAGACTGCTTCTTTCCTTCCAAATCATGAAGCCAAATGGCATCTCAATCCAGCCTTTTTTAACATCAAAGGTAAAGCCACTCTTCCCAGACTCATGCAATTACAGAATGCTTAGTAAAACTATCTGTGTTAACATTTGGGAAGTGTATGATGTAATCACTTTTGGACCCAAAGAGAGAAATATAGGCAATATTTCAAAATTGTCTTTTTAAATAAAGTAGACATTATGGAGTCAGTTAGTAGCCTGATGTAAGGGAAACTTCCGCGAAGTCTACAAAGATGGCCCCAGCCAAGACTCCTGGCAGTAGTGGCATAGCCTGAACTGACCATCCCCTGTGATCTGATTGGTGACTACCCGGGTTGTCATTCCAAGATTCTTCATCCAATAACTGATGCAGACAAATTCAGAGACCCATGGCCAAACATTGGGCCACACTCGGGGAGTCCTGCTGAGGAGAGGAAGGAGGATGTATAAGAAACGGGGTGGGGTGGCCGGGAGTCAGGAACATCGTAGGAGCAAACACAGAAACCACTAGCCTGGCTCATGGGAACTCACAGAGTTCAAACCAACAACCAGGGAGCCTGGATGGGACCAACCTATGCAGTCTGCCTATGTGTGGTACTGTGTAGTTTGGTCTACACGTGGGACTCCCGGGATTGAGCATCGGTTGTTGCGGGGGCTTTGTCTGGCTCTTGGGAACCTATTCTTCATGCTGGATTGCCTTACCCAGACTGGATATGGGGGGAGGTACTTGACATGCCATGCTTCGATGAAGCACATGGGAGGCCTGAACCTTTCTGAGTGAATACACAGGAAGGGTGGATTGAGGAGGAGGCATAGTGGAGGAGAGGAGAGAGAGCGGGAGTAGAGACAGGAGAAGATGCTGTGGTCAGAATATTTAATTAATTAATTAATTAATAAAAAACAAAAAGATAAACATAGCCAAAAACAATAAAATAAAATGGGTAAAATTTTCAATAACACGGGAAATATAAAAAATTGGAAATACTGAATTTTAAAACAAGTTTGCCTGTCACTGTCCTGTAGTTTTAAAAAATATTATCAAAATAAGAAAAATGCTTTCAAATACTTATAGCAAATGTTATACATACTATTCCTCTGAGATTGCTAATAGTAGTTAAATGTCTATCAACACTACACTCTCATTATGTACACACAAGCTATCTCAATATTTAATGTATATTGATTATATATAAATACTGATATTATAAACAATATCAATATGTAAATTACATACTATTTTGGCATCTAAAATGTAAAGAAAAACAAAACTTTCATTATCTTCTTTCTTTACCAAGAATATAAAACAAAGGCACACAAAATCAATGCAAAACATAATTTTTCTTTGATATGTCACAAATAAACAGAAAGTATTCAACTTCTCTATAATCTTAAAATAATTGGAAGCTTGAATTCTTTTTTTTTGTTTGTTTGTTTGTTTTTCGAGACAGGGTTTCTCTGTGTAGCTTTGCGCCTTTCCTGGAACTCGCTTTGGAGACCAGGCTGGCCTCGAACTCACAGAGATCCGCCTGCCTCTGCCTCCCAAGTGCTGGGATTAAAGGCGTGCGCCACCACCGCCCGGCTTGGAAGCTTGAATTCTTAAAAATATCACTAACAATAGCAACTAAAATGTAGTTTGTAATAAAATTAAATGTATGTAAACATCACTGAACTAAAAAGAACAAAATTTTACTGGAAATTTTATTTTCAATTCTCAGATCTGGGACAGACTATGTTCATGGACTTACACAAATAATGATGAAAAACTAAGTTCTCTGCAGTGTAGTCTTGGGAACAAAAAATAGACTTTTTTATTAGATCAATGATTCTAATATAATCACACCACATGATATTTCAATTTAGATATTGTTTTACAGAATCAAGAATAGATACAGATCATATGAGAAAAGACAAATTTGAGAGATTCACTTAGCTAAGCACAATGGTGAAAAATCATACCACATAGGTAAAGTTTTAATTTATGAATGCTCAATGGATAACTGAGAAAAGAGCTGAATAGTGACAGGAAAATTAGATAAGTTATGAAAAATATAAACCTGTTAATTCACACACACACACACACACACACACACACACACAGGCTGCTCATATTCCTTTAAAACATCACCAAAACTTTTAACATTCATCAAAGTAGAATAAATGAAAGCATACCTAAAATTAAAAAAAAAACAACTTTTTCTTCTTTATTGAAACACACACAGGGGTCTGGAGAGATGGCTCAGAGGTTAAGAGCACTGGCTGTTCTGCCAGAGGTCCTGAGTTCAATTCCCAGCAACCACATGGTGGCTCACAGCCATCTGTAATAAGGTTTGGCTCCCTCTTCTGGCCTGTGGAGACACATGCAAACAGAACACCGTATGCATAATAAATAAATAAATCTTAAAAAAAAACACATAGGAGATAAAATGATCATTCACAGTTTAGAAAATGGAAAAAATGTGCTCTCATATGTATAGATATGATTTTCTAAATTAATTTTTCTAATATTTTTCTAAATTTATAACCAGTAACTACAAACCAATGCACTTACATTGAAATATTGCTAAATCAACACAGAATGAAAAGGAAAGAAACCCAACTTTTAATGGGAACTATAGCTGAAGAAAGCTTAATATAAATGACTAACAAAGTGGGAAAATACACATGAATAAGTAATATAAATAAAAATTACAATATGCTCTATAAGAATTACTGAAACAAATAAAAATAAAACTGATAATGAAAATACCATCAACACCATGGACCTTTAGTGGTTCTCCTTCCTCCTATGAGGTAAGAGAGCTATACACTGCAGCTGGTTTTGGTATTTGAAAGTATGTGGTATGGTCCACACAACCAATATATCCATATTGAGTCAGCCCTCCTGCTCACAGAAATGAATGCATATGTTCATCAAAATGCCTGCATTAGAATTTCATAGAAGTATATTCTTTAAAAATCCTTGAATTAGACATTTCTCAATTTTCTATTAACAATGAAGTAAATAAGTATACTAACATATTTTGCTAAGTAAAATACAGTCAGTACTCTGCATCTGTGGGTTCTATATCTGAGGTTTCAACCAACAAAACAAAACTAATTGAAAAGTAGCCTCTGTGTTGAAAAAAATATATTTTCTTGTCATTACATTATAAACAATGTAGTAACTATATACTTAGAAATAGTAACTATTTACTTAGAATTTGCATTGTGCTATGTACTGTAGGCAATCCAGAGATGGGGACGTTGTTTGCAAACAGCTTGCCATTTTCTATAATTTATTCAAGGATTTTGGTGTATTCATGGGTCTTAGAAATAATCCCTCACAGATGCTAAGAGACTGGCTTTATAGTAAAAGAGGGGCTTACATATGACATGAAGCAAGAAAGATGAAATTCATAAGTGAAAAAGGAAGAGACAAGTTCAAAACTGGAAATCAATGTATGTTCTTAATTATCAGGATTGCAGTTCCTTCTGGTGCCTGTTATAGGCAGAATATATAGGCTTCTAAGTGAAATGATATTACAGTGAGGTGATGTACACACACCCATTGTCAAACATTTCTTGTATTGTGAACCTGTGATATGTTTCCTCTTCCGTGTGCATTTTATGACTTCACAAACTTCACAAACCAGCCCCATGGGTTTGAGCAGTCCACCTTCACCTCCAAGTGGTCTTTGCTGATGCTTAGCACCTGCTAGCTTTCACTCTGTATCTTACTTCTTGGTCCCTGCAGGAGATACCATCTACTTCCTTAATGTTTTCTTATTTTTCTGTCTTCGTTTTAGTAAATATCAGGGATTATCTTGTAATACTGTTTCTTTAAATACTATGTCCTCCTATTTTTTAAGATTTTTAGGATTTTATATGGAAACAATTTGGATTTTACTCATATTGTATGAATGTTTATAAAGAAATATGCAAGAGCAAATATTTTCAACAGAATCAACAATTTAAATTATGAACATGATTATTTGAGAGTACCTGTTAACCACTGGTAGAGGCAGAAGCATAAGACTTTGATTTTGCTCTGGAACCTAGACAAATTCTCACACTATTTGTAAGTTTTCAGGAAAAGTCCTATAAAGAGAACCATGCATATTTACAATGGATAATGAGAAGATTGTCAGAGGGTCTCCTTCCAGTTCTCCCTGTCCAGCCTGTTCCTTTGGGTCAGTGTCCTCTGAAGAAGTGAGTCTTGTGTCTTCCCGTATGTGTCAGATTTTTTTCATATACTTTGAGAGATTTATCAAATTTGAATTTTTCTCTGCTTGTTCAATTTATCTCAGCCAGAAAATTTATTAATTATACAATATGTGATCTCCAAACACACTGGCTCACAGTGTACTGATGGTGTCACTTCAAATCTTATTTAGAGGGTACTAATGCCATGCATTTTGCCTCCCAGACCATTTTAATTTTCTTCTTGTAGCTTGAAGGAAATTAGTAACTGTATATATGATAATAAAACATTACTCACATACATTATTTTCAACAAGTTAAATTCCATGCCACTCCTCTCAGAGATAACCATATTCTGTAAAAGCATAAAACCAGCATTCAAAATTTCTTTCTTTAAGTATGCTGGTTAGAAATTTAAATATATTATATGCATATATTATGTTTTTCTTGGAGAGCAGGTGTTGTTTAGGAAGTGGAAGAATGATGCCCTTCTGCCAGTGAACCGGCAAATTATTAATTTTAAGTCACAAATGTTCAAATGACTTTATCATCGTGTGTCATTTGTATAGCTAATTTAATCCTTAGCAGATACCTTTTAGATTCTGGCCAGGAAGTAAAGGCTCTATACAGTCTTTTCAGTTTACCTTTGTCAGTTTTATTCCAGCTGCCATCTGTATCAGAGGACTACCTCTTTCCTTAGCTTAAAAACCAGTCACTAGTTACCAGAACACTTTGAATCAACCTCCCTCAGTTACATTTCCTTCTCTTTCATCTTTCTTTCTTCTATTTATCTCTTTCTTTTTCAGTTTCTCTTTTCCTCTCATTTATTTTCTTTCCGTGTTCGAATGTGGTACTGGTGATTGATCACAGGCTCACCAACCAGGCATACACTCTTTCACACAATGATATCCCTTTCCCTCTGCAATGGCTAGTCTGGTTGTCAGCCTGATACAGTAAGGATGAAGGAACCTCAGTTGAGGAACTGCCTTCAACAGATTGATCTGTGGACATGATGAAGGGTATTTTTATTTTATTTAAGATTTTTTCATTATTTTACATACCAACCACAGATTTCTCCCTTTCATGCTTCCTCCCACTAACTTTCTGCATTCCCCCCACCCCCTTATCCACTCCTCCAAAAGGGTAAGGCCTCCCATGGGGAGTCAGCAAAGCCTGCTATATTTGGTTGAGGCAGGATTAAGCCCTTCCCTCCTGTATCAAGGCTGAACAATGAGCTCCCACTGTCAGGGGCCCTCAAACAGACAAATTTGCACAACTGTCTCCCACATGCAGAGGACCTATTCTCGTCCCATGCGGGTTCAACAGTTGTTGATCTAAAGCTCATGAGTTCCTAGGAACTTGGTTCAGTTGTCACTGTAGATTTCCCCATCATGATGTTGACTACTCTTGCTCATAGAATCCCTCTTCTCTCTCTTCGACTGGACTCCCAGAACTCAGCCTGGTGCTTGGCTGTGGGTCTCTGCATCTGCTTCCATTAGTTACTGGATGAAGGCTCTAGGATGACAGTTAGGGTGTTCACTGATCTGATTCCCGGGGTAAGCCAGTTCAGGCACTCTTTCCACTATTGCTAGTAGTCTAAGCTGGGGTCATCCTTGTGGGTTCCTGGGAATTTCTCTAACACCAGGTTTCTCACTAAACCCATAGTGTCTCCCTCTATCAAGGTATTTTTTTTAAATGCTACTTAAAATGAGAGGGTCTGTCCCATCTTTACAAACACCATCTCCAGGCAAGTGGGTCTGGGTTGTATAAGGAAGGGAGCTGAAAGTGCAGCTAGAACAGTGAGACAGTAAGTAGTGCTCTACCCTGATATCTGCAGTTTCTGCCTCCAGGAGCTTTTGCCCCAGCTTTGCTTTGTGACGAGCCATAACCTGTAAATTGAAGTAACTCTGTTAATCCCCAAAGTGCTTTTGTTAATGGTGCTTATTTTGCCTCCACCCCTTATAGGCCATAAAGCTTTGTGTGTGGGATAGAAGGATGGTATACTTTGTTCAACAGTATCTGATCATTAGAATTGGAATTACACGTGGTTGCAAGCCACCAAGCAGGTGCTGAGAATTGCATGTGGATCATTAGAAGAGAAGACAGAGCTCTGCTGAACTGTCTTCCCACCTCCTTTCTGCATTTTCTTTGATTTTGAGTGGGTGGTATTCTTACCTCATTCGTCTCACTCAGGACATACTGAGTTAAGTGAATGAATAGTGAAGCCAGTAAACTATGGACATCTGTCAGTATACTAATCTCCATGTCCAGGTTCACAGGTAAGAAGCTGTATTGGTTACTTTTACTGTTATTGCAATAAAATAGCCAGAGTTATCAAATTACTGAAACATGTTGGTTTACGGTTCTAGGGTAAATAGGAGAATGGGGAGTCATCTACATTTACGGAGTTAATATTTCACAATGCAAGCAGAATTATGGACATAGCTATTGCTATGCTTTGTGTGTGGGATAGAAGGATGATATTACGGTCACATGATATTATGAATGTGTATAATTAACTTAAATTTATATTTAATACTTAAATATTGTATTAATATTTAATACAAAATATCATATTTTGTTTATGCTAACACATTGAAGAAAATTATTACCTGAATCAAAATATGTCCTTTCTATTGATTGCAATGTATGTTGTTCATTCACTTTATCTACTAAGATTCACTTTCCTTTAGCTCTGATCTTTTTGAAAATGAATCATATAGGCACTTAGAACTCATGACTATAATTATTTAGATAAAGTTACATATAGTTTTTGGGTTCATTATAGGAAGGTCACTTAACTACAAAGCTAAGATCCTTCATTATTGCAAGAAAAAATTTAATCACTGTGTTGCATAGAGGAATGGTTTGATGGTCAGATAATTTGAAAAATATCTTAAGGTGTATTTAGAGTAAAAGACTCAGCTTCCATAAAGAATTTTTCAGGGCAGATATCAGGGGAGGTACTCACAGTTATTTCTCAGCACAGTTAAGCTGGACATCATGAAGGATAACATTACCTTTTGATTACAAAAGTAGTTTTGGTGGAGGAACAAAGTGTGTAATTGGCAGAAGTGATCTCTTGAAAATCATAGAAGATGGATGGTTCTCTTTTCAGACATACTCACAGTGGTCACATATAACAAAGCAGGTGATCTGTGCATCACATTTAAATGGAATGAGTTGTTCAATTTATTCAAGCCTGTTTTCCCAGCTAATGATTTACACTGTAAAACCCAACTTCACTCTCTCTCTCTCTCTCTCTCTCTCTCTCTCTCTCTCTCTCTCTCACACACACACACACACACACACACACACACACACACACACACAATTGAAATGACTTTTAAACCAAAGATAAAATCTCATGGATAATTTCCTTTAAGCAGCTTAGCCATATGAATGAATGAATCATGAAACCAGTTTTCCTTGGTGATTTTTAGCCTCCAGAATCTCAATGCATCATATACTGAGGCACAGCTTTCAAATGAAATAAAACTCAACAACTTTCTCTGGAACAAAATCTCCACCTTGAGGTTAGACAACTGTGAACACACTGGGACTCCCCATCTTTAAGAAGTGTCTGTGCCCAAGCAGTTTTTAAATCTACAAAACCATTCACTTTGTGAAGGAATCCAGTGTGGTAAGAAGTTTTCAAAAGTACTCAGCACACTATGCTCCCCTTCCAATTAGTTTTCTAAGCTTGCCATAAAAAAGTTTCACATACTTGGTGCCTTAAAGGACAAAAATTATCCCATGGTTTCAGCACATCAAAACAAATCCCACAAGTAAATCTGAAAGGAAAGAACCTCCACTGAGAAAACACCTTCATAAGATTCAATTGTAAGACATTGCAAGACATTTTCTTAATTAGTGATTGATGAGGAGGACCAAGCCCATTGTGTATTGTGCCACCCCTGGGCTAGTGGTCCTGGGTTCTATAAGAAAGCATATTGAGCAACCTATGGAGAGCAAGCCAGTAAGCAGCAGTCTTCCACAACCTCTGTATTAGCTCTTGCCTCAAGGTTCCTGTCCTGTTTGGGTCTATGTCCCTACTTCCTTCAATGATGAGTAGCAATATGGAAGTATAAGTCAAATAAATCCTTTCCTCCTCAACTTGCTTGTTTGCCATGGTGTTTAATTGCAGCAACAGAATCCCTAACTAAGACAACATGTCTTTCCTTCTAAGGTAAGATAAAATTTAAGCAATAAAACATATTCAGCCATCCTTTCTTGATTAAATTTAAGTCTAAATAAACAAACAAGAGTTCAAGCCTCAAATTCAGTTCAAAATAATTAATAATGGAAAATGGCCATCTAATCTACATAGAACCAGGTATATACATGAGAGTTGGATACTTCTACTAATCTTGTCATGACGCAACTTCATCTTTTCCTGTGCTGCTTGGCTTGCTTACTTTGTTCTCTGCTTCTTTCTCAATGTATTGCATAGTTGTTTACAGAAGAGGGCCTCATGGTGTGACACTGTCATTCCTAGCCCTGGCACTTCATTGAGATTACCAATACTGAGGGCCCAGCAGAATGGCTCAGATGGAGCTTCACATGTACCAAGTGAAAACTGTCACAGATAACATTTGTTCTCTTGAAAAGTTTTACTATGGAGTTTTTTGAGAACTGAATACCAAAAAGGCATGGATTGTAAAAGTGAACCCAGAATTATTGTGAAGAATGGGACTGTGTTATAATTGGCTCCTTTGAAAACATAGGAGTTAGACTGCCTCTTGTGTAAAGTACATAAGACATTTCACAATGACACTGAGGCATTCCAGGGATGAAAGAGATGAGAATGCCTGTTTGTTTAGTGCCACAGAAATATTTCATGATCACTGCTGGAATAATAATGCTAGTGTTTATGTGATACTAAACATGGGTAGAGCAAATTTTAAAACAAAAATAACATTGCAAACCCATTTTGGTAATGGCTTTCTTTATTTGTGTGGGTGTACAAAACCAATACATGCCTTGAAAACTAACACCCTAGCAAAATGACTCTTAGTCCCAATGTGGGCCAGGCATTTCTGAATGTTTTGATAGCAAGAATAACCATATTATCAATATTATAATCTATAAAGTTGATGGTCATTTGTTTAAAGCTTACTGTTTCCGTGCAGCACACTAAATAATGCATTGTCTATATTGAGCCTCATGGAGCTAGAATAGACTTCATTATTCTCATTTCATAAATGATGGACTTAAGGATCATATAAATTATAGACTTATGCAAGTCCACACAGCTATGAAGAAAAGAATAAAGTCTATGAATGCATGAGACTTGGGATCATGCACCTGTGTCTGTAATACACTGGTTCCCATCCAGATCCATTGATTTTGAATTCTGTGGGACCATGAACCATCTCCACAATCTACGCCTTATTTCTGTGTTGCAGGTGACCTTGTGGGTGTCAGTTCAAGATCCCTGCCTGTAATGCTGGTAGTGTGTAAGATGAGGGCATTTGCATTCTCTAGCTAGTGCCCTGTAAGTTATATGGCTTGTGATGGAGCTAATCTTGGGGGAAACTTTCAAGTGAGTCTCCTTGTTCTTGACTAACAATGCTCTTCTTGTAATGTACCAGGGAGGAATTTAATCATCAGGCAATCATATATGAAACACCAAATTACACACACACACACACACACACACACACACACACACACGAATGCTTTGAGAAGTGACATATACTATATGTCAGAATTGAATCTACAGTGTGTTTTGCATTGCTGTCTTGCCAGCTTGCCTTTTTCAAAGATGTAGTCATTGCATAGAGACAGAGACAAATGTCATCTGTTATTACAAGACTTAGTGAACTTCCAGACTCTTTACTTCTGAAGTGTCTGAGTTCAAATTAGTCTTGGTCCACATGTCTGTAAAGAGTCCACATGATGGGTACTCTACCTTCTAACACTGGCTTAATTACCATTCTGTTTTTCTAAGGTCTAAATAAATGCATTCTTCCTCTCTGCACTATCCTTCCAGTTTCTCCATCAGATGACTTCTCAATTACTCTTTTTTTTTTTGACAGATTAATGAAGATACAGCTCCAAGAGCTATACACAGTGTGATGGTTGGAAGTCAGGACACTGGACCTCTTTTGGCTGCTCTGTGAATATATAAAGAAAAGACTCATATCCAGGTCCTATTGTACACAATATCATAGCTCATTATTGAGTAACTCCCAAAGAGAGACGGGATGACCTATCACTTATACTTGTGGCACATGGGTCTTCTTTTCTTATTTTTTGGCTTTAGGCTAGAACACATATTAATGGGCCTCCCAGTAGTATCTCCACATGTATGTTTCTGTGTATTTTCTCCACATGTGTTTCCATTGTTTTTCTTCCCCACTGCCTTCCTCTGGAGCACACAGGTTTTTTAAATTTGACAACATGTCTCAAGAAAGACAGCTAGATACTATGTATTTCCCACTATACAATTAACTCTCATGTTACATGAGGACATCTATTAATTAAAAGTATGGTGGTATTTTATTTGTACTGAAATGTGATTTTATTTGTATGTTAATAAATAAAGTTGCCTGGGGGTCAGAGCTAATAGCAAGCCGTAGCAGAGCTGGGCGTTCATGGCGCACACCTTTAATCCCAGCACTTGGTAGGCAGAGCTGTGGTGGTATTTTACTTGTACTGAAATGTGATTTTAATTGTATGTTAATAAATAAAGTTGTCTGGGGGTCAGAGCTATTAGAGTCATAGCAAGTGCATGGCGTCGGTGGCGCACACCTTTAAAGACCTGGAGGGCGGTACATTCAGGCAGTGACGAGGCAGTCACATGTTTGGGTTTACAACCAATGACAAGGCAGAACAGGAAGACTTTAAAGACAGACACACAGGAAGTAGGTCCTTTTCGGAGAGCTCTCTTGGCTGGAGAGGATCCCTGAATCAGGAAGGGTGAGGCTCTTAGCTCTGACCTCTTGGCTTTCTTCTCTGAATTGGCTCTGTGTTTCTTATTTTATAAGACCATTGGTTACATCTACACAGAGCTAGGTAGATCTCTGTGTGTTCAAGGATATAGCCAACAGACAGTGACGAGGCAGTCATGTGATTGGTTTTACAACCAATGAGAAGGCAGAACAGAAAGTCTTTATAAAGACAAACAGACAGAAAGTAGGTCTCTTTCGGAGAGGTCTCTTGGCTGAAGAGGCTAGCTGTAGCAGACGGATAAGGCTTTTAGCTCTGATCTCTTGGCTTTCTTCTTTGCATTGGTTCTGTGTTTCTTACTTAATAAGACGGTTGGTTACATCTACATAAAAGATTGTATGTTGTATCGTAAAGTGTTAGATTCATAGGAGACTTTGGGTGATAGCTACTTCAGCAATTGCTATCCCAAATTTTACCATAAACTGAGATCTTGTTGGGTAGCTGGCTGGAAAAGTGTTCAAGTTCTCACCTTATGGAATTTTTGTCTTGGACTTTCCACCTGCTAATAAGTGCAATTCATCAACAAGTCAGTGCTCACTTGAAGATGAGACACTCCCCAAAGACCCATTTATGGGGTAAACATTGCAAATTTTTAATGTTGAAAGTTTGCTTCTTGCATAAGATAGTTGTAAGTTTAAAATACCCTCTACACACCAGTGTGACAGGTATGACCAATAAGAATCATAGATAAACACTAAGAATCAGTGCTGCTTGGCCCAGGCTGTGGAGCCCTGTGAGTCAGCTTTCTGTTAGAGCTGTAAAAGAAGCCTCAGTTAAAAGCATCAGCCCTTCCATTCATCTAGTCAATAACAAATTTTCTAAAATCATAGAGGGGCATTATTTTCATGTTTTATGAGCTCATATCACATTTAAGTTTATAATGAATAAAAACAACTGAACAGTCAGAGAGAAATTCAGAGATGACCCAGTTGGAGTTGGCTTGTGGCACATAATTTGACTCACTGGTGGGAATGGAACAACCAGTAACAGAAGAGATGGTGTGAAAATTTGGATCAGAAACAAACATACTTCTGATGGTGCTGCTACTCTGAACTGACACTGATCTGACTTCAGAGGTCATTTGCATGTCCTTTCACTTTTGGGGGAAGTAGAAAAATACCAAATAAAAATAAACTTCAGCTTTGTGTTTTATATGTTCAGGATCCTTCATGGGGAATTTTGGAGATGTCAAGGTAAGCAATATCATTAAAGATGTTATCTTTGATATTCACATAACTCTGCTGTGCAATAATTTTTTCATATCATCTGAAATGACCCAAAACTTCTGAATGGAATTCTTCCATCAAAAAATTGTATCTTAATAGAATAAAGTTAGGTACAGGAGCACAATGGAGAGTTAGAGGGAGTCTAGAGTCATCCAGCACACACTACAGATTTTCAAAGATGCAAAACTCCAGGTTTCCTATGAATTATAGCAACACATCAACATATCATCATGTAAATGAGGATGAAGGATGGAGATTTAACCTAAGGAAGGGGGGGTGCACATCTTAGCTTTCTAGGTGCATGGTCCAGCCCAATAGCAGCTTTCCTGATTCTCAGCATCTCCAGGAAAGAAGCCCTGACCACTCAAAAAGGGGCACTTGGAAAACAGGTCCACAACCACTAGCTCTTGGTACAATCCTAAAACACATTTGAAAGTCTGGAGCCAGTGAGTGAATTTTACTGAGCACTGGGACAAGACACAAACAGAAAGCCTTAGGATGAACATCACATAGAATTTGAAGTTAGATGTTCAGGTGTTGGGCATATCTATTACTGGTTGGGAAGTTTTTCTCTTTTTTTTACTCCAAGGAATTGAGAATCCATAGCAACCAGACAGTCAGTGATCTAGCGTGTGTCTGAAGTGAGCAGCGACAGATCAGAGCTCCTGCAATGACCCCTGAGCCTACCTAGAGACAAAACCACACAACAACACAAGATTTACAAAATATTAGTTCCACAAAGTATTGCAGGGCAAGTTTTTAATTTGTTTTGGTTGAGAGATAATCATATTTTTTTTATCCCTCACTTGTATTTATGCTCTGTAGCACACCTGACATTTACAGACAAGAAAGAAAGGCAGTTCTCTCAAAGCCAGTGCACATCTCTAAATACAGCAGGTGTCTCTAAGAAATGAATTTTCCATGAAGCAAATAACTATCCCCACCCTCCATTTTCATTAGACAGAAAAAATGTCTCCTATTCTGTTTTACTTGAACAAGAGAATGTTTCATTCAGAGAAAACAGATTATTTTATTTGAGAGGTATCTTTTAGCCTAGAAGCAAAATTGAATTGTAAGAGAGCATAAAATCGGGTGCTCTGTAAGCCACCTTTAAAATGTTGGCAGTTCTACACAAGTTTATAGAAGACTGAAGCACAGCACAGTGGGAAATTTCAGATATATCTGCCCAAATTCAGTCTAGATCCCAGTTTAATTAAAAAGAGGAGACTGATATAAATCCCCTAAAATTATTCTAGTGCCCTTGAAGGTCTGTGAGCCCATGAAACTGTATGTTGGTACAGGGTGGCATATTATAAAGAAAGCACTTCGGTAGAAATGTTAGCGCTCTAACAGGTCTTTCAGTGTGAGTAGAAGTGTTGCTGAGAAAGTAATATGATCTACTAATGACGCAATGTCTTTCAAAATTTGAAATCCATTATTTATGTATATATGATAATTAAGTTAAAGCATATAACATAAATGTGTGCATATCACAGTTCTTCGTTAAGTTTTCTTCATATCATTTTCTCATTAGTACTAAATGGGCTTATGTATTCCCTCCTTTATGGGTGACAGAGCCTCTCTGTATTGCTCTTATTTGATTTATTTTATTGACATAGCTATCTTTGGTTCATCATTCTACCTCTTTAGACTTTTATTCATCCACTAGTGAAAAACAGATATGAGGGAGATCCATCATGCAATTTTGGGTTCTGTGTTTAACCACTGGACAATGGTTTGTCTATGATCTGTTAAAAAAAAATTAGGTACTGTGTTCTTGAAGCATTTCTTTGTGTACCTTAGACTCTTAACTAAATCAAGGGAGGCAATGACAATAGATCCCTGCCTGGATATTCAGGTTAGGGCTCTCTAGTGATCTTCTGACTCACTTTGATTTTCGGTGGGAACTCAGGCCACCTAGTGTTACACAGGGGAGAAGCTACCAACTGCCTTCTTGGAATACTGGGTTACATAAAGACAAATAAAACCAGGCTAATGATTCCAGGCTAATATTATTTAGGCTGACCTTTGAATCTCTTCTCCTATAGTAAAGAGTTGGTGCCTCAAAGGAGTTAAAGGAGAACCAAGAAGGATTCTTCTGGAGCTTCAAGGTACCACTGTGAAGACACCATGAGGACAAAAAAGCAACTTGCTCCTCTCATCACTGCTGACATGAACTTCAGTTTGAAGAACTCTCTGCTTAACTTTTCTCCCGATAGCTCCCTGCAAAATCCAGTAAGTACTGCATTCTGCACAGTGCCTCCAAGTGTTACCACCGGTTTATTGTTGATCCCTCCAACCTGAGATCCCCTGCTGAAGCAGAGTTGGGATTTCCCCATGACAGCTGCATTACATGTGTCCTCTTAGAAATTACATTTTGGCATTAATATCCTAAATCTTCTGAGGCATAATTGGTTAGAAACTTAATCAGTGTTAATTTCCCCAGCTTATCTCGGGCTTGTCTATGGAATCTTTTCTTTCTAATCTGTCATTTTCCAAGCCCTAAAGCTACAAAGACCTCTGGAGACACGTGGAAGTAACTTGAAAGCACATAATTTCCAAGATTTCCTAAAAACAGTGTGGCTGAAATTATGATTTTCTAATTTTTCATTTGGGTGGTGTGTTTCCCTATTATGAGTTATTGTTTTTCTCACCCTGTCTTTCTCTGGGTTAGGGAAAAAAAAACAACATACAATAATCTCCAAATTCGTTTCCTTTCAACCTCCCTAAGATTGTGTGTGCATATGTCTATCTGTCTGTGTCTATGTCTTTGTGTGTTTATATAGAAGTTTCTTATATTCTGACTCTGTATAACAGAGAACATGGAGTAGAAAGTAATCTACTGTCACTAATACTCCAACCATGTTAGCCTGTCCATTTCTTGTAATAGCAGATATATTCAGTAGTGATTTTCTTGTCATATCTATGAGAAGATTAAAATGAAACATGTAAAGCTGAATTCAGAAAAAAGTAACTAAAGCTGGGAGAGGTGGCTCATGCCTGTAACGACATTCTCAGGAGACTGAAGGCGGGCGGTGGTGGGCGCACGCCTTTAATCCCAGCACTCGGGAGGCAGAGCCAGGCGGATCTCTGGTGAGTTCGAGGCCAGCCTGGGCTACCAAGTGAGTTCCAGGAAAAGGCGCAAAGCTACACAGAGAAACCCTGTCTCGAAAAACCAAAAAAAAAAAAAAAAAAAAAAAAAAAAAAAAAAATCTAGCCTGGGCTACATATTTAGTTCCAATCCTAACCAGACTAGTGCAAAACTGTCTCACAAAATCACAACGAGCATACAAACAAAAATGCTAAATTGTTTTAAGTAACAGAGAAATTGAGACAGAATACAGATTTTAAAACAAAAAAATGGAAAATTGAGATAAGAATTTAGCTTTTTAAACTACATTTTAAAATATGAGACTTAGAGAATATTCCCAGTACTTCAAACATTATTTTTAGTACAAAATAAACTAAGTAATGGAATCAAAGTTTCAGAATTGGCCACGCTGAAACTGATTTTTAAGTTAGTGCTTAAAATGAGGGAGGGGGCAGGAGAAGGGAAGGGAGAGAGAACCAGGACTGGTATGTAAAAACAAAACAAAACAAAACAAAACAAAACAAAAAAACACAAAAAAACCCCTTTTTTTAAAATAAACAGATTAATTTTTTTTAAATGTAAGTTAAATAAGGGAGTAGAGGCAGCAGTGACTGACAATCTCCCATAGAAGCATCTTAAAGCTATGTGTGTGTGTGTGTGTGTGTGTGTGTGTGTGTGTGTGTGTGTGTGTGTATGTGTATATATACATTTGTGTGTGTATGTATGTATGTATGTATATACTTCTTTGTATTAATTTTCTTAGAGAGGGTCTTGCTCTATAGAGCAAGACTGGCCTAGATTCCACATTGTATAACATGCTTACTTGGAACTTGTGGCAATCCTCCTGCTTCAGCTTTTCAAGTTCCAGGAAACCCAGGTACTAGCCACCAAAATCTGCTACCAGAGACTTTTAAAGATAGTTCTCCTGTTTGGAAATCATGACTAGAGAATCTGCATGCAAAACAAGAGTGTCTAGGTGGTTTATTCCAGCCTACAGCTTAAGCCTTTCACATAGCAAATTAAGATTGTCAGTGATGAAAATGTACACCTTAAAATAAAATCTTTATTTTCCCTTGAAGTTTAAAAGCTGCTCCAATTCTGTTGGATATAAGAACTTGGTGGAAAGCAATCTTTTCTGCAACAAACAGAATAGCTAAATGTGCATGACACCTTTTATTGGTCTGAATTCTTGAGGAGAAAGTAGGAATTATATATCAATACATAAACATATTTTTACAAAAACTCCACAGAATAGAAGCCACCCTCTGTGAAGACTCTCAGGACACCCATATGGAGTCTTTTACCAGGGTTCCTGGAGACAATGTTTGAGTTATTGAATCTCACCGCATCTGGGAAGTATGTAGTAAGAGGAATTACATTTCTGTTCCTAGAGAGCCAGAGTTCCCCTATGTCATTACTCCCTTATCCTGTTACTAAAGGGCCAGTGTTACCCAAGCTGCTATTTCCCCTACCCACAGTCGTGCCTTGGGAGTTGTTTGTGTGTATACTGTTGTTTCCAACTGTATCTTCAGGTCAGACAGCTTTCTACACCATTTAAAGATTCTACTATAATCTAAAGCAGTGGTTCTTAATATTCTTAATGCCGTGAGCCTCTAATACAGTACCTCACATTGCCGTAACTCCCAACCATAAAATTATTTTTGTTGCTACTTCACAATGGTAGATTTGCTACTGTTATTAATTGTGATATAAATATCTGATATGCAGGATATCTGATATGCAGGATATCTGATATGCAGGGTATCTGATATGTGACTTCTGTGAAAGAGCCATTCAACCCCCAAAGTGGTCACAACCCACAGGTTGAGAACCACCCCTCTAAAGTCTCCTGTTTGACTTCAAATAGACAACTCTTCAGAAGACAAGCACTTTTACACACACACACACACACACACACACACACACACTCACCTTCATCTCTTAACCCTTAGTAGAAGACCCACACTAAAGCAGATTCATTGATTTACTGAGGACAGGAAGAAATGCACATGAACAGGGGAGCAGACCATGGTTTCATATTTTAACTAATTATAACCTCATCGATTTCTTTCTTCTGTCTCTTTCTTTCATTTTTCTGAGACAAGAGTTCACACTGTAGTAAAGCTTGCTTTAACTTCCTAGTTAGCCCAAGCTAGCCTCAAACTCACAACAACCTTCTTGCTTCAACATCTCATTTATAGGCATGAGCTGTAAGGTCACAAACTTTTTCAAATGTATCATATAGATGCAGATTCATCCATATCTAGCCAATGTTTATAATACATATTGTAGCTAGAGTTTTCCTGCCTGGCCCACAGTCAGGACAAATCTCTCTCACCTGCCAGTCCCACAGCCACTCAGACCCAACCAAGTAAACACAGAGACTTATATTGGTTACAAACTGTATGGCTGTGGCAGGCTTCTTGATAACTGTGCTTATGTCTTAAATTAATCCATTTCCATAAATCTATACCTTGCCACGTGGCTCGTGGCTTACCGACATCTTCACATGCTGTTTGTCATCACGGCGGCTGGCAGTGTCTCTGACTCAGCCTTCCACTTCCCAGCTTTTTTCTCCTCCTTGTCCCGCCTGTAGTTCCTGCCTGGCCACTGGCCAAACAGTGATTTATTTATTGACCAATCAGCAACACACGTGACATACAGACCATCCCACAGCAACATATGGATCACTTAATACTTTGCTGGATAAATTTATGTCTACTTGGTACAGGCTAGAGTCATGTGAGCAAAGGGAACTTATAAAATGCCCCCATAAGACAGGGCTGCAGACAAGTTCATATAGTGTTTTCTTAATTAGTGATTGATGGGAGAGGTCCCAAGCTATTTTGGGTGGGACCATCCCTGGGCTGGTGATCCTGGGTTCTATAAGAAAGCAGGCTAAGCAAGTCATGGAGAACAAGCCAGAAAGCAGCACTCCTGCAGGGCCTTTGCATCAGCTCCTGCCTCCAGGTTCCTGCCCTGTTTGAGTTCCTGTCCTGACTTTCTTCAGTGAAGGACTACAGTGTGAAAGTGTGAGCCAAATAAACCCTTTCCTTCCCAAGCTGCTTTTGGTCATGGTGTTTCATTACAGCCATAGAAAGCCTAACTAAGATACACACATAGAATGTACACTATGATTTTTTTTTTGTTTTGGTCATAAATAATTTTTGCTTCTTGTTTTCTTTTATGTACTTGAAACATTTGAGTTTATATTTTTTCACTGCTTTGAAGTATTGTATTTTAAACATATTGTTTATTCAGTGTTCCCTTGTTCTTCAGTTTCTCTTTCCACTGATTCAGTTACCTGCCCACAACAATGGCTTGAAACCATTGGAGGGCAATCGTGAGAATAAGTAACTCCTGGTTATAAAGCGGCAGTGTTCTGAGTAGCACAATGAAGTTTTGTAAGAAGAATGATGCATTTCTTACATTCCTGTTGTTGTTGCTGTGACAGAACTCCAAGGCAACATATAAATGAGTTTACTTGTGCTTCTGGGTCCAAAGAAACGAGTCTGTTATTGCAGGGAGGCAGGCATGGCAGCAGGCACAAGAAGCACAGAACTCATATCTACAATTTTAAGTACAAATCAGAGACAGGGAGTTAAAGAGAGCAAGAGTTTTTAAGTTTTCAAAGCCTATCTCCAGTGGCATTCTTCCTCCATCAAAGCTACACCTTCTAATCCATCCCCCCCAAAAAGCAACTATCTGGGGACCAAGTGCACAAATGCTGAAGACTATCGGGGAATTTTTCAATAAAGTCATTACAGGGGATCTCACTTACAGGTATGTATCTGTTCCATATAGGCTACTTACCAGGTAGTCAATTGGTTGTCATCTAGGTTATTTCATTAAATGTCATGTCATCAAAATAAATTTGTTCAGCTCCTCCATATTTTGCTTAACAACAAAGCACAAACATACTGATTATGATATGTCCAGTTTATTATAATTATATTATCCTTTCTAATCTCTTATTGTGCCTGCTGTACCTACTCAACCTGATCATAAGTCTGACTATATTGAGGAAAATAGAAAACTGGATTTGTTACCATGCATTGTTTCACATATTCAAGATGCATATTTCAGAGGGAGTTGTCATGAGACCACAGTTTTATGGTGGAGAAGAGTATGATATTATAAAAATAGATATTTGGATTTTGTCTCCTAGTTGATTGCAAGTATCAAACTGATGCTAAACAAAGTTTCTCTACTAAGAGATGTTTTAGATATTGATATTATGTATTATTGGACCATGGAGTATACATATGGTCAGCCCATCTAGGACTTCTAGACAGTACTTTCTCTTTTTTTTTTTTTTTTTTTTTTTTTTGTTGTTGTTTTTTGTTTTTCGAGACAGGGTTTCTCCGTGTAGCTTTGCGCCTTTCCTGGAACTCCCGTGGTAGCCCAGGCTGGCCTCGAACTCACAGAGATCCGCCTGGCTCTGCCTCCCGAGTGCTGAGATTAAAGGTGTTCATCATCACCGCCCGGCTTAACAATCACTGTTTTAAACATCGATTTCTTCAAGGTCTAAATACTTCCAGAAAACAAGAGTTTCATTCTAATATTTACCTTAGATACAATGACTCTACTAGATTTCCACTACAGAAACAAAAATCTCTCATCCTTCGTGGCCTGTCTCATAGTCCTCCATTGAACTCTGTCCAATGGGGACCGGAAGTCTCCCAAAAAGTACTCTCCGCCACTTCTCTCTAGGGCTGCCCGACCCGACTGCAGGGGCCCACTGTGCAGAGTAGATGGGTGGATGGATGGATGGGTGGGTAACGTGGGTGCTGATGCTTGGAGAAAAGAGCTGACACAACACGGTGAGGTCCTTCCTTGACTCTAACAGAAGAAAGTGTTTCTAGAACCCCAGGAGTACAGAACCGGAAGGAAAGGAGCCTGCTGGACTCGGAGTTGTGCCACATAGCCAGTGAGTGACTGGTGACTACTTCCTAATCACTGCTCATGAAGTCTCAACTCTTCTAGGAACAACCTAGGACTGGGACCATACAACGTGCATCATTGTGAGATCAAAGCAGTAAGGATATTTGTGTTCTCAAAGAAACATATTAACGCACACAAGTGCATTTATAACAGTAGAGAGTGTAACAAGGAAAACGGTCTTATTTTTGTAACACAAACGCCAGGGGAGAGCGCGAACACAGTCCCCCACTACCACAAATTATGCAGTTGAGTTTCCCCGCATTTGGGGAAATCGCAGGGGTCAGCACCTCCAAAGTGCAATGGATAAGCCTCGCCCTGGGAAAACCACCTTCGTGATTGTGGTATCCCCCCGGCCAGGTAAGTATAGACAGTACTTTCAAATGATTATTCAATTTATATTTCTGTGGTCCTTACTTTATGAAATTTGAGCTTTCTAGTGCTTAGCCTTTTGGGCAACAAACAAGAGGATTTATGCCCAACATTTGTGTCTTACAAAGCTGAAAAGCTTCATGGCTGGTTAAATCAATAAGATTTGAGTCACAATGGCCACAACAGATTCCAATTACAATTCACACCTTGAAGTTACTGGGGTGTTTTGTCCATTGTCTAAAATTGACTTTCTCCAGTGGTTAACAGTACTGATCTAATCACTAAATGCGTAAGTCTACCTAACAAAGATGATAATAAATGGCATAGGAATGGTTAATTTATCTAAATGTGGTTTGTGGTAACAGACAGATCATGTTCCTATTCATTAATCACTGGTCTTCCTGTGTCTTAAGAGCATTAATATCTGTCAGATCATGCTGTGGGTTAATGGCCCAACAGGGTGACAATGTGGCTGGCAAGGTTTTTAGATGCTTGTAATTGCAGGTTTTAATTTACTGCCTCTATATGCAGTTTATTAAATGTCAAAATATCACAAAATGAAGTTTAACAAAAAATAAAACTCTGCAGCAATCATGATATGTTTCCAAGAAGACCTTCCATTAGCTGATCTTTTAATTAAGCACTTGCTGCCAAAAATAGCCCACACTGGGTAAATGTGGTTTCTCCTGTCATTTATTTCTCTCCCAACAATTATTTTTCCTTTAAGCATTCCCATGAAAATAGTAATCTCTCAGAGATGACAGACATGCAAAGTTTGATTTCTTTTGCATTCTGTCCATTTGATAAGTAGATCAACCTTAAGTATAACTTTTTATTTAAAGAGATGAGTTTTTAGATGTGACTATTTGTGTTTGTTGCCTATTATTTCTTTAAGCATACACTTTCATTGAGATAAAAACATTTTTGTACAAATGTGAATAATTTATTTGTGTAGCTCAAAGAATTGTATAATGTGATGTGCTTTTTGAACAGAGCATGTACTAATGAATACCATGCTTCTTCACACCTTTAGAAGAGTCCTAGATTCCTCTTTGCCACTGCCTCCAACTCTAACACCCAACTGCACCAGTGTAATAATGTAACTGCCTGCGTTTCAAATATATACAATGCAATGAGTAAGTATTTTGTATATAGGATTAATGAACCTCAGCATCAGCTGTGATAACCCATTCAAGGTCACAGATAAAGTACAGAAATGAGCAGCATAAGTGTATTGTGACATACACTTTCAGTCAGAAAATAATAATAGAAAATTTAGACTACAGTGAGAAAAAAACAGAAAAGCATAAACAGAATCCTCATCTCAATCAAAAATTATATGGACACAACCTGCTTAATATGATTCTTGTGGAGCTTCAGAGCCTATATTAAGGATGAAACTTTTAGAGAAAGTCTTCATGGTAAATTGTTATTCATCAATAATCTGAGTTCCTATCACTTTCAGCTATCTATGCTAGATCCCATAGTTAATGGAAGACAGCCACGTATGAGTTACAAGAAATACCTACACAAACTAGTAAGTCAGAGCTTGGGCAAAAAAGAACCATGTCCTCAAATATCAGGAATATATGTTCTGATCACTGACTACTGATTGTGAACATAAGGCATGCATGTGAAGAGCTGATGACTGCTGTTTTATGTATCCTCTTTGTTGTAATCCATTCTTCCTGGATGAAATAACCCTTACGGGATTTCAAGCATTGGTGCCTTGCCCTTCTCTTTTTCATTTTTACTTTTTTCTTCCATGGAATCCAGTTTTGAAGTCAAGGATTAAAGACTAACCTCACATATGAGTGAAATTCTAAAGTCACTATGTATATCTAGAGGAAGACACTGTCTTTGAGAAAGCTTGAAAATCCTTAAGTTTGAATATCAAGTTGACAAAAATTCCGGCATGAATGGAGGAGGGAAGCTATCTGAGGAACTGACGGAAATTGGCAGCTGCTAGGGGAAGAGTAGACAATTTTCTTCAGGTATGTGTGCACTGTGAAGCTGTAAGTGCTCCAGTAAACAATCCAAACAAACCCGTACACATACAGGAAGCCAGACAGCATTAAATGGACCCAGTGTGTGTGTGTGTGTGTGTGTGTGTGTGTGTGTGTGTGTGTGTGTGTGTGTGTGTGGAGAGAGAGACAGAGAGAAGTATGTATAAATGTATGTGGATAGATAGATGATAGATTAGATAGACAGGTAGATGAAAGAAAGATAGATGATAGATAAATAAATAATAAGAATTTGGAAGGAAAAAGTGATGAGTAGTAATAAGGGATTGTAGGAGGGGAAATGAGGCATGTGATGGGTTTAATGCAAACATAGTACATGCATGTATGAATATTAAATGAAATACTTAAACATTTTTAAACAAAAAATAAATGACATATTTAAAGGGAAGGAGCTAAATTTGCAGACAGCACATCAACAATGTAAAGGTCCAAATTGGTTTTCTTTTTTAAATATAAACTATTATAAAGAACTATAAAACCTGATACATTCCAAAAGGAAATAAATATATGAAATAGAAGTGAAGTCTACAAAAATAACTTCTGGATAATCTATTAGACAAGAACTTTAAAATGAATATATAGCATGATCTCAAAAAAGTACAATAAAATTAGTAAAATCAAAAGTGAAAAGAATATCAAAAAAGAAACTGATACAATCCCCACATGTAACAGATTCTCAATAAAACTGTATGTGAGTTTTTCATGAAAGAAATCTACAGAAACAAAAAACAATGGGATGAAATATTTAAAATAATAAAGGAAAAACACTTTCAATCAAGATCCATGGGTAAATGGAAGAGAATACCATATGGACCAAACAGAAAAATAAATAAAAGACAGTAAAAATAGCAAAATAATGGTACTCTAGAGTTGAAAAGTAAAATAACTAAATTCAACTTGAATTCAAAGGCAAATTTGAACAGGTAAGAGGATGTTGATACTCTAGGACATCAACAAGAATACAAATTTATGCTCATTTTTATTTTAGTCCCAAAAGAAAAAAAAACATAAAGGTGAAGGAGGGAGGAAGAGGGCTAGGAAGAAGAAATGGCAGAGAGAATATTTAAAGAAACAGTGCCAGCATTTTGTCCAAATATACTGAAAACATAAATATAAGCATGTAGGAATTTCATTTAATTCCAAATAGGATTAACTCAGAGACATATGGTGAAATAGATTACAATAAAATTAGTAAAATCAAAAGTGAAAAGAATATCAAAAAAGAAACTGATACAATCTCCACATGTAACAGATTCTCAATAAAACTGTATGTGAGTTTTTCATGAAAGAAATCTACAGAAACAAAAAACAATGGGATGAAATATTTAAAATAATAAAGGAAAAACACTTTCAATCAAGATCCTAAATTTGGTAAACAATAACGATGAAACTCCTTCAAAAGACGTAGGTAGGGCCGGGGAGCTGGCTTAGTGGGTAAAATGCTTTCTGCATAAGCAGTATGGTCCCTCATCTTTAGTGTCCCTGCGAAAACAGGGCACAGTGGAACCTATTGTAACTCTGGAATTAGGAGGTTGATGTCTGGTGGCTCCTGGGGTCTAGCTGGCCAGCAAATGTAGCTAAGGCCTTGACTTCCATGTGCACCAGGAGATCTTGTCTCAAAAACTAAGTTAAAGTTAATAGAGAAAGACTCTTGATGCTAAATTCAGGCCTCTGTACATATACACATGAAAAAAAACATCTTTCACACATGCACACATGGAAATGCAAATGCACACTGAAATAGAAAAGTATAAATAAACATTTAAATTTTAAAAGTGGAAGGATAAATTAAGGTAGCCTTGAATAAATAAAGGATGGGTTGTCAGTGGGCCCACTCTATAAGAAACTTTGAAGGAAATCTTACAGGTTGAAATAAAAGAGTATTGGGCAGTAACACAAAGCAACATGAAGAAATAAAGACCCAAAAACATATAAATATATGGTACTATTATAATAATATTGATTTATACAATACAAGAGAAAATATTTTTTTTCTTATGAGTAAAAGTATATTGCTATTATAACATTGTTTCTGAATTCTCTATTATTTTATGTATAGTAGAAGATCAATGCATTAAAACTATTAGTTATAATTCCAGGGTATATATTGCATAAAAGTATAATTTCTAAAATCTTTCACCTATAATTTGGGAATGTGTTGTAAAATATTATTTTAACTGTGCAAAGATGTGTTACATTTGTTTCTGCTGCATTCATTTAATGATATAAGGGGATGTGTTTAATTATGTACAGATGTGTTTCATTTGTTTCACCTTACCTGCCTAAGGCACCTAATTGATCTAATAAAGAGCTGAATGTCCAATAACTAGGCAGGAGAGGGATAGGTGGGGCTGGAAGGCAGAAAGAATAAATAGGAGGAAGAATCTATGCTCAAGAACCAGAGAAAAGAAGAGAGGAGAGAATAAGGGAGAAAGAAAGGGAGATGCCTGGGGCCAGCCAGGCAGCCTCAAGACAGACAGACAGACATTCAGTCATGAGAATCAGTAAAAGTACGATATATGGAAGGAAGAAGGGTAAAAATCCCTAAGGCAAAAGGTAGATAAAGAGAAACAGGTTAATATAAGTTAAAAGAGATAGCCAGAAACAAGCTTAAGCTAGGCCGAGCATTCAAAATTAATAGTCTCTGTGTCATGATTTGGGAGCTGGTTGGTGGCACAAAAGAAAAAGCATTTGGTATATTTGGATCCCAATATGGGGCCTGAATTTCCACATGGGACCTGATATATATATATATATATGAAATGATATGACTCCTTTTAGGAAGCTCTGTCATTCAGCAGAACACTTAAACAGCCTGCATGTTAAGTAGCAACAAAAAGCTCAATAAAACCTCCCTGCTGTACTGTGGGCACCAGCATTCCAGAGCTAGAGTGGCTGAATGCAGTTCCCAGTTAAATGCACCTCCAGTGTAGGTCCACAAGCTTAAGGCTCTCCTCTCACAGAACTGAAGAGGCAGCGGAGTCAGCCACCAAAGCCATGGTGGACAACCTGAATTGTGTGTTTTCAGAGGGAAGGGAACAGACACCAAAGAAAATGGATGACCCAGGTGATCCAGCCCCTCAGAGTGCCTCTGTCAAGGCCGTTGGCTGCGATGATCCTGCCTCACAGACTATTCCAGCCAGGACTGCAAATAAGCCTTGCACTTTCCAATTGCACAGAGATTGGACAACAAAATTTATGACTAGTTTTTCTAGGACTTGTCCATTATTTAAATTTTCTCAGGTTCCCTAGAAAGATTTCTTCACCCACAGACAACAATAATCAGTCTAGAAAACACAATGCTCACATTTCCAAGAGGTGGGGTGCATGATTTTTGGTTATTTAATGGGTAATGAATATGTCTCATCATTTACTCTATAAAAATATAGAATAAAAAAATCTATTCACCTCAAATATTTTACATTGGTATGGATTTTGGTGTATTGATACAAATTTAAAATTATTTCTGTTATATTGTATATATGTTTCAATTCTTTTTGTTGTTGGGTTTTTTTGGTTTCTTTCTTTTTTTTTTTTTTTGAGACGAGGTTTCTCTGTGTAGTTTTGCATCTTTCTTGGAACTCACTTTGTAGACCAGGCTGGCCTCGAACTCACAGAGATCTGACTGGGTCTGACTCCCGAGTGCTGTGATTAAAGGCGTGTGCCACTGCCACCTGACATATGTTTCTATTCTTGTTTAAGGTATTGTGCTTATGCAGCTTATTTTAAAATGTAATGTATAATTAAGAAATGCAGGTTAGTAGTTAGTCATCTATAGTAATCAAACTTGTCACATTAGATATGTTTTCAAGGTTAAACAGATACATTTAGATAGGTAGATGGTCGTCAAACACTTGAAAGACATACAGAATATGGCATTTAAGATACTTAATGATCTGAGGCTTCTCATGACAGTGAAACACATTTGCTTCTGGCTGTAGCTAGAGTTTTCCTGCCTGACCCACAGTCAGGACAAATCTGTCACCTGCCAGTCCCACAGTCGCTCAGACCCAACCAAGTAAACACAGAGACTTATATTGCTTACAAACTGTATGGCCATGGCAGGCTTCTTGCTAACTGTTCTTATAGCTTAAATTAATCCATTTCTATAAATCTATACCTTGCCACGTGGTTTGTGGCTTACCGGCATGTTCACATGCTACTTGTCATGGAAGCAGCTGGCAGTGTCCCCACCCCCCTCCCCGTCTTCCTGTTCTCTCCATTCTCCTCTCTGTTATTCCCGTCTATACTTCCTGCCTGGCCACTGGCCAATCAGTGTTTTATTTATTGACCAATCAGAGTAATTTGACATTCAGACCATCCCACAGCACTCCTGGCAGTACCAATCTACTTCAGAAATGATGATGGGCATTGAAGAAACTCCATATGGAGTTTCATTTCATTATAAGGTTAGCCAGCAGTCAAAGAAACTGCTCTTGCCTTGACTGTTGACAGTTTGCTGGACAAATTCACAAGCAGGACACAAGGGAAAGAGATTGCTGAACTTTACCAAAACAAGGTGGGGCAATCCTTCAAAATTCCTGCTTCACAGAAAAGTCTGCCAGATATTCTATGCTGTCCAGTCAGCCAAATATCTGTCATTTTTAGAGTTTTGGAAGTGGTTTGCGATATACTTCCTGTTTACTCAGGCAATGTTAGATCCTTCTGGTGTCTTTGATGGAATTGAAGACTAGATATAGTTTTCCTTAGTTATGATAGAAGGTAAATTAGGTACAAAACTTTGAGCTCACCAAGATAAAATTAATAATGAAGTATTTTCTCTGAATTTGCCAAATGCAAATGGATTGGAAATTGTAAATACAATCCTTACTTCATAATTGTTCTTGTTTTATATAACTAAAGTTAAAATCTTTCATTTTTATTTAGACAAAAAGGGGAAATGTTGTAGAATATTATTTTAACTAATCAAAGATGTGTTACATTTGTTTATGTTGTGGAATATTACTTTAACTGTGTAAAGGTGTGTTAGACTTGTTTCTGCTGCATTTGTTTAACAATGTAAGGATGTGTGTTTAATATGTAAAGACGTGTTCCATTTGTTTCACCTTTCATGCCTAAGGTACCTGATTGGTCTAATAAAGAGCTAAATGGACAATAGCTATGCAGAAGAGGGATAGGTGGGACTAGCGGGCAGAGAGAATAAATAGGAGGAGGAATCTTGGCTCAAGAAGAAAGAACCAGAGAAAAGAAGAGAGGAGAGAATGATGGAGAAAGAAAGTGAGATTCCTAGGGCCAGCCAGGCAGCTTTCAGACAGACAGACACCAGAAGCAGTAAAAGTGAGATATACAGAAGGGTAGATAAAGAGAAACATGTTAATTTAAGTTAAAAGGGCTAGCCAGAAATGAGCCTAAGCTAGGGTGAGGATTCAAAACTAATAAGTCTCTGTGCCACGATTTGGGAGCTGGTTGTAGGCTTAAAAGAAAAAGCGTGGTACAGAAATGGTGCTTTTAAAGGAGCAAATTCTTTGCATGTTATTAAAAAAATTACCATATATACAAAAATATATACCACAATAATTGTCAGTGGTATTAAATATTAGATAGTAAAGATATATTCATTCCTACATTAATCACAAAAACTGCAAAAGAAAAGTAACTCAAGAGTTAATTAAGAGACACATGAATAAGCGATGTGACCTTTCCATACTCGGTCATGGACTTCAGACACATTCATACCACTGGATGCTGCCTTACTCGTGCATAGGGATTCAGGTTTAAAATTATATTCTGAATCCCAACTCTCAGTAGGCAGAGGTAGAAAGCACATTGCAAATTCAAGGTCAGTCTATTCTATGCAGTCAGTTTTAGGCTCACCAGCCTTGGTCACACAGCATGACCCTATCTCAACAGACAAGAAAGGAATGAAAGAAAGAAGGAAGAAAGGAAGGAAGAAGGAAGGAAGGAAGGAAGGAAGGAAGGAAGGAAGGAAGGAAGGAAGGAAGAAAGGAAGGAAGGAAGGGAGGAAGGAAGGAAGGAAAGAAAGAAGGAAGGAAGGAAAGAAGGAAGGAAAGAAGGAAGGAAGGAAGGAGAAGGGAAGGAAAGGGAAGAGGAAAGGAGAGGAGAGGAGAAGAGAAGAGGAGGAGAGGAGAAGAGAAGAGGAGGAGAGGAGGAGAAGAAGAGTAGATGAAAGACAGAAGTAAAGAAACCCTAATATTATATCCTGGGCTTTTTCAATCCACCTCTTTATTTTTGCAAAGCCCTAGGGGAATTAGAGTGCACTTAAATAAAGTAATTTGTCCTCTAGACATTCTTAAGCAAGTATTTTTTTTAATAATGTGATTGTGGAATTAGAAATACATTCTTCACTGTTCAGTAATTATTTTACTTCAAACATATAAAATAGCTTTTTAAAGAGAAATTTTAAAATGTTATTAAGAGATCCACTTGGAAAAAGAATGAAGGTTTCACATTTTATTAGCAAAGAGTAAAAAGACTAATTAGAACTAGTTTTATGAGTCTATATGACCACTTTTAGCAGGGGCCCATAATGAATTTGGGGAAAAAAAATGTCTGATCTGGCTGCCCTCTCAGGGCCACACTTATGAACTATGACTAGAATAAGACAAAGCTAGCATCACCTTTCATGTCACCACCTTGGCTCATCACCAATACTCCAGTCTCTTGGACTCTGCCACCACTATTGTCAAAGCCCCACTTATGTTATCTGAACCATGTTGTTATTGGGCCTTCTCCACACTCTTGTTCCTTCCAACGGTTACTTACAGTGCAAAAAAAGATTATCATTTCCCAAACCTGACCTTCATGAAAAACATCTTCTTCTACCTCAATCCTTCTAAGGGTTGCCCTTGTTCTTAGAAAAAAAGGTGCTTATCACAGTCTTTCAATTCTGTCTGTGCATTCCTTGCTACAGTACAGTTTCATTTCATAGGAAACCTTTAAGGCCCCCAAAGCACTTTATTTTTAAACCATAGTTTTAAAAAATGTATTATTATTGTGTGTGCTTACATGTGAGCATGTGGGATATAGGTATGTGTGTGGGGTGTGTGTGATTTACTGACTTATATGTGTGAGAATATGGTTTGTTTTTTTTTTTTTTTTTTTTTTTTTTTTTTTTTGTGTGTGTGTGTGTGTGTGTGTGTGTGTGTGTGTGTGTGTGTGACTTACATGTGTGGGTGTGCATCAAGACTTTCATGTAAAGCTCGGAGGACAACTTTGTGGAGTCCCTCTCTCTTTCCACCTTGACCTGAGTTCCAGAAGTCATACTCAGGTTGCCTTTACCTGCTGTGTCACCCTTCTGATCTATCTAGAAAATATCACGTATCATTCCTTCTAGGATGTTTTTGTAGAGTTCTCCTTGGTCTGCTTTAGTTATCTATTTACTATTGATTCTTTTAATCTCAGTAAAATGAGTTCTTCAAAGAAGGCTGTGAATTGCATACATCATTTCCTTCATTGTGTAGATTTTTGCATTATGTATTCTCTTTGATAACCTATAGGATGATAATGGTGGTATGTTTGAGACTCAGTGTTCATTTCATCTTTCCTTTGTTAGTCAATATACTTCTGGTATCTAGAAAATGGAGGAAGAAAGAAAATTAAAACACCTCAATGAAATTATTCCCAATAATACACATTCATCCAAACTAATGTGTTCCAGAGATGCTTATTTCAGGAATCCAAATGTGTCCTGAGGCTACAAAGTGAGACAGTGACAGATTCAGATTTCTTTATCCACTGCCATTTTAGGACAGGGTATCTATGCCATCAGATTGAACTCTCAAATTACTGATGGCCTCTTGACTTGTCAGTCAGAAAAGTTTACAGATACTTGCTCTCTATAGCCTACCAATGAAGTTCCCGACCACTTCAATTTGCTATGGATGCCATATTTACATGTCAACACAACTCAGAGTCTTTATAATTTTATTATTATAGTAACAAAGAGCATACCCTTCAGGACCAGAACAGAAACAGCTATGGATAAATGAGGTAAGCAAAGAGATGATACACTTATTCATGAAAAACTATTCTTCATGTAAACTTCTGCCTACCACTAACACACAGAAAAGGTAAAAAAGGAAAAGAAACATGTGACAGCTGTATAAGCTACAACGTGTATTCCTTTAAGTAGGTTTAAAGGATCTCTACCCAATTTCTTCAATTTTAGATGAAGCTAGAGAAGGCAATGCACTCCATTATTTACTTGCTTTTGACTGCAATGGCGTGAGTGGCAGGAATTCATGCATCCCATTGTGTATATTTAGTTTATTGCCATGCAATTATGGAAAATGATTTGGTGTGACAATCCCTGTTTAAGATAAATTTTACTATAATAGTTTCTGCATTTCAAACCAGATTTCTCTTTCTTTACTCTCAAGTCCATCCAGCTAAATACTATCACAATGAAAACTAATGAATAATGTATGAAAGAATAGCACCAATATTATAGTTTGAACATGGAATGCCCCCTATAGCCTCATTTGTTTCCCTGTTGGCAGTATAGTTTGGAAAGGCTGTGGATGTTTAGCAGGTGGTGCCGGGCTGATTTCATGGTTTAATGCTATGTGAACAACCATTATCTCACGCTTTTGTACCTACAAACTCCATCATGCCTTTCCTGCCTTGACTGAATGTGAGCTAGTGAGGTTGGGAGTCAAAAGCAATCTTCCCTTGCTTATGCTGTTCTAGAAGGCACTTTGCTCAAAGTGATGCAAAAGTCACTAAACAAGCATACTGACACCTCTGTTGTCCAAGGATTTTCATGTGGGATAGAGACAAGGGCTAGACTTTCCAAAGGGAAACAGTATGAAAAAAGAAAGGCATCCAGGACTTCTAGGTTGCTATGTTTCCTCTGATGATGGTGGACAGGATATTTCATCTTCTATAAGTGCTTCCTCTGTAGATAAAAGAGTTCAGATATGTTGAATTTCAACTGAGTTTAGTATTCAATTGTGAGATTTTGAGAGAGGAGTTGGGTTTGATCAGAACACATTATATGCATGTATAAAATTGTCAAAAAATTAAAAATAAATAAATTAGATAAAAAGGTAAAATGGGGCATGTTTAATATCACTGAGTTAACTTCACCCATAGTTAGACTATCAAAAATAATAAAAGCTCACTATATGTCCCAGAGAAAATAATCTATAATTTACAGCTCAGGGGAGCTGTAGTGTCTGCAATGCTTGACTTCATACTGGATATAAAGTCAAAATTGGACACTTAGCAGTAGTGTGAGGGAAATGTCTCAGAAAGAAGCTGTGGCTAAAATAAACTTATTGACTGATAGGACTTCAGTGAAATAAAGAAGTTGCAACACTGAGGGTCCAAATCTTTTTAACCCTCTTCAAAGGTATTCACTGTCCATCCCTGTATATGTTTTATAATCTTGTTAGGTAAATCTTCTGGAATATATGAATAGATCCTAGTTTCCACCAACCAAAAGGCTCAGAGTGCCATTACATAGCATCCAAGGCATATAATAAAGATGTGTCTATTTGTTATAACACCCTTACATAATATTTCCATCAAATATATTGGAAAAATATATTTATCTATGAATTTCTTTGTTCTGTTACAAAAAGTCCATAGAGCTGCTTTTATGTTGAAGCTATGGGATGCTGTGAAATTTTATGGTATGGATGCTGCTTTGGAATTTTAGGTAACTCAAATCTGCATTCCTGGGCTATGGTGAAGCATATTTGGCTGCAGAAATAAACAGTTCTTTTAAGACAGAACTTTATTTCTTGTTTCAACAATAGGATGATGTTAGAAGTTATGTAATGTCACTGAACTTCCATTTCCCTGTCTGTGACATGGGATAATCACAAAATTCCCCATGTAATTAAGTAATTGAAATAGGGCATTTTATGAGAGAAAAATCTGGAATAATTATGTTATTCACTTTAAATGCCCTTTCAAATATACTCACCATGATGATTTTACTAATAATGCTTTGCAGTAATTGGATTTTTCTCTAAAATATACAGTAGAAGGGAAATGTCTCTCTGAAGTAAATCACTACACTCTATTAACTATTTATGATAGTATTGTTGACATTCTGCCCCCATCTAAGTCCCGGGCAATTTCCTTATTGTGCAGTCCCATGGTTCTCTCTGAATCAGAAGCAATTACACACGACATTCAGCATGGGAGAACTATCTGGTTAAGACATCTCATGTATCTACTGGATTTGCTCATTTTAAATATAAAAAGTTCCTGAATTATTAACTCCCCTCAAAGTGATATTTGATGGCAAAAGTAATATGTGCACGAAGTATTAAGTGATTTTTTTATGAAGAAAAGCCAAGTAATTTGACAGAGCATAATAATTACCCTGTCAAAGAATACAAGTTTCCATTTTCTCAGAGAAATATATATTTCATGGTTTTGGTTTCACGGGCTGTCATCAAGATGGTCAGATTCATTTCTCCTTTAATTGCACTATGACAGACATTTGTGGAAAACCTATATTCAGTAATTCCTTTCCTATAATTGTGCAGAACCCCGATCATCACATTTATGTTCAGTGGTGCACAATTAAAATGTTGGCTTGCTTCCCAAGGGGGCAGTGATTCCTTAGGTCAGCAATTTCTTAGGGTTACAGAAATGTATTTTGCAAAATGATATGGAAAATTCACATTGGACATTCAAAAATGTATCTCCATTTGTTAGAGACAACATCATAGAAGCCACATTCTGAATTCCATTAATCTGTTCGAAACTATGGCTTCTATAGTTACAACTGTAGTAAGAAAAATAATGAAAAATATTGCTGTCATACCCAATGAGGGTTTATCATTGACTTTATCTTGTCTCTGAATTGTTCTTTTTTAGCTTCAATCCACAAAGTTGGGGACTCAAGCTTCTTCCATCTTGAAATAATTCATTTTTTAATCTTTATAGAACTGTCAAATACATATAATCAGGTAGTAAAAGGAGTAGAGGATGCTATACAGCTTAGCTTTTGGAGCAGATCTTGAAGGGGTACATACCATGTCTTCAAATACTATATAGATACATGAAGAAGATGGGAAGTGTAATGTACATTTCACTCATCAGACAAGGTACATGATTTTGTTATAAGCCTCTTAACTGATCCTACTTCAAAAATTAGTGATTGTTATTTCTTCTTATTGACTTAGTAAAAGAATATTTACTAGTCCTAGGAGCCAGCACCTCTTGTCATGGAACTGTTAACAAATAACAAACTTGGTTCAGCAGTCAGTGGTCAGGTTCCTTTCTTTTGAGTTCCTTCCTATACAATCAGTCCCTGTCTACCTAGGTTCTGTTTCTAGATCAGCTGAGAGCTTATTTACACTGATAAACTTTAGCTCAATTTTCTTTCTCCAATTGACCACAACAGCTCACCTTCATAGTTGTTTGCTGACTTACTTTCACTGCAGAGGCCATTAAGTGTTTACTGTTTCATGTTCAGCAATTTTTGTGAAAATGTCCCCAGTGATGTGTTAGTTAACAGGCTGTCAAAACCTCCATAATAATTCCAATTTATCACTGAGCTATAAAATTTCTTCACAGGCAAAGGGTGCCTGAATTACCTGAGCTCTGCAGCCATTTTATTTGCACACAATTTCCTTATAAAACTTGAGAAATCCAGAGGGCCAGTTAACAAGAGAAGAAACACGGAGAAGAGAAAGAGCAGAAAAACAAACCAAATCTAGAGCTTTCCGCTGGAGTCTAAAGTGTTCAAAGGTGAAGGCAGGAGGGAGAAAGCACATGAGAGCTAGATGGTGGCCAGAACACCAGTGGAGAGCCAAGAAAGAGTGAATAAAGAGGAAGAACAGCAAAAGGAAAGGAGAAAGCTTCCAGAAAAGAGGTCCTTATCACTGGGCTCATATTGAATCTTTCCCCCTCTCTACTGAATAACTCCACTGTGATGTACATATGAATTATCCCCACCAAGGAATCATTAGAGATTGAGATCCTAATACATTAGTGTTCAGAAGAAGGCATTCAGAAGGTGATTCAGTTATGAGGTGGTTCTGACTTCATTAAGGAATTAGTATCACTATAGAATAATAATATGATGGTGTTATTGACCAGTAGTAAGAAGTAGGAGGCTGGGCCTACCTGGTCATCAGGAACATACTCTGGAACAATAAGCCTCCTTCCTAACTCATTCTTGTCTCTATTCTTTCCTCTTTCATGTACTTCTGCTGTTATGATCTGCCTCACCAGAAACTCAAAAACAATGAGGCTAACAAACTATGGACTATAGCCCCTGAAAGTATAAGCCAAAATGAGTGTTTCACTTAATGGTTTTCCTTTGCCATTTTGTCAAAATGGCAAGAATTCTAATACAAGAGTATAGAATTACTGAATAAACAACAATTCATAACATCTTATGCCTTTAGAAAGTACCTCATATAAGCTATGTCATCAACAATAGAAATTGTATATGCATTCCAGCTGTGAGTTGGTCCAATTCTCAGTGGAATAGACTTTGAATCAGAGGCAAATACATACTGGAACACTGGACAAATAGAGGACCCTGAGAAATGCTTGAGCAAAATTAATAAAGAAAAATGATACTACCAACTTACTATGCCTAGAGCAAAGCTCTGCCCTGTGAAGACTATAGGATTCTTCATGGACTGGACATCCCTGCTTCCTTATCAGAGGTGAGTAGAGGAGATACAGGCTAAAGCCTGGACTGATACTCTGACATCCCATTTTGAGTGCAGTAACTGACACACTGCAAAACCTAGTTCCATGAGCTAAAAGTTAAAAATGAGATAGACACAAACATAAAATTGTCAAAATAATAAATACACAAAGTTATATTGTCATTTATATGTTTCCGTACCATTTTATGAGGGTATCCCTGCCGGCGTCATGGCAGACATGGAAGCAACCAAGAAAGAGGTGAGAATGAAAACTCAGTTCAGTTTGACTCACTCAAACTGAATCAAACTTCTAGAGAGTCTGATGTCAGGTGGTTTTTATTGCAAACAAATTTAAACACAATAGAATTTGGGAAAATGTTTCCAGGCAGCAATCCCATTCTAGGTTTCCAGGAAACAATTATTCCAATTCCAGATGCTCAATAAAACTTAAGATATGACTACATAGAAACTCCTTTGCTAAGTACATGTGACCGTGAAGGTAGGTTCTAGACATAGACTATCTGCATTAAGGACCTAATTAAGGACCTGGCCTACTCTCCGTCATACAGATAGCATAGAGGTCATTTGGGCTATTAGTTACCTCGAGTCTTAGTTGTGGGAGATTGATATACAGATAATGTGAGTGTCATTTACACTACTATCCATCTAGTCCTGGTTGTGGAAGCTTGATATGGCCTGAAACAACAGATAATGCAGATCACCAGGCTATTAATCACCTCTGATTCCCAGCATTCTGGTGTACGAACAGGTGTTTCCTCCTTTGAGGAGACACCCTGGTGCGATTAGCATTCCTGTTTTCCCTGAAGATCTGTGAGCACAAGGGTTCTCATGTTCCTAACAATTTTGAATTTATTTATGTTCTTAAACCATGACAATATAATTTCCCATTAAAATAGAAATAAAATAGAAAAAAGGAAAATGATTACTACATAGATGTTTCAGATAATACTGAAATCCAATATAACTTCAACACAAATTTTCCTATCAATTGAACCAATCTGTGACACACATGAGACAGAAAACCTGAAATATTAACATGATCTAAAACTAGTCCGTTTTTGTGGTCAGTCTGATCTCTGTTTGCTTTATCATTCCCTACACATTCCATACATTCCCATTATGAACTGTAAAGAGATCCTGAACAATGCAATGCTGACTATCAGAAGGGGGTTTCTGGTTATGCTGTTCTTTAGGCAGGGGTACTCTAACTTTGTTCCCTTACATACATCTGTGGAGAACTTTCTTCAGCACTCACTCACCTGAGTTCTTAGCAGCAATGTTGGAAACAGAAAGCTCTCCTTGTTGATCTAAATCAAGTTATGTGATTTTCTGTTATAGAATATAGATTAATCTACTATTATAGAGAACAAAAAATAACAATCTTATTCCTGATGGAGTAAAATGCAAGTTCAAGCCTAGTGAAAGATGTGGAGTTTTAGGGAGCATGGCTCTTTCTATCTCCTTGTTCCACAATCCTAGGAAACTTCTTTCATATACATTGCTCAGGTTGACTTTGAATATGTGTGTGTGTGTGTGTGTGTGTGTGTGTGTGTGTGTGTTCACCCATATCCATCCTTTTCTTTTGGATATTCTGTCTTCCCATCACCATTTGTTACTTTGTCTTAGAAAGATGATCCTGTTCCAAATGTACTTCTAGCTTCCTTCTTTTGAGGCCTAGTCAAAACCCAAACATGTTTTTATTCAAAAAGATAACAAATACGTATAAATCATAAAAAAGAGAAAAAGAGTGGAGGGTGGATATAACATGTTGTAGTGGTGGGAAGCATCAGTCACTTCCAGACTGATTACCAGACACAGTGTAGAAACATATTGATGAGAAGAGAAACAGAATATTGGGCATCCCTGTGACATGGTGCTTTCAACTCTAAGGGAAGAGATTATAGCTTTATACTTTTATTAAACTGTTAAAATAAAAATGAGTACCTGGTGATTTAGCTACATTATAAATCCAGTCTTCTTAGCAATCGTCAAAGCACATCATGCTTATTTCTAGACATGAAAGACAAAAGCAGTTCTGGAGGTTTGCATATCCTTTCTAATAACCTATTGAAAGAGAAAGAAAAATGGCAGAACTGAATATGTTTGGCTTAGGTTTATAAGAGTTTCAGAAAGAGAGCTGGGCGGTGGTGGGACATGCCTTTAATCCCAGCACTCGGGAGGCAGAGCCAGGCGGATCTCTGTGAGTTCGGGAGGCAGAGCCAGGCGGATCTCTGTGAGTTCGAGGCCAGCCTGGTCTCCAAAGCGAGTTCCAGGAAAGGCGCAAAGCTACACAGAGAAACCCTGTCTCGAAAAACCAAAAAAAAAAAAAAAAAAAAAAAAAGAGTTTCAGAAAAAGAACTTTGATTATACTTAAAATATTTAAAATACATGCAATTACTTGAATAAATGGATCTATTATATGAGATTTAAAGTAGAATTAAATATTCTGTAGCTTTCTTTTGTTTTACCAACAATAAGCATGCTGCATGCTTGCATGAGAATACATTAATGAAGAAGACTAAAATTCAAAGATATAAGTATACATTGTTTTAATTAGTACACTTCACAAATATTTAAGTAACTTGTAAAAAATAGATGCATAACCAATAAGGAAAAAAAAAAGAATGAACAAATTCCAAAATACACAGTGGAAAGACATTGAATATAAATTTTCTTTAACTGTTCCTAATGGCTTAGAAAATACATTGAAAAGTGAACAACTATTCATTTTTTACCTCAAATATAAATTTGATTTTGACACATTTTAAAGAAAATTGAGCAGCATTATTCTGTATTCATTAAAGAACAGGGACCACCTTAGACCCCAAACCACTCTCATATCTTAATAACATGTTATTACAAGGCATTAGATGAACAGATCTAATTTGTAGAAAAATATGTACAGGACTGAGTGGGCCACCTAGGTGGTGGTGCAGCCTGATGCTGAGAGACACTGTAGTGAAGGTGCAAAGGCATCCTCATTTGTCCAAAAATATACAGATCCAAGTATGCATGCTTAAGAGTAATTTGGATTATTTCTGCCCCTGACCTGGTTACAATCCACATAGATTTTATTGCTTTGCTCATCTCACTTTCAGTCTTCCTGCAACAACTGGGTGTCAGGGAAAAGACATGGTGTGAAGTGGGTAGGAGTTGTTGGATAAAGTGAAATATAAATCTCATTAGCCTTTGCTGCTGTCTCCAGCTTATTCTGCCTGAAGAAGACAAGTGGAGAGAGAAGAAAGGTGCCTGCTAAAACTCCATCCTTTTCAGTTGATTGACAAATTATCTTTGAGGATTACTTGATTTTTTTTTTATCTTTGAGGATTACTTGATTTTTTTTTTTTTTACTTCAAGTCATTAAATGCTCAGGAAACAAGATGGAAGATCAAACCAAGAGAGTGATACAGCATGAGAGCTAGGGACTGACTGATCCTGTCTGATTTCTACATTTTCTTCCTGGTCTAAGCGTTCTCTGGTTAGACAGATAGACCAGGACTCTGAGATCAAAGAAAATGTAGTTCTTAATCTCACACACCTCCCTATTTCCACAGCATCAAAACCAGGGCAGTGAAAAAAACATGTTTTTAAAATCCATTCTTTCCCAGGTTCATATGGGATTGCAGTCAAGAAGGAATATTCAGTATTTGCTTTGCCTGGTGACAGCAAAATGATATAACAGAAGAAGTTTACTCTTCCTGCAAGATGTAGGATAAAATCCAAAGTCCAGTGAGAACCAGAGCAAGCACTTATTTCAACCTCTTCAGTTTACAAGAGTGGAAACTTCTAGAAAGTTTTAACATTTTGGTTGTGAGTAACACATTTCTTTCATGGTTATATGAATAGAATTCATGAATGTCCTTATTATCAGTCTAAATCCTGCAAAAGTTTGCTCTCAAAGAGTCTGCTGAACTTAGATTTAAAATCTATGTCTGGCAAGATAAGCTGTCTTTGCAACCTTGATTACATATTTATAAACTTGTGTTCAGGGAAGTTAAAGAAGTTTCCAGCTCATAGAATCTATTCTTG